>NC_036027.1:0-600000 GCF_001417885.1 Kluyveromyces marxianus DMKU3-1042
CCGTACACCACATAACTAATCAAATCCGTACACCACATAACTAATCAAATCCGTACACCACATAACTAATCAAATCCGTACACCACATAACTAATCAAATCCGTACACCACATAACTAATCAAATCCGTACACCACATAACTAATCAAATCCGTACACCACATAACTAATCAAATCCGTACACCACATAACTAATCAAATCCGTACACCACATAACTAATCAAATCCGTACACCACATAACTAATCAAATCCGTACACCACATAACTAATCAAATCCGTACACCACATAACTAATCAAATCCGTACACCACATAACTAATCAAATCCGTACACCACATAACTAATCAAATCCGTACACCACATAACTAATCAAATCCGTACACCACATAACTAATCAAATCCGTACACCACATAACTAATCAAATCCGTACACCACATAACTAATCAAATCCGTACACCACATAACTAATCAAATCCGTACACCACATAACTAATCAAATCCGTACACCACATAACTAATCAAATCCGTACACCACATAACTAATCAAATCCGTACACCACATAACTAATCAAATCCGTACACCACATAACTAATCAAATCCGTACACCAACGCACTCCTTATTTTTCTCTTTTCGCCATTACCCTACCCCTTCTTTTGAATTACCCTACCCCTTCTTTGGTCTTACCCTACCCATTTTCTAGTGTTACCCTCTGCTCTAGTGGTGTTACCCGCCCCAATTTAGAACATTCCTTCTCTAAGTTCGTGTTACCCTCCCCGCTACATTTGGTCCATCCTCCATACTTGTCGTCGTTACCCTCCCTCTTTTGTCTGTTACCCGCCATATATTATACCTCACTTTTCCCACTATTTCCTATTTCGGAAACCTCGTTTTTCATGTTCATTTCTTTTTGTTCGTGCAACATTACATTCTTTTTACACTCTCCTGCATTCTCCTTTGTTTTTTTCCACCTGCCATTCCAGCTTCCTGTATTTCTTGTATCCCATTTCCTATTACGGTAAGTGTTTTCGATACACGTTTCTTTTCCTAGCTTCCTCTTTGTGCAACGGTTTCTGACTATCCTCCTTGGTCTTCCTTTGTCCCTTATTTGTCCCTTATGTGTCCCTCATCTGTCCCCTGACCTATCGCTTCCACAGTTTCCCATGTTACCCGCACTTCACTTTTCATACACTTTGACTGCCTTGACCAATCTTGCTCCTCTTGCCATCAAACTTCATCTCACATCCACTTCCTCAACCTATGTTTCTACTGTTACCCGGATGTTTGTCTCTCCCTAACCCAACCTTACTTACTGTCTTTCCCTTCCACTCTTTCCTCCCCCTCCTCCAACTTTTGATTTTCATTTTCTTCCTCGTCACTTCACACGGTGCGACCATACCCACTTCTCTTTTGTCTTTCTCTACCTTCTCTTCCCTCTATTCCTTCCCCCATCTAATTAGTCCTCCGTTACCCGCACAATACATAACCCCAAACTCACCTTCCCTGCTAACCTCTACCCACCACCACCCACTCCAAACTTCATCTCACAACCTCACTTTCACCTTCCCTCTTACCCGGACACACTTCCCATCACGTGCCTCCTCTCTCCTCTCATTTTCATTTTCCTAGTCATCACTTAGTACGGCACGAACCTCGGCTCTTCTCCCCATACCCACCTACCTAGTAGTTGTTACTCTCTCCCTCTTCTCACTTCTCATATTTTTGTTTTTCATTTTTCATTTTTCGTTATTTTCCCACTACTTGTATGAGAACACTCCCCACCCCAAGGGACCCCCCTTGCAAAATCATCCTCCCAGCATAAATTCCTCATATACTTATATACTTACTTTCCAAAGATTTATTTTCTAAGGGTCTCCCCTTCTAAAATCATCCTTCCACCATATATTAGAACAGTTCTGAATAGTTCTACACAACTTCTAACAACTTCTAACACTACTCTACGACTCTACAACAGACACTTCCCTTGCATATGCCACTCCTTTTTCAAACCTAAACCCTCCACCAATTGCCCATACTTTCCTATTTCTCTCCTCAATTCTCACTTTCTTTCACAAATCTTGAAATACTACCGGGTAATTATTTTTACTTATAATATATATTATAATCTGAATCAAAATTACACAATTTCTACTCAGCTCAGAAAACAATTACTCTCTAAGCAATCCTACCAGGCTGGCTTTTCATCTTTTCATCTTCTTCAAACCCCACTTGCACTACTGTTACCTGACATTGTTGATGCGTGGTAGATTCGTCGGATTCACAACCTTTTACACTATGCACTGATGCATTTTGCTGTTCCTCATCGCCACTTGGCTCTAGCTGATCTCTAAGCGTGGTTATCGCGCTTATAAACGCCATAGCTGCACATGCAATGGCGAAATATCCCACATTCTGATACCTTCTTCTTAGCTCTTTTCTGTTGGTTTTACCATTACCCAATAAAGAGACTATTACTGACAACGCAACCTCGTTCCCAAATTGTGAGGCTGTCTGCACAACACCACCCGCAAGAGCTTTGTATTCCATAGGGGCGTCCCCAATTGCCATGGACAACATGTATGAGAAATACACCGCTCCTCCAACACCAGCCAAAAATGCACTTAACAATAGAAGTTTCCAGTACAAGTTCCCATTCACTTCCTTGAGAGCAGTTAAAAAGGCACACCCAAGAGTACAAACAAATGTTCCTACGATAAGGCCATTCTTTGGCTTTAAAATTGTTTGGTGCAATGCAATTGTCGTATTTGCAAGCATTAGACCTACAATTAGCGGCATGATCTTTACCGCTGCCACAATCACTGCATCACCCTCTACCGAGATAGAATAATTCACTACGGTATACATCACGACCATAAATGCTGCAAAGGCAAAGAAGGATACAAGTAGCACGGGTGCAAAATTATGTGCGTATAGTAACTCTTTGGGAATCAATACACTGACGCTCTCCATATATTTGTACGCACCCGTTGAAATGTGTGGTTTCAATAAACTTAAAACTTTTTGATAACCCAAATTCCAAGCAAAGAATGCCGCCATCAAAATAATTGAAATAACTAAAGGAACGTATGCAGAGGGTTTCTTCCAAGAGTCTCCGCCATCCGTCAACGCTACCACTAATAACACACTACCACTTATAAACGTGAAGCTCCCGATAACATCAAGCTTGGTTACCTTTTTGAATCTAGCTGAGTAGTCGGATTTAACTCTAACATATTCTGGATAACCTATTAATAACAATATGAGCATACAGGTTAAGATTGATGCGCCGAATACCATATAGAAAAGGGCTTTATACCCTATCTTAGTTTCTGCAAAAGCTCCGCCAATAACGAATCCAACTCCTATTGTACCGGATCCTATGCTTGATAGAATTGAGAAATATCTCTGTAGATTCTCACCAGCAAACATGCTATTAACGAGTGCATATGAACATGGGACAATACCAGCACCAGCCATACCTTGGAAAGCGCGGAATACTGCAAATCCTACGAAGTTTGGAATAACTGCACATAACAAAGAACAGATACCGAACACTCCTATTGAGATTGACATCATCATACCATTGCCAACAATGTCCCCTACACGTCCGAAAAATGCTATGAAACCAGCGAAAGTGATAACGTATGAAGTTAATGACCAACTAGCTTTAGTAGCTGAAATGTTAAATCGTTTTTCCACGTCCTGAACTAGGACAATCATTGCTCCTAGAGACATAAAGTCTAGCGCTAAAGCAGTAAGGATACAAAGGAACTTAAAATGTTTCAACCTATTTGGATGAAAGATACTCTCAATTGGAAATTCTCCTTCCTTTTCCGCAACTTCATTCAAAGAATTTGAACTTGACTCTGCCTGTGACATCTTTGACCTCTTGTAGTGATAATAGTACTGATTCAATTGATATGTTCTTATCGGAAGGTGTAAGTATTGTTTTTACTTTGACTGTTGAAATAGAAGTACTTTGAATCAACTTCAATTCGTTTATATTAGGCAATCTGGACTGGAAAGTTCATTATATCCATCTGTTTCGATTTTTGGTATCAAGTATCACATTTTTTGGGCTCTTTTATGTTAAACACTGTTCAAAGTTGTTATCATGTCTAAATTTGTCATCAAAATCGGTAGTCTTCATACTCATAGAAAATCATGCATGCATTAACAGAATTATTAATCCATTCTTGTTTTTTGAACGGAGTTGAAAATGAGCTTAGTTGTACAGAAATTTCAAGAAAATCAAGGGTTGAATTTGTTGATCTTGGAGGGCATGAGACCTTTTCTAGGACACCAGATATCGTCTCATAGATAAATGTTAGGGATAAAGCCTAGATATACTAAGACCAACGTTAAAGCACTTGGTAATGGAATTCATTACACAAAATATTTAATTAGAAGGTTTCTTCATCCAACTCTCACATTCGAATTGAAAACTTACTTAATATTTTATTGTAAGTTAAGTAGGTTTGAAACCAAGCGTAACAACTGTAAACACTTACTTATCTAGTAAACCCAACAACTCAATCTCCAAATTAATCCAACAGCTTCAAGTCAAAATGGCATCCAAGGACAACATTTCTACTAATGTCCCTTCTAAGGTTTCTACTACTGATACTGAGGAATATCCAACCGAACAGATTACTACTGAAGTCTCTTCTAAGGTCCTTACTCCATTTCTGATGAATATCCAGTCCAACACGACAATTGCAGAATCACTTATCACTGCTAGTTAAAGAAAAATTATAGGATAACGCCTAACAAAATATGTTTCTTAGATTTCCACATATATGTTGGTACTTATTTAAACTGCTTTGATCCTGGTAGAGGTAGGTTCACTTCTGGAATTCTAGTGTCAGTTACAAATGGAGCATGATCACTGCTTTCTATGAAGAACTTTAACATTTTCTTTTCAAACGCATCAACTATAGACGTGTATGTTGGATCGGCGATTAGATTGTGTCTCTCTTCTAGATCTTCTATTCTGTTATACAACTCATTCGGTTCATATAATCGATATATGAATGTGAACTCTTTGGTTCTCATAGAGACCACGCGACCAACTGTATCAATTTCATCGTGCTGTAAATTCGCCTTAATATCGTAAGGAAACGGTGCGACCTCAATAATCGGCTCCTCGGTTTTTAAGAAGCCTCCTTCTGACACAACATAATCTTTGTGAACGATATCATCTGTCGATTGCGGGTGCAACAATGGAACCCATGATTTGCCGTTGTTTGGGTATCGAGTTTTAACTTTCCCTAGATCAAACACCGTTGGTACAAGATCAAGCATTTCTACCAAATGATTGATCGTCTGGCCTTTCTCTACTGATGGTCCCGCAATGAATAACGGCCCATGCGTCAATTGTTCTGAAACACCACTCGGCCACTTTTCGATTAGATTATGATCGCCTAAGTATTCTCCATGATCGGTAAAGAAAAATAAGAACAGATCATTCTTCAGGTCTTCCTCTACTAAATCCAGAATTCTACCGAATTGCCAGTCCAATCTGTTGATCCTGGACGTCCTACGACGTTGTCTAGGGCGCCAGATATTATACCAACTATAAAAGCTAAGGCTAAAGCCTAGATATACTAGGATCAAGGCTAAAGCATTTGATAATTGAATTGATTCCAAAAAGTATATAAGTAGAAGGTTTCTTCATCCAATTCCCACTTTCGAATTGACAACTTACTTACTATCCAATTATAAGTCAAGTCAGAAGAAACCAAGGAGAACAACAGTAAATACTTACTTATCTAGTGAATCCAACAATTCAATTACCAATTAATTAATCCAACAGCTTCAAGTCAAAATGGCATCCAACGACATTATTTCTACTAACGTCCCTTCTAAGGTCCCTACTACCGATACTGAGGAATATCCAGTCCAACATGGTAGCGCCGCTAAGACACCTATTGTCCCCTCAGACAATCAGGCAAGTCCAGAGGAATCAGGTAGCATCGATGTCGAGCATAAGGCCAATGCCGACGACGAAGCGTCCGGATCCCACGAAGGTCATCATGAAAATTTTTCAAAGGATTCAACAAAAACCGGAACTCCACAGGACACCCTACACAAAGAGCCTGTGGACGGTTCTCCCGTTCCAAATTACGCCCAACAAAGCTGGTACTACCATACACAGCCACCGCCACAGTTTTATTCATCTCCATACGCTAATTATGGGCCTGGTCCTTACACTCCTCCGTGGGCCAACATGAATATGCCCATCCCAGGAGCTAACACGAACCCAGATAAAACTGGAGGACATTATCAAACAACGGGTCCATCTGGGGACAGCTCCCAATACAACCCTGCTTACTACTTCCCGTACCAATTGGAACCAAAACCAGGGTTGCAAAGCCAAACAACGACCGAATGTACTTTCGGCCAATTGCACAATCCCAGAAAAACATTCACTCTGTCAAAGGTAAACTCACCTCACTATTACGACAGCTGGGTAAGAGAAATGTGCCAGGCAATGCTCGAGCAAAACTTGGGCCACCTCATTCCAACAGAGGATAACAAAACCCCAGAAACCCCAGAACCTGCAGAGAAGAGGTACATAGAAGAAATCCATATAGCATGTGTGCCTGAAGAAAAATACCCAAAGTGGTTAAAGTCGAGTTACGACGAAGGTGAAGCACTAATTGACTGCTTCAAGGAAGGAATTAGAAGAATAAAGGCGGAAGAAGACCCTGAGGCAATCGTGTTAGCCCTAGCTGGACTAACACTAGACTACAGAGAGTCTATTCCCAACTTCGCCAAGAGATTAAGGAAAATCCACCAGAGAACGGTAAACGCAAAATTCCCAATGGCAGAAAAGATCGTCATTTCCAGAGCACTAAAGGCTCTACCAGAACGATACGAGAAAGTTGACATCAACTTCACCAAATCAAACGATCAGAGTTTCAATAACTTCATAAACATCCTCCTAACAACTGAGCCAAGAATGAAAAGCTCAAATCAATACGATAATCAACGGTTTTACACCAATTCCGAAAGGAAGCAGGTCGACAGACGTCCAAATAGAAAAACCGTACATCACATTGGATCAAAAACCGTAGAGGGGGACCTTAGGCCTGACACAGAGGTCCAGGAAGAATAATTCCCCCGTCGATCCCCAGAGAGACTTTATGCTTGATGGAGGAGCAACAGTCTCTGTGATATATGACAAAAGGTTAATTCACAATTTTACATCTGAATCTAATCAAATTCTTGTCGACGTTCAACAAAACGAAGTCGCCGTGAAAGGTGAGGGTAACTTAGAACTCAAGTTTAAGGGCAAACGAATTTCCCTACCCGCCATATATGCACCATCAACACACACCAATATCATCAGTGTAGAAGATCTAACAAAATCACAGGCATATCTAGATCTAAGAAGAAACTGCCTGCTATCCAAGAACGGGAAAACCATCGCTCCGACGCACAAGTTCGCGGGCCTAAGGTGGTTATCTCGCAAAAATGCTATAGAACTACCAAACCAGACTCAATCAGTCTATGCAATCACACCCAGATCGGTAAGATCTGCGCCAGACAAGTTCTCTCTGACAAGCATCCACAACATGTTTGGACATATGAATATCAATTACATCCGAGAATCATTCAGAAAAGGCTTAATTCAAGGTGTGAAAGAAGACGATGTAGACTGGACAGGAGTAAGCTCATTCCAATGCCAATACTGTATGGAAGGAAAAGCCAAACGTAACAACCATTACGTGAACGCTAGAAAAGATTATACGAAGGAATATCTTCCTTTCGAATACTTACATACCGACGTTTTTGGACCAGTAAGAGTACAGAGAACCCGTACTACTCCAAGGTACTTCATTGCATTCATAGACGAGGTCACAAAATACATATGGACCTTCCCGTTACTACATAAAACAGCAGAAGAAGTAGCCCCGACATTCAAGGAAGTCGTCATGCTGATTTATACACAGTTCAACACGAGAGTGAAAACCATCCAGATGGACAAAGGATCGGAATACCTGAACACTAAGGTACAGAAATTCCTAAGGGAAAGAGGAATTGTTTCGAGAGAAACGACCGTTGCTGATTCAAAAGCCAATGGAGCCATAGAAAGACAGCACTATACACTCTTGAATGACTGTAGAACGTTCTTGCGACAAGCTAACCTACGCCCTAGATTGTGGTATCATGCCGTCGTATACTCTACAGTAATGAGAAATTCACTCCTAAATAGAAGTATAGGAACGTCCCCGAGAAACAGGGCGGGGATGTCGGGACTGTCATTCAGAGACATTCTTCCCTTCGGACAACCCGTGATTGTCCACTTACCCAACCCAAAATCGAAACTACAAGCTCGGGGAGTCCTAGGCTATGCTCTCCATCCATCCACTAGATCATACGGGTACATCATAGTCGTAGGAAAGAAGAAGAAAATACCTATCGACACTCGAAACTATCGGGTCCTGAACTACCCACCAGGTGCAACAATCTCAGAAGATGAGGTGCAGTACATGATCGACCGTATGGAAAATAACGACGCAGAATCTCAAGACGATATAGAGTCGAACTTTGAACCAAATTATACGGATATGGAGCAACCCATTCACCACACAGCGGACTATTTCCCGAACACAACCGCCTCAAACATCGAGACAGACCAATACAATAATGATAGCTTTGGTCTGCATTACGGGGGTGATTCCGTACCACCCGAGTCGTCCAGTAGCGAGGACGAACTGTTCCCCACAGACGAATCAGAAAACGATTCAGACTCATCGGACCAATCATTCAATGATGATGGAGACCCCATGTCCCCTCCATATTCCGGGGGTGAGGAACAGATAGTACCAACACCAGCCCCGATTAGACGCGTTCCACCAATGGAACCACCATCTCCTGTCGAGGACTCTCCCCCACCTTTATATGGGACAGACCTTGACGACTTATTTGGAGAATCTAACATAAATAATTACATCCCAGAAGATACAGATCTACTGGCACTAAACCATGAATCTGTTCCGGAACCCGATACCGCGGTACCAGAAACAACGAACATTGAACAAGATAATGTCCTACCATCAGAAACTATCGAAAACTCTAACCCTCCAAATGATAACTCGGACCAGTCAGGCGAAGAGTCAGGCGAAGAGTCATGCGAAGAGTCCGGCGAGGAGTCAGTCGACAACAGACTCAAGTCCATACCTATTTTCAATGGAAACAAGCACAAAGACTCAAGAACTGCTGAAGCAGATTTAGACTCTTTGTACGGGGGTGGAAATAATACAGAAAATAACAATGGACCAACTTTAGAAGAGGTGTTCAGATCGATCGAAGAGGATCCATTCATGTTAACACAGAAAAGACCGAGATCACGTGCCCGCTATCGTGAATCTAACCAAGATAGTTGCGATTCCGGGGGTGACTACGAGTCAGACTCAGATTCAGACGGATCATCTGACGAGTCACCTCAGAAAGGAAGAAAAATACAACGTGTGAACTATGTTAACGCGGTCCTAAAACCAGTGAATGTAATACCACTCAATATGTCCCTAAACTACTCGCAGGCAATATCTCGGAACAGAAACGAAGAAGAGAAGGATGCTTTCCAAAAGGCATACCAGAAGGAAATAGCACAGCTAACCAAAATGAACACTTGGAACGAAGAATTAATAGATGCCTCAACTCTCCCTAAGAAGAAGATCCTAAACTCAATGTTCATTTTCACCACTAAAAGAGATAATTCCAAGAAGTGCAGACTAGTCGCTAGAGGAGACCAACAAGCCGCAGACACGTATGACACGGAATTAAAGGCAAATACAGTGGACAACCTAGCTCTCATGACAGTCTTAGCACTGACACTAGACTACAACCTGACCGCATTCCAACTTGACATCTCATCAGCTTACCTCTACGCTGACCTTAAGGAAGAATTGTACATTAGAGCACCACCACACATGAATGCCAAGAACAAGGTACTAAGACTAAATAAATCACTCTATGGGCTAAAACAGAGTGGAGCAAATTGGTACGAACTAATCAGATCGTTCCTAATTAAGAAATGTGACCTGATTGAAGATAGAATGTGGAAGTGCGTTTTTAGAGACAAAGAACCGCTGAAACTTATCATATGTCTTTTTGTCGATGACATGCTGGTTGTAGGAAACGACGTCAAATATATCAAGAAATTCATATCAAAGCTATCTAAGGGATTTGATACAAAGATTGTAAATGATGGTTCACACAGGCCAGAAGATGGAGTAAACGAGTATGACATTTTGGGCATAGAATTAGAGTATAAGAAAAAAGAATACATGAAGTTCGGAATGCAGAAGTCTCTAGAGGACAAACTGCCACAACTGGGAGTACCCCTACTCCCAAACATCAAAATCAAGAAGGTTCCAGGGGAGCCTGGTGAATACATTCTCTCCGGAAAGGAACTGACATTAAACGAAAAGGAGTATAAAAGCAAAGTTAAACACCTGCAAAGAATTGTAGGACTAGCGTCCTACGTAGGACATAAGTTCCGGTTTGACATCTTGTACTACGTGAACATCTTAGCACAACATCAACTGTATCCCAGCGCCAAGGTCCTAGACAGGGCTGCACAATTATGCCAATACTTGTGGGATACAAGAGATAAGAAACTAGTTTGGCATTATTCTGGTCCCAAGGAAAACAACGTTACCGCTGTATCAGATGCAGCATTTGCAGGGAACCAAGATTTTAAATCACAATCAGGAACTCTTTACCTGAGAAACAACAAGCCCATAGCAGCAAAATCAAGAAAAATCAAGTTAACTTGTATCTCGTCCACAGAAGCCGAGATATACGCAATCAGTGAAAGCCTGCCAATACTACGTGGGTTAGAACACCTAGTAAACAAGTTACAAGACGTAAAAGCAACAGTAAAGGTTAAAACAGACAGTCAACCATCAATGGCAATAATAAACGGCACGGATGACTCAGCATGCCTCAAGAAACACATTGGTAGTAGGGCAATGAGGATAAGAGATGAGTGCGATGATCTCGGACTTACACTCGAATATATCCCCACAAAAGAAAACAATGCTGACGTTTTAACCAAACCCCTATCCGTGAAGCTATTCAAACTTCTCACAGAGGACTGGATACAATAGCTTTCTCCTAGTAGGGGGTGTGTTGATCCTGGACGTCCTACGACGTTGTCTAGGGCGCCAGATATTATACCAACTATAAAAGCTAAGGCTAAAGCCTAGATATACTAGGATCAAGGCTAAAGCATTTGATAATTGAATTGATTCCAAAAAGTATATAAGTAGAAGGTTTCTTCATCCAATTCCCACTTTCGAATTGACAACTTACTTACTATCCAATTATAAGTCAAGTCAGAAGAAACCAAGGAGAACAACAGTAAATACTTACTTATCTAGTGAATCCAACAATTCAATTACCAATTAATTAATCCAACAGCTTCAAGTCAAAATGGCATCCAACGACATTATTTCTACTAACGTCCCTTCTAAGGTCCCTACTACCGATACTGAGGAATATCCAGTCCAACAGTTACCCGCCCCAATTTAGAACTTTTCTTCTCTAAGTTCGTGTTACCCTCCCCGCTACATTTGGTCCATCCTCCACATTTGTCGTCGTTACCCTCCCTCTTTGTTGTGTTACCCGCCCTATATTATATCTCACTTTTCTCACTATTTCCTATTTCGGCAACCTCGTTTTTCATGTTTGTTTCTTTTTGTTCGTGCGACGTTACATTCTTCGTGCATTCTCCTTTGTTTTTTTCCACCTGCCATTCCAGCTTCCTGTATTTCTTGTATCCCATTTCCTATTACGGTAAGCATGTTTGATACACGTTTCTTTTCCCAGCTTCCTCTTTGTGCAACTGTTTCTGCGTATCCTCCTTGGTCTTCCTTTGTCCCTTATGTGTCCCTTATGTGTCCCTCATCTGTCCACCTGACCCATCGTGCCCACAGTTTCCCATGTTACCCGCACTTCACTTTTCATACACTTTGACTACCTTGACCAATCTTGCTCCTCTTGCCATCAAACTTCATCTCACATCCACTTCGTCAACCTATGTTTCTTCTGTTACCCGGATGTTTGTCTCTCCCTAACCCAACCTTACTTACTGTCTTTCCCTTCCACTCTTTCCTCCCCCTCCTCCAACTTGATTTTCGTTTTTCAATTTTTTCATTCCTCGTCACTTCACACGGTGCGAACATACCCACTTCTCTTTTGTCTTTCTCTTCCCTCTATTCCTTCCCCCATCTAATTAGTCCTCCGTTACCCGCACAATACACAACCACCCCAAACCTCTTTTCCTGCTAACCTCTACCCACCACCACCCACCCCAAACTTCATCTCACAACCTCACTGTCACCTTCCCTCTTACCCGGACACCAATGTTTATCACGTGCCTCCTCTCTCCTATCATTTTCATTTTCTTCATCATCACTTTACACGGAACGAACCTAGGCCCTTCTCCCCATAACTAGTTACTGTCTCACTTTTTTGCTTCTGATTTTTTATTTTTCATTCTCTCAAGTAGTCTGCGAATACCCCACCCCCATCCTAAGGGGGTTCCCTTCTTATTGATCCTGGACGTCCTACGACGTTGTCTAGGGCGCCAGATATTATACCAACTATAAAAGCTAAGGCTAAAGCCTAGATATACTAGGATCAAGGCTAAAGCATTTGATAATTGAATTGGTTCCAAAAAGTTGTTGATCCTGGACGTCCTACGACGTTGTCTAGGGCGCCAGATATTATACCAACTATAAAAGCTAAGGCTAAAGCCTAGATATACTAGGATCAAGGCTAAAGCATTTGATAATTGAATTGATTCCAAAAAGTATATAAGTAGAAGGTTTCTTCATCCAATTCCCACTTTCGAATTGACAACTTACTTACTATCCAATTATAAGTCAAGTCAGAAGAAACCAAGGAGAACAACAGTAAATACTTACTTATCTAGTGAATCCAACAATTCAATTACCAATTAATTAATCCAACAGCTTCAAGTCAAAATGGCATCCAACGACATTATTTCTACTAACGTCCCTTCTAAGGTCCCTACTACCGATACTGAGGAATATCCAGTCCAACATGGTAGCGCCGCTAAGACACCTATTGTCCCCTCAGACAATCAGGCAAGTCCAGAGGAATCAGGTAGCATCGATGTCGAGCATAAGGCCAATGCCGACGACGAAGCGTCCGGATCCCACGAAGGTCATCATGAAAATTTTTCAAAGGATTCAACAAAAACCGGAACTCCACAGGACACCCTACACAAAGAGCCTGTGGACGGTTCTCCCGTTCCAAATTACGCCCAACAAAGCTGGTACTACCATACACAGCCACCGCCACAGTTTTATTCATCTCCATACGCTAATTATGGGCCTGGTCCTTACACTCCTCCGTGGGCCAACATGAATATGCCCATCCCAGGAGCTAACACGAACCCAGATAAAACTGGAGGACATTATCAAACAACGGGTCCATCTGGGGACAGCTCCCAATACAACCCTGCTTACTACTTCCCGTACCAATTGGAACCAAAACCAGGGTTGCAAAGCCAAACAACGACCGAATGTACTTTCGGCCAATTGCACAATCCCAGAAAAACATTCACTCTGTCAAAGGTAAACTCACCTCACTATTACGACAGCTGGGTAAGAGAAATGTGCCAGGCAATGCTCGAGCAAAACTTGGGCCACCTCATTCCAACAGAGGATAACAAAACCCCAGAAACCCCAGAACCTGCAGAGAAGAGGTACATAGAAGAAATCCATATAGCATGTGTGCCTGAAGAAAAATACCCAAAGTGGTTAAAGTCGAGTTACGACGAAGGTGAAGCACTAATTGACTGCTTCAAGGAAGGAATTAGAAGAATAAAGGCGGAAGAAGACCCTGAGGCAATCGTGTTAGCCCTAGCTGGACTAACACTAGACTACAGAGAGTCTATTCCCAACTTCGCCAAGAGATTAAGGAAAATCCACCAGAGAACGGTAAACGCAAAATTCCCAATGGCAGAAAAGATCGTCATTTCCAGAGCACTAAAGGCTCTACCAGAACGATACGAGAAAGTTGACATCAACTTCACCAAATCAAACGATCAGAGTTTCAATAACTTCATAAACATCCTCCTAACAACTGAGCCAAGAATGAAAAGCTCAAATCAATACGATAATCAACGGTTTTACACCAATTCCGAAAGGAAGCAGGTCGACAGACGTCCAAATAGAAAAACCGTACATCACATTGGATCAAAAACCGTAGAGGGGGACCTTAGGCCTGACACAGAGGTCCAGGAAGAATAATTCCCCCGTCGATCCCCAGAGAGACTTTATGCTTGATGGAGGAGCAACAGTCTCTGTGATATATGACAAAAGGTTAATTCACAATTTTACATCTGAATCTAATCAAATTCTTGTCGACGTTCAACAAAACGAAGTCGCCGTGAAAGGTGAGGGTAACTTAGAACTCAAGTTTAAGGGCAAACGAATTTCCCTACCCGCCATATATGCACCATCAACACACACCAATATCATCAGTGTAGAAGATCTAACAAAATCACAGGCATATCTAGATCTAAGAAGAAACTGCCTGCTATCCAAGAACGGGAAAACCATCGCTCCGACGCACAAGTTCGCGGGCCTAAGGTGGTTATCTCGCAAAAATGCTATAGAACTACCAAACCAGACTCAATCAGTCTATGCAATCACACCCAGATCGGTAAGATCTGCGCCAGACAAGTTCTCTCTGACAAGCATCCACAACATGTTTGGACATATGAATATCAATTACATCCGAGAATCATTCAGAAAAGGCTTAATTCAAGGTGTGAAAGAAGACGATGTAGACTGGACAGGAGTAAGCTCATTCCAATGCCAATACTGTATGGAAGGAAAAGCCAAACGTAACAACCATTACGTGAACGCTAGAAAAGATTATACGAAGGAATATCTTCCTTTCGAATACTTACATACCGACGTTTTTGGACCAGTAAGAGTACAGAGAACCCGTACTACTCCAAGGTACTTCATTGCATTCATAGACGAGGTCACAAAATACATATGGACCTTCCCGTTACTACATAAAACAGCAGAAGAAGTAGCCCCGACATTCAAGGAAGTCGTCATGCTGATTTATACACAGTTCAACACGAGAGTGAAAACCATCCAGATGGACAAAGGATCGGAATACCTGAACACTAAGGTACAGAAATTCCTAAGGGAAAGAGGAATTGTTTCGAGAGAAACGACCGTTGCTGATTCAAAAGCCAATGGAGCCATAGAAAGACAGCACTATACACTCTTGAATGACTGTAGAACGTTCTTGCGACAAGCTAACCTACGCCCTAGATTGTGGTATCATGCCGTCGTATACTCTACAGTAATGAGAAATTCACTCCTAAATAGAAGTATAGGAACGTCCCCGAGAAACAGGGCGGGGATGTCGGGACTGTCATTCAGAGACATTCTTCCCTTCGGACAACCCGTGATTGTCCACTTACCCAACCCAAAATCGAAACTACAAGCTCGGGGAGTCCTAGGCTATGCTCTCCATCCATCCACTAGATCATACGGGTACATCATAGTCGTAGGAAAGAAGAAGAAAATACCTATCGACACTCGAAACTATCGGGTCCTGAACTACCCACCAGGTGCAACAATCTCAGAAGATGAGGTGCAGTACATGATCGACCGTATGGAAAATAACGACGCAGAATCTCAAGACGATATAGAGTCGAACTTTGAACCAAATTATACGGATATGGAGCAACCCATTCACCACACAGCGGACTATTTCCCGAACACAACCGCCTCAAACATCGAGACAGACCAATACAATAATGATAGCTTTGGTCTGCATTACGGGGGTGATTCCGTACCACCCGAGTCGTCCAGTAGCGAGGACGAACTGTTCCCCACAGACGAATCAGAAAACGATTCAGACTCATCGGACCAATCATTCAATGATGATGGAGACCCCATGTCCCCTCCATATTCCGGGGGTGAGGAACAGATAGTACCAACACCAGCCCCGATTAGACGCGTTCCACCAATGGAACCACCATCTCCTGTCGAGGACTCTCCCCCACCTTTATATGGGACAGACCTTGACGACTTATTTGGAGAATCTAACATAAATAATTACATCCCAGAAGATACAGATCTACTGGCACTAAACCATGAATCTGTTCCGGAACCCGATACCGCGGTACCAGAAACAACGAACATTGAACAAGATAATGTCCTACCATCAGAAACTATCGAAAACTCTAACCCTCCAAATGATAACTCGGACCAGTCAGGCGAAGAGTCAGGCGAAGAGTCATGCGAAGAGTCCGGCGAGGAGTCAGTCGACAACAGACTCAAGTCCATACCTATTTTCAATGGAAACAAGCACAAAGACTCAAGAACTGCTGAAGCAGATTTAGACTCTTTGTACGGGGGTGGAAATAATACAGAAAATAACAATGGACCAACTTTAGAAGAGGTGTTCAGATCGATCGAAGAGGATCCATTCATGTTAACACAGAAAAGACCGAGATCACGTGCCCGCTATCGTGAATCTAACCAAGATAGTTGCGATTCCGGGGGTGACTACGAGTCAGACTCAGATTCAGACGGATCATCTGACGAGTCACCTCAGAAAGGAAGAAAAATACAACGTGTGAACTATGTTAACGCGGTCCTAAAACCAGTGAATGTAATACCACTCAATATGTCCCTAAACTACTCGCAGGCAATATCTCGGAACAGAAACGAAGAAGAGAAGGATGCTTTCCAAAAGGCATACCAGAAGGAAATAGCACAGCTAACCAAAATGAACACTTGGAACGAAGAATTAATAGATGCCTCAACTCTCCCTAAGAAGAAGATCCTAAACTCAATGTTCATTTTCACCACTAAAAGAGATAATTCCAAGAAGTGCAGACTAGTCGCTAGAGGAGACCAACAAGCCGCAGACACGTATGACACGGAATTAAAGGCAAATACAGTGGACAACCTAGCTCTCATGACAGTCTTAGCACTGACACTAGACTACAACCTGACCGCATTCCAACTTGACATCTCATCAGCTTACCTCTACGCTGACCTTAAGGAAGAATTGTACATTAGAGCACCACCACACATGAATGCCAAGAACAAGGTACTAAGACTAAATAAATCACTCTATGGGCTAAAACAGAGTGGAGCAAATTGGTACGAACTAATCAGATCGTTCCTAATTAAGAAATGTGACCTGATTGAAGATAGAATGTGGAAGTGCGTTTTTAGAGACAAAGAACCGCTGAAACTTATCATATGTCTTTTTGTCGATGACATGCTGGTTGTAGGAAACGACGTCAAATATATCAAGAAATTCATATCAAAGCTATCTAAGGGATTTGATACAAAGATTGTAAATGATGGTTCACACAGGCCAGAAGATGGAGTAAACGAGTATGACATTTTGGGCATAGAATTAGAGTATAAGAAAAAAGAATACATGAAGTTCGGAATGCAGAAGTCTCTAGAGGACAAACTGCCACAACTGGGAGTACCCCTACTCCCAAACATCAAAATCAAGAAGGTTCCAGGGGAGCCTGGTGAATACATTCTCTCCGGAAAGGAACTGACATTAAACGAAAAGGAGTATAAAAGCAAAGTTAAACACCTGCAAAGAATTGTAGGACTAGCGTCCTACGTAGGACATAAGTTCCGGTTTGACATCTTGTACTACGTGAACATCTTAGCACAACATCAACTGTATCCCAGCGCCAAGGTCCTAGACAGGGCTGCACAATTATGCCAATACTTGTGGGATACAAGAGATAAGAAACTAGTTTGGCATTATTCTGGTCCCAAGGAAAACAACGTTACCGCTGTATCAGATGCAGCATTTGCAGGGAACCAAGATTTTAAATCACAATCAGGAACTCTTTACCTGAGAAACAACAAGCCCATAGCAGCAAAATCAAGAAAAATCAAGTTAACTTGTATCTCGTCCACAGAAGCCGAGATATACGCAATCAGTGAAAGCCTGCCAATACTACGTGGGTTAGAACACCTAGTAAACAAGTTACAAGACGTAAAAGCAACAGTAAAGGTTAAAACAGACAGTCAACCATCAATGGCAATAATAAACGGCACGGATGACTCAGCATGCCTCAAGAAACACATTGGTAGTAGGGCAATGAGGATAAGAGATGAGTGCGATGATCTCGGACTTACACTCGAATATATCCCCACAAAAGAAAACAATGCTGACGTTTTAACCAAACCCCTATCCGTGAAGCTATTCAAACTTCTCACAGAGGACTGGATACAATAGCTTTCTCCTAGTAGGGGGTGTGTTGATCCTGGACGTCCTACGACGTTGTCTAGGGCGCCAGATATTATACCAACTATAAAAGCTAAGGCTAAAGCCTAGATATACTAGGATCAAGGCTAAAGCATTTGATAATTGAATTGATTCCAAAAAGTATATAAGTAGAAGGTTTCTTCATCCAATTCCCACTTTCGAATTGACAACTTACTTACTATCCAATTATAAGTCAAGTCAGAAGAAACCAAGGAGAACAACAGTAAATACTTACTTATCTAGTGAATCCAACAATTCAATTACCAATTAATTAATCCAACAGCTTCAAGTCAAAATGGCATCCAACGACATTATTTCTACTAACGTCCCTTCTAAGGTCCCTACTACCGATACTGAGGAATATCCAGTCCAACAGTTACCCGCCCCAATTTAGAACTTTTCTTCTCTAAGTTCGTGTTACCCTCCCCGCTACATTTGGTCCATCCTCCACATTTGTCGTCGTTACCCTCCCTCTTTGTTGTGTTACCCGCCCTATATTATATCTCACTTTTCTCACTATTTCCTATTTCGGCAACCTCGTTTTTCATGTTTGTTTCTTTTTGTTCGTGCGACGTTACATTCTTCGTGCATTCTCCTTTGTTTTTTTCCACCTGCCATTCCAGCTTCCTGTATTTCTTGTATCCCATTTCCTATTACGGTAAGCATGTTTGATACACGTTTCTTTTCCCAGCTTCCTCTTTGTGCAACTGTTTCTGCGTATCCTCCTTGGTCTTCCTTTGTCCCTTATGTGTCCCTTATGTGTCCCTCATCTGTCCACCTGACCCATCGTGCCCACAGTTTCCCATGTTACCCGCACTTCACTTTTCATACACTTTGACTACCTTGACCAATCTTGCTCCTCTTGCCATCAAACTTCATCTCACATCCACTTCGTCAACCTATGTTTCTTCTGTTACCCGGATGTTTGTCTCTCCCTAACCCAACCTTACTTACTGTCTTTCCCTTCCACTCTTTCCTCCCCCTCCTCCAACTTGATTTTCGTTTTTCAATTTTTTCATTCCTCGTCACTTCACACGGTGCGAACATACCCACTTCTCTTTTGTCTTTCTCTTCCCTCTATTCCTTCCCCCATCTAATTAGTCCTCCGTTACCCGCACAATACACAACCACCCCAAACCTCTTTTCCTGCTAACCTCTACCCACCACCACCCACCCCAAACTTCATCTCACAACCTCACTGTCACCTTCCCTCTTACCCGGACACCAATGTTTATCACGTGCCTCCTCTCTCCTATCATTTTCATTTTCTTCATCATCACTTTACACGGAACGAACCTAGGCCCTTCTCCCCATAACTAGTTACTGTCTCACTTTTTTGCTTCTGATTTTTTATTTTTCATTCTCTCAAGTAGTCTGCGAATACCCCACCCCCATCCTAAGGGGGTTCCCTTCTTATTGATCCTGGACGTCCTACGACGTTGTCTAGGGCGCCAGATATTATACCAACTATAAAAGCTAAGGCTAAAGCCTAGATATACTAGGATCAAGGCTAAAGCATTTGATAATTGAATTGGTTCCAAAAAGTTGTTGATCCTGGACGTCCTACGACGTTGTCTAGGGCGCCAGATATTATACCAACTATAAAAGCTAAGGCTAAAGCCTAGATATACTAGGATCAAGGCTAAAGCATTTGATAATTGAATTGATTCCAAAAAGTATATAAGTAGAAGGTTTCTTCATCCAATTCCCACTTTCGAATTGACAACTTACTTACTATCCAATTATAAGTCAAGTCAGAAGAAACCAAGGAGAACAACAGTAAATACTTACTTATCTAGTGAATCCAACAATTCAATTACCAATTAATTAATCCAACAGCTTCAAGTCAAAATGGCATCCAACGACATTATTTCTACTAACGTCCCTTCTAAGGTCCCTACTACCGATACTGAGGAATATCCAGTCCAACATGGTAGCGCCGCTAAGACACCTATTGTCCCCTCAGACAATCAGGCAAGTCCAGAGGAATCAGGTAGCATCGATGTCGAGCATAAGGCCAATGCCGACGACGAAGCGTCCGGATCCCACGAAGGTCATCATGAAAATTTTTCAAAGGATTCAACAAAAACCGGAACTCCACAGGACACCCTACACAAAGAGCCTGTGGACGGTTCTCCCGTTCCAAATTACGCCCAACAAAGCTGGTACTACCATACACAGCCACCGCCACAGTTTTATTCATCTCCATACGCTAATTATGGGCCTGGTCCTTACACTCCTCCGTGGGCCAACATGAATATGCCCATCCCAGGAGCTAACACGAACCCAGATAAAACTGGAGGACATTATCAAACAACGGGTCCATCTGGGGACAGCTCCCAATACAACCCTGCTTACTACTTCCCGTACCAATTGGAACCAAAACCAGGGTTGCAAAGCCAAACAACGACCGAATGTACTTTCGGCCAATTGCACAATCCCAGAAAAACATTCACTCTGTCAAAGGTAAACTCACCTCACTATTACGACAGCTGGGTAAGAGAAATGTGCCAGGCAATGCTCGAGCAAAACTTGGGCCACCTCATTCCAACAGAGGATAACAAAACCCCAGAAACCCCAGAACCTGCAGAGAAGAGGTACATAGAAGAAATCCATATAGCATGTGTGCCTGAAGAAAAATACCCAAAGTGGTTAAAGTCGAGTTACGACGAAGGTGAAGCACTAATTGACTGCTTCAAGGAAGGAATTAGAAGAATAAAGGCGGAAGAAGACCCTGAGGCAATCGTGTTAGCCCTAGCTGGACTAACACTAGACTACAGAGAGTCTATTCCCAACTTCGCCAAGAGATTAAGGAAAATCCACCAGAGAACGGTAAACGCAAAATTCCCAATGGCAGAAAAGATCGTCATTTCCAGAGCACTAAAGGCTCTACCAGAACGATACGAGAAAGTTGACATCAACTTCACCAAATCAAACGATCAGAGTTTCAATAACTTCATAAACATCCTCCTAACAACTGAGCCAAGAATGAAAAGCTCAAATCAATACGATAATCAACGGTTTTACACCAATTCCGAAAGGAAGCAGGTCGACAGACGTCCAAATAGAAAAACCGTACATCACATTGGATCAAAAACCGTAGAGGGGGACCTTAGGCCTGACACAGAGGTCCAGGAAGAATAATTCCCCCGTCGATCCCCAGAGAGACTTTATGCTTGATGGAGGAGCAACAGTCTCTGTGATATATGACAAAAGGTTAATTCACAATTTTACATCTGAATCTAATCAAATTCTTGTCGACGTTCAACAAAACGAAGTCGCCGTGAAAGGTGAGGGTAACTTAGAACTCAAGTTTAAGGGCAAACGAATTTCCCTACCCGCCATATATGCACCATCAACACACACCAATATCATCAGTGTAGAAGATCTAACAAAATCACAGGCATATCTAGATCTAAGAAGAAACTGCCTGCTATCCAAGAACGGGAAAACCATCGCTCCGACGCACAAGTTCGCGGGCCTAAGGTGGTTATCTCGCAAAAATGCTATAGAACTACCAAACCAGACTCAATCAGTCTATGCAATCACACCCAGATCGGTAAGATCTGCGCCAGACAAGTTCTCTCTGACAAGCATCCACAACATGTTTGGACATATGAATATCAATTACATCCGAGAATCATTCAGAAAAGGCTTAATTCAAGGTGTGAAAGAAGACGATGTAGACTGGACAGGAGTAAGCTCATTCCAATGCCAATACTGTATGGAAGGAAAAGCCAAACGTAACAACCATTACGTGAACGCTAGAAAAGATTATACGAAGGAATATCTTCCTTTCGAATACTTACATACCGACGTTTTTGGACCAGTAAGAGTACAGAGAACCCGTACTACTCCAAGGTACTTCATTGCATTCATAGACGAGGTCACAAAATACATATGGACCTTCCCGTTACTACATAAAACAGCAGAAGAAGTAGCCCCGACATTCAAGGAAGTCGTCATGCTGATTTATACACAGTTCAACACGAGAGTGAAAACCATCCAGATGGACAAAGGATCGGAATACCTGAACACTAAGGTACAGAAATTCCTAAGGGAAAGAGGAATTGTTTCGAGAGAAACGACCGTTGCTGATTCAAAAGCCAATGGAGCCATAGAAAGACAGCACTATACACTCTTGAATGACTGTAGAACGTTCTTGCGACAAGCTAACCTACGCCCTAGATTGTGGTATCATGCCGTCGTATACTCTACAGTAATGAGAAATTCACTCCTAAATAGAAGTATAGGAACGTCCCCGAGAAACAGGGCGGGGATGTCGGGACTGTCATTCAGAGACATTCTTCCCTTCGGACAACCCGTGATTGTCCACTTACCCAACCCAAAATCGAAACTACAAGCTCGGGGAGTCCTAGGCTATGCTCTCCATCCATCCACTAGATCATACGGGTACATCATAGTCGTAGGAAAGAAGAAGAAAATACCTATCGACACTCGAAACTATCGGGTCCTGAACTACCCACCAGGTGCAACAATCTCAGAAGATGAGGTGCAGTACATGATCGACCGTATGGAAAATAACGACGCAGAATCTCAAGACGATATAGAGTCGAACTTTGAACCAAATTATACGGATATGGAGCAACCCATTCACCACACAGCGGACTATTTCCCGAACACAACCGCCTCAAACATCGAGACAGACCAATACAATAATGATAGCTTTGGTCTGCATTACGGGGGTGATTCCGTACCACCCGAGTCGTCCAGTAGCGAGGACGAACTGTTCCCCACAGACGAATCAGAAAACGATTCAGACTCATCGGACCAATCATTCAATGATGATGGAGACCCCATGTCCCCTCCATATTCCGGGGGTGAGGAACAGATAGTACCAACACCAGCCCCGATTAGACGCGTTCCACCAATGGAACCACCATCTCCTGTCGAGGACTCTCCCCCACCTTTATATGGGACAGACCTTGACGACTTATTTGGAGAATCTAACATAAATAATTACATCCCAGAAGATACAGATCTACTGGCACTAAACCATGAATCTGTTCCGGAACCCGATACCGCGGTACCAGAAACAACGAACATTGAACAAGATAATGTCCTACCATCAGAAACTATCGAAAACTCTAACCCTCCAAATGATAACTCGGACCAGTCAGGCGAAGAGTCAGGCGAAGAGTCATGCGAAGAGTCCGGCGAGGAGTCAGTCGACAACAGACTCAAGTCCATACCTATTTTCAATGGAAACAAGCACAAAGACTCAAGAACTGCTGAAGCAGATTTAGACTCTTTGTACGGGGGTGGAAATAATACAGAAAATAACAATGGACCAACTTTAGAAGAGGTGTTCAGATCGATCGAAGAGGATCCATTCATGTTAACACAGAAAAGACCGAGATCACGTGCCCGCTATCGTGAATCTAACCAAGATAGTTGCGATTCCGGGGGTGACTACGAGTCAGACTCAGATTCAGACGGATCATCTGACGAGTCACCTCAGAAAGGAAGAAAAATACAACGTGTGAACTATGTTAACGCGGTCCTAAAACCAGTGAATGTAATACCACTCAATATGTCCCTAAACTACTCGCAGGCAATATCTCGGAACAGAAACGAAGAAGAGAAGGATGCTTTCCAAAAGGCATACCAGAAGGAAATAGCACAGCTAACCAAAATGAACACTTGGAACGAAGAATTAATAGATGCCTCAACTCTCCCTAAGAAGAAGATCCTAAACTCAATGTTCATTTTCACCACTAAAAGAGATAATTCCAAGAAGTGCAGACTAGTCGCTAGAGGAGACCAACAAGCCGCAGACACGTATGACACGGAATTAAAGGCAAATACAGTGGACAACCTAGCTCTCATGACAGTCTTAGCACTGACACTAGACTACAACCTGACCGCATTCCAACTTGACATCTCATCAGCTTACCTCTACGCTGACCTTAAGGAAGAATTGTACATTAGAGCACCACCACACATGAATGCCAAGAACAAGGTACTAAGACTAAATAAATCACTCTATGGGCTAAAACAGAGTGGAGCAAATTGGTACGAACTAATCAGATCGTTCCTAATTAAGAAATGTGACCTGATTGAAGATAGAATGTGGAAGTGCGTTTTTAGAGACAAAGAACCGCTGAAACTTATCATATGTCTTTTTGTCGATGACATGCTGGTTGTAGGAAACGACGTCAAATATATCAAGAAATTCATATCAAAGCTATCTAAGAGATTTGATACAAAGATTGTAAATGATGGTTCACACAGGCCAGAAGATGGAGTAAACGAGTATGACATTTTGGGCATAGAATTAGAGTATAAGAAAAAAGAATACATGAAGTTCGGAATGCAGAAGTCTCTAGAGGACAAACTGCCACAACTGGGAGTACCCCTACTCCCAAACATCAAAATCAAGAAGGTTCCAGGGGAGCCTGGTGAATACATTCTCTCCGGAAAGGAACTGACATTAAACGAAAAGGAGTATAAAAGCAAAGTTAAACACCTGCAAAGAATTGTAGGACTAGCGTCCTACGTAGGACATAAGTTCCGGTTTGACATCTTGTACTACGTGAACATCTTAGCACAACATCAACTGTATCCCAGCGCCAAGGTCCTAGACAGGGCTGCACAATTATGCCAATACTTGTGGGATACAAGAGATAAGAAACTAGTTTGGCATTATTCTGGTCCCAAGGAAAACAACGTTACCGCTGTATCAGATGCAGCATTTGCAGGGAACCAAGATTTTAAATCACAATCAGGAACTCTTTACCTGAGAAACAACAAGCCCATAGCAGCAAAATCAAGAAAAATCAAGTTAACTTGTATCTCGTCCACAGAAGCCGAGATATACGCAATCAGTGAAAGCCTGCCAATACTACGTGGGTTAGAACACCTAGTAAACAAGTTACAAGACGTAAAAGCAACAGTAAAGGTTAAAACAGACAGTCAACCATCAATGGCAATAATAAACGGCACGGATGACTCAGCATGCCTCAAGAAACACATTGGTAGTAGGGCAATGAGGATAAGAGATGAGTGCGATGATCTCGGACTTACACTCGAATATATCCCCACAAAAGAAAACAATGCTGACGTTTTAACCAAACCCCTATCCGTGAAGCTATTCAAACTTCTCACAGAGGACTGGATACAATAGCTTTCTCCTAGTAGGGGGTGTGTTGATCCTGGACGTCCTACGACGTTGTCTAGGGCGCCAGATATTATACCAACTATAAAAGCTAAGGCTAAAGCCTAGATATACTAGGATCAAGGCTAAAGCATTTGATAATTGAATTGATTCCAAAAAGTATATAAGTAGAAGGTTTCTTCATCCAATTCCCACTTTCGAATTGACAACTTACTTACTATCCAATTATAAGTCAAGTCAGAAGAAACCAAGGAGAACAACAGTAAATACTTACTTATCTAGTGAATCCAACAATTCAATTACCAATTAATTAATCCAACAGCTTCAAGTCAAAATGGCATCCAACGACATTATTTCTACTAACGTCCCTTCTAAGGTCCCTACTACCGATACTGAGGAATATCCAGTCCAACAAAAGTATATAAGTAGAAGGTTTCTTCATCCAATTCCCACTTTCGAATTGACAACTTACTTACTATCCAATTATAAGTCAAGTCAGAAGAAACCAAGGAGAACAACAGTAAATACTTACTTATCTAGTGAATCCAACAAATCAATTACCAATTAATTAATCCAACAGCTTCAAGTCAAAATGGCATCCAACGACATTATTTCTACTAACGCCCCTTCTAAGGTCCCTACTACCGATACTGAGGAATATCCAGTCCAACAGTGACTTACATTTCCGAACTTATCCGCTCAACTAGAAGTCAATGGAGAAGTAATGCATGAAATTGCCTTTCGCCCCTCTCTCTCGAGTTCCTTTGGATCACCCTGATGCACGCCTTGCATATCGAGAAATCTCTTCGAAGGCATCTTACAGAATTTTCGATTCCTTTTCTCTATTTTTCATTCTGAGAAATATTTGCCTGCATAAATTGTAATGGCGATCTGGTGATCCGCAATTCTAGAACACATAATATGCATGTAATGACTGATTTTTTTTGTTTTAGAAGCTCTATCTTCAGGTAAAAATAAGTAGAGAAAAAAAAAACATACTGGATCGATGCAGATTTAGGGGGTTATTCTCCTGCAGGTACATGATTTTCAGTGGGAACATTGCTTTTTAGTAGTCCGGTTCTCAACAACTTGTCTAAGTGTTGAAAACAAAAGAAACAGCGTAGAAACAAAGTAGTGCAAGAAAATCTGCCAATGTTCTATGTATAAAAAGTAAAGGCAAGAGGAGGTTCTATGCATATTTCTGAAAATATCTAATACACTATTGTAATGCATCAAGAAACTGTCGTATGAGGAAGTGCCTATGAGTTTTTGTGTACGTGCTTCTCTAGTATGTAGCCGGTATTCTCTTTTTACTACTAATACTACTACTCTTACTACCTTTCTTCCGCGTAATCTAGATCTCAAGCCACAATTCTTGCCCTATGCTCCAACGTATACAACATCGAAGAAGAGTCTTTCTATAGTGGGTCGTTGGAAAAGATTGTATGATGGTATTCGATTTACGTATTTCGCCGAAGAAAGTCTGGGGCACCACCAACGGAATGCTTTCTCTATACTATAACCTGTTGTGCTCTTAATGTTCTAAGCGTTAATCAGCGGAGGTTAAATTTTTGTAAATCTAATGTTCCATGATTTTCTTTCATCAAAAGGAACATGTAGTGAAAATCCTTTTTTTACCTTGATACACTGCAATTGTTTCTAAGCATGCTGAAATTTTCTCAATGTTTTTTTTTTTATTGGCATCCAAGTAATTAATTCTTATGCTACGAAAAAGTTGTCGGAATGAAGCATGCATAATCTAACGGATATCATCATATACTCTGTGCTAATATTCTAAACAAGTTCCAAAATATTTTTCTTGGCCCATGTAATAGGTGGTAAGTGTATTGCTTTGATAGGAACGTCATTATCGCATAAGACAATCGGCACTAATAACCGTTTAAATATTATCATGCATGTATACATCAGTATCTCATAGAAATCTATGTGTAAGTACATACTTATCTAAGTATAAAATTCTTATTCAAAAGCGAGATCAAACTCAAAGTTGAAATCTTGAGCTTTCAATCTGTACTGGTCCAGAACACCGGGCCCGCATGCTTCGCTACCAACACCATGGATTGCATGGTCCAACCTTAGATAGTGTCTGCCGTATCTTTTAACGTCACAAGCGTGGGCAGCTTCATCAACCCCGTATTCGTCTGAAATCTTGAAGTTAAATGGCTTCTCCTTTTGGAAGATCGATAGTTTTCCTGCACCTTCAAATTTGATGTTCAAAAAGTGGGTATCTGTATGATTTCCATTTTCTTGAGGATAGTCATATACGAATTCCTCTACCTTCTTAGAATCGTAAAGACCGAATCTTTGTGATTCCTTCTTGTCCGGATATGATTCGCCGGGCCCACGACCAAACCATTCAAATGATTCATAACTATCTCCTAGCCAGAATTCGTACCCAACTCTTGGGAAATCAGGAGGCTGATATTCGCCAGTAAGCTTCATAGACGTGTTCAAGTTTATTTTGTTAGCAAAGATCGTGTATTTCTGAACAGTCTCAAATCCATAGTAAAATACAACTGGGGATATACGCGAATTAACAGTGACTACAGCTAGAGAACCATTAGAACCTTTTTCAACACTCACTTCATGGACGTTTTGTTTCATTAAATCAATATTGTACTTCTTCCAGTTCTTAAAGTCCCTAGGTTCGTCATTATTTGTTGGAGGTCTCCAGAAAGTGATTGAAGAACCCTCAAACTTGCTGGATATTTCCTTACCCTTGACCTTTAGGCTTTCAATTTTACCCAACAATTTGTCCAAGACAAATTGCAATCCACTGGATTCAACTGAGACATAACGTTTACCGTCGTTGATCTTGGTAGGTTTTTCTGCTGTCTCTGTAACAAAATCTGGTACCTTTAATGGAAGTTCGGCTTGGCCCCAGGCAATTTCATGACCTGCCTTTAGAACACCAGCATCATCCTTTAACACGGCAACAACATAAGTGGTATCAGAAGGAATAGTAACAGATTCTTCTGGCTTTAAAGCTGGAACGTCGATTGTCTTTCCCGTGTCCTTGTCGATAAACAATAAGTGATCTGTCGTAATGAAGTCGTGCTTATTTGTGATTGTTACAGATCCGTGCGCAATTTTAATATGAACGGGTTCAATAACCTTCTTATACTCTACAAGGCCCGGAGTAGGATTATGCTCACTGTTACACAAACCATCCATGATGAACACTCCGTCATGAACCTCTTCCTTAAAGTCACCACCATAAGCATAAGCTTTATGCAACTTACCATCTGCAGTACTAACATCTTCGAATTCAATACCGTGATTTGCCCATTCCCAGATAAAGCCACCTTGGTAAAACTTCTCCTTGTAGAACAACTCTTGATATTCTTTCAAAGAACCCGGGCCGTTACCCATTGCATGACCGTACTCACACAAGATCAAAGGCTTTTCAAACTTACCATTTTCATCAGTGTGGTTCTTCCTCCACCTTTCCATAATTTCAAATGTTGGGTACATGAAACTAAAGATATCTGCACTCAAAGCGTTCAAGTCACCCTCATAATGCACCAGTCTGGTAGGATCCAATTGCTTAATTAGCTTGTACATGGCTTTGTGGTTTCTGCCATAACAAGCTTCGTTACCCAAGGACCAGATAATAATCGAAGGATGATTGACATCTCTTAGGACAAGTTGGGAAGCTCTGTCTAAGTACGCGACCTCGTACTCTGGATTATCTGATAAGTAATGGGCATTAACATCGTAGAGTTTATTTTTGGTATCTGGATATTCAGCCTCCAAGTTCGTATGACGATTAAATGGCTCTTGAACACCGTGAGTTTCAAGATCTGCCTCATCAATGACCCAGAAGCCTAGTTTATCGAAGAGGTCATACACCTTAGGATGGTTTGGATAATGCGAGTTACGAACAGCATTGATGTTAAACTTCTTCATTAGAATCAAGTCTCTAACAACAAAATCTAATGGCACAGCTCTACCGAACCTTGGATGGTGATCATGCCTGTTGACACCTCTAAAGAGAATGTCTTTGCCATTAACAGTAATGTTACCGTCCTTCAACTCCACTTGTCTGAAACCAACATGGTGCTTAATAGATTGAATCACACTGCCATCAGATCCAATTAAATCCAACTGGTACTTGTACAAAGTAGGATTTTCTGCGGTCCAATGTTCTGGGGCCTTGACGTTGATCTTGAAAGCTGTTTCTTCGTCCTTTTTGGTCGAAAAGGAAATAAATTCTTTAGTTGAAAACGTCGTGTTCCCATTCTCCTCGTTCAACAAAGAGCTTGCATCGTAAACTTTAGATCCATCTTCAGGTTCGTAAAGTGTGAAATTGATGTGATCATAAGAAGAACCCTGGACATCAACTTTCACAGAAAGCTCTGCATCCTGATACTGAGAGTCCACAAAAGTTGTAGTGACCCTAACGTCTTCAATATGGGCCTTCTTAGGCAATTTTAGTAAAGAAACGTCTCTGTAAATACCAGAGAGCCACCATTGATCTTGGTCCTCGATATAAGTGGAATCGGACCACTTGAAAACCTTCACAACCACTAAGTTTTCGCCCTCAGAAACGTACTTTTGGATATCAAATTCAGCCCCGTTACGGGACCCCTTATTGAAACCAACATATTGACCATTAACATAAAGCTCGTAACAATTGTCCACACCCTCAAATCTCAATCTGTGCTCGAACGACTCAATCGATTTCGAATCTAATTCAAAAGTTCTAGCATAAACACCAGTAGGGTTTACAGTGGGAGGATTTGGGATGTCGATTGGGATAGGGTACTGTACGTTCGTGTAAATTGGTTTACCGTACTTCCAGTCTTCCTGAAGTTCCCAATGAGATGGCACAGAAATGGTGCTCCATTTCTTTGCCGTTTCCCAGTCTAAATTCTTAGCATCCGGAGCGTCAAGAGGTGCATCAAACAACGCAAAAGCCCAAGGCCCATTGAGAGATTCGAAAATATCCTGATCATAGTAGTAAGCCCTAGTAGGCAATCTATTTTCGTGAACCTTTTTAGGGTTCCTTAAATTCTCAGGAATAAGGCAAGACATATCTTTCAGTTCTCGATGAGTATGTGTGTTTATTTTTTTTTTTTTTTGCCAAATTCTGCTCTTTCCTAAATTTCAAGTGTTAAGCGCTTTTGTCTCTTCACCTTTTCCAACTACAAGCGCAACATAAGAAAAGGATAATAATTCTACTAGGAAACACAAACCTCATATACCTTTCGAGTTAGGGAAGAACACCTTCACAATGATAACACATTGATTCGAGCTATTAAATACCTTTTTCTCAATCGAAATCTCAAGTAAAACAGCGATGAAAACATTACGTAACTAATGGTGTTCACCACTAGAAATCATACCCTTCACACTCGACTTCAAGTAGTGAATGGTGTAGCAACAAAGTCCAAATGCCAATATCAACCAAGTAACCAACCGCGCTACTAGAGAAAGACGCTGTTGCTCGGACCACAAATTTCCGCTACACTTTTCACAACTATACTGAATATACAAAAAAACGTTTGTGTGGGTATGGCTGGCTACCAGGTCGCCTGGTTAAACCAAGTCAACGTGATACATATGTACATTCCAACACTAAGCCTACCCTAAGTTTTAGCTCACAGGCTAGGCTATTATTAACATACAAGACAAGGGAGAAGCAAAGAAAAGACCAACCGAAAGCCACCAGAGCACCCTGAACTTTGCGGTGAACAGAATTCCGCAACATATCTGAGGATTCCATGATCTCGGTTTCCTACTCCAAATGGGAATCACCCACTGTTGTCCGTAAATATGACTAAATTCCTACCTTGATTCCTCACGAACAATCGCAGTCCGAAAAGCCGTTCCAAAAGCCAGTCCACAGTTCATCGATTGGTATGATTATTGTTTTTTTGTTCAAACTGACACACTAACGGTGTTGTATGCGAAGAGTGAGCTTACCCTTCTCCTCTTTGCTAGCACTACTTGCCTACCTACCTACTCTACTCTACTACGCTGCCATATTGTCTAACATTCTGCTTTCTCTATTTCTACCTGGCCTGGATGGCTCCGTCTCGCCCGCCTCACACGCACACACATACAAACACATTCCTTCCCCCTCTCGCCTGCCCCATAATAATTAAACTAGTTAACAAAAGGCTTTACGTCTTCCGCTACCTCTCCAATCTCATACGACTCTCCTTTCATCCGACTTACCCAAGAAGATGCAGGATCTAAGTCAAAGATCCTGCCTGCCCTGGCTGTTGTCTACTGTACACACGAGATTTGGAAGGCCAGGGGACTGTCGCATGATTATTCGCCGGGAACCCGGAAGTTCCCTGTTCTTACCTTTCAAACTAGGCAGCAAACCAGGTGAACACATTTTGATGTAGTAGGCCTTTGAAGATTCGGGGAGCTAGCTAGCCACGCGAATGTAACAACAGAACATTTATTTTTGTGGGGGTGGAAAAGTCGATTATGATCTTGCAGCACAGAAACTGCGCAGGGGCTTTTTTCATCTTGGAGAAGCAACTGGCTAAATTCGACACAAACAAAAACTGAAAAATGGAAAATAAAAAATGAAAAAGCAAGCTGAATTCGAAGAAGGGAGAATTCCGCCTTCTGCAACCACACTAATGGTTGGTAGTCAATGGATACGCATTAGAAGGTGACTATTTTATGAGTCGATCCCCGCGGAAATTTAGGAATTTTAAACTTGGGCTTGATATACGTAGGTATAGTGTATCTGGTATTTTTGCCAATGGTTCCTGTGCCCGTGCCCATGTCCGTGTGCTCATGCGATGCACTGTGACTACTGCTTGGCAAGGCAAATCGGCGGCCTGCGGCCGTACTCTAAAGCCGGACAGGCATGGTGGGGTGCCTTTTCGGTCCATAAGTGTAGCTAGATAGCTAGCTAGCTACACGTATGTTCTGTGCGAAGATGGTAAAGGTTGCATACAGTCAGGCTGCTGTCTTTGGACCTGGTCTGACCTGACCTAGCATAATATTGCATAGCGTATACCCACTTGGATGGATGCAGGAGTGCTACAAATCGGCGAACAGTTCTCCTTGTTTGTTTTTGGTCATAGTCACGTCCGGCTACACACAAGATATTGCACAGTATGTGTAGATACGAGCGAAGGTACGGCTGGAAAACAGGTGGGTTTTGGATGATAGACAGAAGGCAAGAGGGTGGGCAAGAAGTCGGGCACACAGGCAAGTATTAGCATGGTCAAACCAGATTAAGGTCTAGGCCAAGAACAATTTTCGGCCCCCCACTGACTCCCGCCAAAAAAAAAAAAAAAAAAAAACCTAATTTGACAGTCTCGGAATTTTATCTATCTGTTCCTTTCATTTGGTAACTAGTATCGTCACTTTTTTTTTGGAATTGGCAAGCTACCTGCATGGCCGTATACCGAATGAACCCCAGAAAATGGTATAGCTAAGCTTTCGTACGACGGAAATATGTAGAGCGAAGGGTTCTTGGTCTGTGAAAGGGGTTTTCTGTACTACGTAAAGAGGGGTCTTCATTATAGCTTTTCAATGGATTCGAAATGGAAGTAAGCGTAAGAGAATGAAAAACAAGAAAATAGTTAGAAATAAAAAAAAAAAAAAACACTTGGCTGTCTGCCGGACTTGTCTTGTCTTGGTGGAAATCATTACTCCTTGGCGGGCGATGAATGTGCTTCTGCTTCTTTTCATTAATACATACCGTCATTGGTAGTATTCTGATTTCATTTCTCCACACCATTTTTTTTGCGTTAGTCGTCTGCGGTATATGCGACCCTGGCCGTTCGGTGCGCCGAGTGCGTTTACCTGTGTAGGCGCTTTTGTAAGAGAGAAACTCGGGTCTGGGTGGGCCTGCAACGTGACTTAGCAATACCCGCGCGTCAGATTTAACATATTCGGGATTCTTCCCTCCGTAGTAGAAAGTTGACAATAAGATGTCCATACTGTTGTTGATACCTTGCTACTCTAGCTCATTATTACAAGGACAGCCGGTTAATTGGAGGCCTAAATGGTGTATCAAGGTATATAAAGCCAATAACTTTCAATGTTGAGTTGGGCTGTAGTTCAAGGTGGTTGTAGCTTGTGGAACATATATATGCTATTCAATATAGCTAGAAAGTGTAAGCTAAACAGCAAGCTAAACAGCAAACAAAAGTCTGTGTGTGTTGTCTTATAATTATATCCTTCAGTCAGTGTTAATAATTAAAGACAGAATTACGAAAAATAAAACAGGACGATAATCAGTTTTCATAATGGCAGATCATTCGAGCAGCTCATCTTCGCTGCAGAAGAAGCCAATTAATACTATCGAACATAAAGAAACTTTGGGCAGTGATCTGGATCACAAGGAAGCCTTGAACAGTGATAATGATAATACTTCTGGATTGAAAATCAACGGTGTCCCCGTAGAGGACGCTAGAGAGGAAGTGCTCTTACCAGGTTACTTGTCGAAGCAATATTACAAATTGTACGGTTTATGTTTTGTAACATATCTGTGTGCTACTATGCAAGGTTATGATGGGTCTTTAATGGGTTCTATCTATACCGAAAAGGCATATTTGAAATACTACCATTTGGATATTAACTCATCCACTGGTACTGGTCTAGTGTTCTCTATTTTCAACGTTGGTCAAATTTGCGGTGCATTCTTTGTTCCTCTTATGGATTGGAAAGGTAGAAAACCTGCTATTTTAATTGGGTGTCTAGGTGTTGTTATTGGTGCTATTATTACGTCTGTAACAACAACAAAGAGTGCATTAATTGGTGGTAGATGGTTCTTGGCCTTTTTCGCTACAATCGCTAATTCAGCAGCTCCAACATACTGTGCAGAAGTGGCTCCAGCTCACTTAAGAGGTAAGGTTGCAGGTCTTTATAACACCCTTTGGTATGTCGGTTCTATTGTTGCTGCCTTTACCACTTACGGTACCAACAAAAACTTCCCTAACTCCTCCAAGGCTTTTAAGATTCCATTATACTTACAAATGATGTTCCCAGGTCTTGTGTGTATATTTGGTTGGTTAATCCCAGAATCTCCAAGATGGTTGGTTGGTGTTGGCCGTGAGGAAGAAGCTCGTGAATTCATTATCAAATACCACTTAAATGGCGATAGAACTCATCCATTATTGGATATGGAGATGGCAGAAATAATAGAATCTTTCCATGGTACAGATTTATCAAACCCTCTAGAAATGTTAGATGTAAGGATCTTATTCAGAACGAGATCGGATAGGTACAGAGCAATGTTGGTTATACTTATGGCTTGGTTCGGTCAATTTTCCGGTAACAATGTGTGTTCGTACTATTTGCCTACCATGTTGAGAAATGTTGGTATGAAGAGTGTCTCATTGAATGTGTTAATGAATGGTGTTTATTCCATCGTCTCTTGGATTTCTTCAATTTGCGGTGCATTCTTTATTGATAAGATTGGTAGAAGGGAAGGTTTCCTTGGTTCTATCTCAGGTGCTGCATTAGCATTGACAGGTCTATCTATCTGTACCGCTCGTTATGAGAAGACTAAGAAGAAGAGTGCTTCCAATGGTGCATTGGTGTTCATTTATCTCTTTGGTGTTATCTTTTCTTTTGCTTTCACTCCAATGCAATCCATGTACTCAACAGAAGTGTCTACAAACTTGATGAGATCTAAGGCCCAACTCCTCAACGGTGTGGTTTCTGGTGCTGCCCAATTTGTTAATCAATTTGCTGCTCCAAAGGCAATGAAGAATATCAAATATTGGTTCTATGTGTTCTACGTTTTCTTCGATATTTTCGAATTTATTGTTATCTACTTCTTCTTCGTTGAAACTAAGGGTAGAAGCTTAGAAGAATTAGAAGCTGTCTTTGAAGCTCCAAACCCAAGAAAGGCATCCGTTGATCAAGCATTCTTGGCTCAAGTCAGGGCAACTTTGGTCCAACAAAATGACGTTAGAGTTGCAAATGCTCAAAATTTGAAAGAGCAAGAGCTTCTAAAGAGCGATGCTGATCATGTCGAAAAGCTTTCAGAGGCAGAATCTGTTTAAAGTCATCTTTTCAATATATTTTGTTAGGTGCAAGAAGTGTCCGTACTTCATAATCTGTTTTTTATTCTGCTTGATCTTCTCCTAATTGCAGCAAAAAGTCTTGTGGAATTCATCAATAAAAAAGCTACAAGCTGTAGACTCTTAATGAATCATTCTAACAGTTACTGTTATAATATATTCTGCAAGCTAAGCTGTATAGGTTAATTCAATGATTTAATGTGTATTGCGATGTTTATTATTTACTATCTAATTCGTTTAAATGTTACGTAATGAAATGTAACTTTAAAAATTCAACGTATTTGTAGTGTTAGCAACTACGCAAGGAAACAAAAAAACCTTGTAAAGGGTGACCACTCTCCCTTAGATATAGTGTATGCTTAATAAGCATTAACCTTTTATCGTTTCCTTCCCCGTAATTTCAGGGGCTTTGTATGGTTTAAAAAGGCCATATTGTTAAGTTCAAACTGTAAAGGTTGCTATTTCATGGGAAATTCATCACTTTGATACCTATTCATTTCATGTAGTTACAGGTTTGTTTGTTTTTTGTTTTCTGTTTTTAATAGCGAATAATTCTCTGTTATGATGGGTCATTGCACGTTATACATATATATAATTATAACTGTACAAAGAAACTTGCACTTGCATTGGAAACACTAAATTTAAACCATTTTAGAATTCTTTACAAGCCTTTCCAATACAATTCTTTCTCTACTTTAAACTCTTTGACGGAAAGTATATCATCAGAAGAAGTACCAACTGAAACCAAGTATTCACCTGCTTCAACGTGCCATTTACCGAGCTCTTCGTTAAAGTAGGAAATTGCGTCTTTCAATTCCAGGTCAATATTAACTGTCTTCTTCTCACCTGGTTCCAAATGGACTTTTTCGAATCCCTTCAACTCCTTAACAGGTCTCGAGACCTTAGAGTTTAGAGCACTGAAGTAGACTTGCACTACCTCAGAGCCAGCAAATTTATCACCAGTATTCTTCACATCAACTGAAATAGCTATTTTATCATCGGTTACCTTGAAGTCAGAAATATCTAGTTCGAATGTTGTATACGATAGACCATATCCGAAGGGGAAAGCAACCTTTCTTTGAAGCTTTTCGTAGTATCTATAGCCAACAAATATATCCTCACCGTAAATAACTCTTCCGAACTCGGTCTTGAAGTTTAAAAAGGCTGGATTATCTTGTAACTTAAATGGCCAAGAGAGCGATAACTTACCATTTGGAACCACGTCACCATATAAGACGTCTGCGATAGCATTACCCAATTCATTACCACCGTACCAAGCTTGAACTAGCGCATTTGCGTCTTCTAACCAAGGGAACTCGACTGGGGTACCAGATTGGTTAACGATAACAGTATTTGGATTTGCTTTCAAAACAGCACGAACCAATTCATTTGTCCTTTTTGGCAAATCCATGTTTTCTCTGTCATAACCTTCGGTTTCCCATTCACCATTTAATCCAATTATCAAGACAGCCTTATCATGCTTAGCTGCTAATTCCGCTGCGTTTCTAATCTCCTCGTCATCGTCGATGGCCTTGATGACACCAGCTTGGAATCCACCTGCACCGAATTCCCCAACCAAACCTGAAGTTGGGCCAGAACCGTACTCAACTCTTACATTATAAACTTGGCCCTTCTTCAAAGTCAACTTTTTGGTTCTTTCTTTGGTACCAGCTCCAAAGCAGAAACTACCCCTTTCTTGGTTGTGCTTTTGGTCAATAATCAACTCATCGTTTAAGTAGAACAAACCAGAACCATAAACTTGAAGACTGAAGATATAATCACCATCTTCTTGGGGCACGTACTGTCCGGTTAAGGTTACAAAAAAGTAAGGGTTCTTTGGATCCACTTTCTCATGTTTGAAATCAAATAAGTGAACATTGGATCTATTGACTTTGGTAACGTGGAATGGTTCTTCATCGTCAGATCTCTCTTCTACTGGATTGGAGTAAAACTTGGCAATTAATCCAGAATTTTCAGCATCTGCTGGTTTTGCAGCATCGATCAAACTACTCTCGGCCAAACCTCCAATAGATTTGTGTGAATAGGCGCCTACGGTGTAGTCGACCTCTTTGCCCAGCTTATTGACGATACCTTCATACGGAGAAACGACATAGTAGGAGTTCATGGATGCTGAACCACCACCAGAACTAGTCTTTGCTTTAGCATTTGGGCCAATGACAATGATATTGTCTTCTTTCTTTAGAGGTAAGATATTGTTTTTGTTCTTCAATAAAACAATAGAGTCAGCAGCAATCTTTCTCAACAGGTCCGAGGTTTCCTTGGTGTTGTTTGAAGTAGATTCTGGGCCATTCTCCACAATACCTGTTTTCTCTAAATTGTCAACAACGAACTTAATCATTTTTAGCACTTGTCTAACACGATCATCAACATCTTCAGTAGTGATTTGTTCTCTGGAGTTGAGTGAGTGAGACACTAAAGCACGTGTTCTCCATCTTGTTGGTCCAGGAAACTCGATATCCAACCCATTCTTGATAGCTGCGGCAGTCGTATATGTACCGAACCAGTCGGACATTAACATACCGTCCCATTTCCACTCGTCTCTCAAAATGTCGATCAATAGCTTCTTGGATTGGGAGCAATGTTCGCCATTGACCTTGTTATAGGCAGTCATTATACAAACAGGATTGGCATGTTTAACTGCCAATCTGAAGGGCTCCAAGTAAATTTCTCTAAGAGCCCTTTCAGAAACAATTGAGTTTGAAGAGAAACGTTGGTCTTCCAAATCGTTACAAACAAAATGCTTAACGGTAGCAGCAATACCTTCGCCCTGCATACCTTTAACAACAGAAGAAGTTGCCATACCAGCAAGGTATGGATCTTCAGAAAATGATTCAAAACCACGACCACCCAAAGGACCACGTTGCATGTTTGTGGTTGGACCCAAAATCACAGCAGCATTCTTCGCAATCGATTCCTTGGCCATCAACTTACCTGCTGTCTCAAGCAGGTCGCGATCAAAAGTAGATGCCAACCCGGTACCATTAGGGAAACATCCTGAAGGAACCCCATCAAAGAACTTTGTCCCTCTAATACCATTTGGACCATCAGAAACCCTCACCGCTGGAATTCCCAACCGTTCAATCTTCTTAGTATGCCAGAAATCAACTGCAGAGAGTAAGGAAATCTTTTCATCCTGGTTCAATTCACTCAATAACTGTTCAACATCAAATTTAGACATTTTTCTTTTCTTAACGTTTGAACTTCTTCAACTAACTATGTATTACAGATCTGTCTCTACCTAGATCTCGGCTTTTGCTACCACTACTCTACTACCACTACTGCTCCTAGTAATAAACCCCTAAAAAATCTGAATTTTTCCTGTGCCTTATTTTTCCTTACAACACGATCCTTCAATATCGTAAAACATACACACTATATATACAATCCCAATTCCCCCAAATCGCTCTAATACCTCCACTTCGTGTATTGGTAATAATAATCATACATACAAAACTACTGGTACATTAATATTTTCCATATCCATTCTCCTAACCTGACGTAGTCCTGGTTTCTCGTAATTAGAAAAAAATTAAAAAAAAAAAAAAAGACACACATATTTACACACACAAAACAGACCCATAGGTTGGGAACATTGCCGTATTCTCACGGCTTTTCCTTTGCTACTCCTGTTCAATGCCCGTTTCTCCGTAATACTACTACTCCTACTCCTGTTTCAAACGCTTTCGAAGGCCCTCGCTCCAAGTAATAATGGGAATGCATACTGCTTTAGGTAGTACTGGTATGTATTTTAGCACCCTTAATTTTTGCAGCCCCATTATTCAATAACCATAGCATATTTCCTGAATCTATGTACTTACTACGTCAAAAGATTCCGCCTCGGTATTTTGTCTCAGTACTAGTTAGTAACTGTCCCAGTGAGTGGCCCAGTCTGTGCAGTCAATCGGAAAAACGTAGGTCCAGAGAAAAGGAAAAGTAAACACCACAAAAACAGGAGGGGATCAAACTGAAAAAAAAAAAAAAAAAAAATCAAAGAGAGGAACAAAGGAAGAAAGGAAAATCACATCACGTCTAACTCGCAAACCTTTTCTCCGCTCGAGCACTAAAGCGAGCTGAAGTGTTTGCCATTCGGAGCCCATGGTCCCGTACAGCCGTACAACAGAGTATAGTATTGTATACTATAGTATAGGATAGTGTGGTATAGTAGAAAGAAACCCCTCCGCCAGAGCAATATGAGTGGTGACCGTCTGTTACCGTGCCAACATCAGTTTTTCCTGGACTCTATCTATGTATCTAGTGTAGTGTAGTGAGTGAGTTACTACTCCATAAAAGTGTCTCTCAATTGACCTGACCTAAGCTTACGTAAATGCTGAAAAAAAATATAGTACGAATTATGTGTGTGTGTCTGTGCGTGTCTCTCGCTAATGAAAAAAATTACTTGAATACCTAAAGTTAAACCCTCCAAAAGTTAGTCCAGGTTCTCTTTTCCTGGTTAAAGCTGTACGTAGGTTTCTCATCCTGCCTTTGTTCGGGATCTGTACGGATGCCCTCGATATTTGAGTCTGTATCGCTACGTGCGTCGTTGCCGTAGGCATCATGTTTGTCGGTCAATTTCACCTCGCGCACGAAAAACATCAGGATTAGCATAGGTGCGATGATTCCCAGGCCAGTGTATCCGATGATTTGGAGTGTTTCCCTGTATGCTCTGGAAATTGCGTCTCTTGTGGGCGTGTGTTTTTTGTACGACATAGCGACCTTGATTGACTTGAATATTTTCTTGGCATTTTTCTTCTCCTTTGGAGGTAGGTACTTGTCTAGCTTCCTGAGAATGATGCTATTCCAAATACCACCGGCAATGGCACTTCCTATTAGGGAACCAATGGATTGGAAAGCTAGGAAAAAGGCGGTGGACATTGCTATACCTTCTACACCGGCAATAGCCTGGATTAAAACCTGGGTTGCGGATTGGTACATGCCTCTGCCGAACCCAATGAAAATCTCCATGACATTTAGTCTGATGGTGCTCTCCATGACGCCATTTCTGTTCATAAAATACACAAGCAACCCATGACCCAAGACCACCAATGGAACGCCTCCAAGGACGTAGATTTTTGATAGTTTGGTGTACTTCATAGCCAAACCTGTTAAAATCGAAGCAATCTGCACGGTCACCTTTTTCGCATTGTCAATTCTGGACGCCTGACCAGCTGTGTAGTACCCACCAACTTGTAATGTTGTAGCGAAATAAGTTGCAAATGAAGAGTTCTCGCAAAGATCTAGTGCGTTCAAAATAAGAATGACTACAACGGTTTTATTGGCGAAGGACTGGGCAGGAACAAAAGGCTTTCTGGTTGGGAATGGTCTCTTTTTGAAAGAAAAGTTCCATACCAAAAACATGCAGAAAATCACAAACCCAACAACAATCATCGCAATCAATCTAGGTTCATGCCATTTGTACGATGATTTGGAACCTGTCAAGGTCAATGGGACGAAGAACACAGCGAATCCTGCAAGCAGTAGCGCACCTCCAATCAAATCCAGCTCGACAAACATCACGTGCAATGCTTTTTTGTACCAGGAACCTTCTGGCAAGTCTTTGAATATGGCAATTTGTTTCCTCTCGCCAGCCTTCTTTGCCCTTTTGTCCATGTACAACATTATGAATGTTAGTGGAAAGGCAGAAGCAGCTAGAATAATGCAAAAGGTCCCGTACCCCCATCTCCAAGTTGAGTGCTTCAAAAATGCGTCTTGAATATATGAACCCGCGTATAATGATGGAATAGCTGAGATTGCAACCGGCAATTGGGACCATATACCTCTGTTAACTAAAGAAGTTGTGTCGGCAATGAAAATTTGCTGGAAAACACGATACCCGTTTCTACCAAGGGCATAAAAGATTTCGGCACAAACATAAGTGTTCACATTTTGACAAGCGGCATATAGTAGATATGCTAGCGTATAAAACACAATGGATACACCAAACCCTTCACCCCTACCTAAGATATCAGCAACTTTGGCGAAGACGGGGTATGCGCAAATTGCAGTGATCTTATAGACGACCGCGATGGTTGCAAGTAAGGAGTGTGCATTGAAACTCGAAGTGGCATAGGAATCCAAGTTTTTCGTAGAGTCAGATGCAAAGGTTTCAACAAATGCAGTGAAAAATAGCACAGCATATGCTACAATGATCATATTTTTAGACCATGCTTTCTCATAAACTGGTTCCGGCTCAACGATCTCATACACATTTTCATTATCCGATGATTTCTTTTGCAAGGAATCTTCAACTGACGCAGTTACGTCCCCAACTTCCTCCGAAGAGGTCGACTTTGTGATGTCCTCTCTCATTTAGGTTTGTGGTTAGTGCCTATGAATGGTACAGTGCGGCAAGTGATCAAGGATACTCTATATATAATAACACTATAATGACAGATCCTTCCAAAGTAATTTTGACACTTTTTTGACGATGTTCGGACCCTTAAGTACCATTTCAATTTAGATTTCACAATCCCATCCTACTAGCTATGAAAATATCTTCCATAGTTTTACATTGTATATTTGACGAATGTCCTGCATCCTGCATTAAACTATAAGTGGGTTGAATTTCAACACACACACACACATGAAGTTTTGCAAAACTGCACTAATACTGTATAATCTCCAATAAACACCTCGGTTTCCAAACTCTCGCTACCTACTCATTACCCTTTACATATTGAATTGAGCGTTCAATTGACCATTGTTTGAAAAGATTTTGTATGTATTCACAGCCCCCTATGTCGTTGTTTAGACGTAGCCACATAACTTTAGGGAAAATCTTATAATTCCGGGTGTGCATGAGACCCTTAACACTCTTTTTAGGTTGAAAAACCAATGCCTCATTGGAATTCTTGCTATGTTAGTCAAAACTACGTTTCAATTGAACCGACCAATTCCGAGAACAATGCATTCTCGTCCTGCAGGGGTTACTGTGTCCACACAGTAATCCTTTAGAGATTTCGATTACTGTTTCGGCATTTATTGCGTAAGTTTTGTTAGAATTGCTTTTTCAAAAAGAAATATCAAAATGCGACAACGGGTCTTCAGATCCCTTGGCAGATGATATAGCCGTCGTTTCCTAATAAATTAATGCAGTCTAAACCCTTAACACCAGCTGCAGCATTTGCCATGATCTCTCTCGAGATTAAACGAATGGGCTGCCCTTTGTAGCCTTTACGGGTGGATTTTAGGAGAAGTGTACTAATTTCTAATTGTAATCATCGTTGCTTTCTGGTTTGTGCATATACTAGAAAATGACTAATGGTTAATAAATGTTTGGGTAACCCTGTACTATTTGGTTGTTAGTAGAGAAGTGTGCTTTAGCACCTGCTTTTTGATGGACATTGCTTTTCTCCAAAGTAACGTCATAGAATGCTGCTCGAACCTCATTTGATGATGAGAGATCCGACTAACTGCGGATCTCAAAAAATTGTGCTAATACAAGCTAGTAGCTCGGTAATAGAGCGCCATCTGTCAAAAAAATATTGCAGATTTTTTAATTTTTAGCCTTTTCACTGAAAGTGAAGATAAAGAAAATATGTTTGCCATCGATTCGTATTTTTGTTCAGTAGTCCGTCTCCCTTACTAATGTCAGATATTAAAAAATCAGTTTATTAGTATATCCCCCTCATATCACCATCCCAAATATAACCTTTACTCAAAAGGATATTCGAGAGTTTGAGGTTTACTGTTATTGTGTAAACAGTTAGTTGACTTTAAATAAAATAAAATATAAAACCCGCCCAACCCTCCAATTACAAAAAGAATTCATTTTTTGATTAGCATCAATTAAGATGTAATCAAAGATTGCTTGAAATCTCGCCCACTCCGAGAAATCAACAATCTAAAATAAACCGAATTCTCTTCGATTTCTCTCGCTTCCTTGAACAATCATATTTTTGCCGCCTTCTTCTTTTTTTTTTTGTTTTTTCTTTAGCTTTTTGTATTGCATGCAAATCCCCCAGACCCATACTTCCCCCGATTCCCTACTGCACATTGATTCTCTTAGAAGAATTTCAGTAATTGTTAAATAAGTTCAAAACTTCATCATTCTAAAGATTTCAGATGTTCATTCATTATATATGAAAAACAAAACAACCTTACTTGATTTGAGAAGTAGGTTTTTAGCTAATATCAACAAAACAAAGAAAGTTTTCTTGTATCTTTTCTACTGCTTGTTAAAGGCCTTCCAACAACTGATTCTTACTCTAAATTCGCGTCTACCCTCAAAACGCGTCTTCATGTTTTACAGGTTTGTACTCTTATTGTTTATCATTTCCTTATTTAAGAAAAATTTAATTTGAGGCGTGTTTTGAGGATCACGTGAATTGCGTGTCTTTTTGAGGTTTTTATAAGGTTAAACCACACACTACAGTAAAGTGATTATTATAATTTATTTAAAAGTAGGGAAAATAGACATTTTGAGGCCATTGTATTATTTACCAAGGAGATTCGAAGTTTCGTGTAATCCAAAAAGAATCAGAGGTAGACCTAAAATAGTATGTGGTTCTAGTAATTCTTCTGGAGGAGGACAGAGCAACCACGAAAAAAAAAAACGAATCCCTCTTCTGTTAAAGTTTTCATTCATTGCTTACAAAATTATGTATACTGAACTGCTTCATAAATAGTCTATATATCCATTCTGAATGCCTTTAAGAAAGAGAGGTAAACCTGAAAATTCTTACTGAAATTTAGGAAATTGCAATGGCTCATAAGCCTCATCATATAAGGAATCATTAATTCTTGGATTTTTAAAGCTGAGACTCTTACAATCAACTAATGTTTCGTTAAGATCTTCAATTTTATCAACTCCCAATAACCTCATGTTATTTTCAATTTCGGCTTGTAGAATGTTGATTAGATGAGAAACACCATCTTCTCCGTAGCCAGCCATTGCATATAGAAATGGGCGACCTAGCCCAACCCCTTTGGCTCCCAAGCATAAAGCCTTTATAATATCTGAACCTCTGCGAACTCCACCATCGAGATATATTTCAATTTTGTCATCCAGTTTCTTCTCTTTTAACATTTGTTTGGCCTCTACTAAAACTTCCAGTGGGGGTCTTGAGAAATCAAGTTGTCTGCCCCCATGGTTTGATAGAATTACAGCTTTAACGCCTTTTTGTGCGGCAAGGACAACATCTTCTCCACGTTGAACTCCTTTCAAGGCCACGGGTAAGTTGGTATTTTTGATGACGTTTTCGATGGTTCTCCATGTGATCTTTGGATGGCTGCCAAATTTGTTATCCGTCATTTCATCTAAGTACTCACTCCCAGCAGTAGCTGCCCTTTGGCGAGAGTCTTTCTCTCTGTTTCCAATATCTGCAAGGTCTACGTTAAGGAAAAGGCCCTTCACACTGGGTAGAGTACCTGCCTTTTTCACCCAATTATCTAGGTTATCTAGTTCTTCCTGTGTGTCGAAATGGAATTGTAACCATTGATTTTGGTCGTCAGGGACGCGTGAAAAGAACTCTTCATAGGTGTAAGAGTTCTGTTTGGGGACCATTTGCATTACGTTGGCCTTATATGCAGCTGCTTGTAGATTAAGCTCCCCCAAAGGGTGTGCCAACTTAGAACCGGCGAAAGCCGTTATGTAAATTGGCAAATTTACCTTCGTACCCAAAAACTCCGTTTCCGTAGTGACTTCTTCTATATCTTGTAATATCTTAGGTCTAAAGAATACTCTCGAGTAAGCGTAATGATTCTCTCTAAGTGTATATTCATCAGAAGAACCAGTTGCATAATAAAAGAAAGTAGACTTTGGCAATACCTTCTTAGCCACCCCTTCAAAATCGGAGAGGCAGAATATTTTACTTAAGGGAGGAATTTTGGCCTTTTGTTCCATAATCCTTATCTCTTCCTCAGAAAGCTCATTCTCAAAAGCGCCTGACAGTTTTCCAATGTATATCAAATGATCCTTCATCTTTTCCAAAGTAGCAGAAGAATGCATTTGGTGAAATTTTGCAGTTGCATCTTTACCAGCAAATTCCATAATTCTGGCCACACCTCCAGGATGCTGTGATAAGAACAATGTGACATCGTACACATTACCATCAATAACTATCCAGCAATCATTGATTTTGTTATGAGACATTACTTCCTTCACAGAAACGCTGCCATTCTTTTCCTCCTCTACTTCAAACAACAAATGAGAAAGAAATAAAACAAGAGATGAAGCCCCAGTAATAAGCGATGCTTTCTTAGTAGTATCGTAATTCAACAATTTTGCCTTTGGATACAGCCTGTATTGGCCCTTAGGTTGAGGCTTCATTGTTCTCAAAAGCCTTTTACTAGTATGCACAAAAAGACCATTATTGGTTTTCCTGCTGGTTAATCTAGTTATGGTCCATGCCCTAGTTTTAAGTGCATTCATTCTGGTAATAAACTCGGCTTGTTCTGATGGGTTATTGTCGATACAAGTGATCCGTGGGGGTATTATTTTTTTTTATTTCATTATAATTAACAGAGTAGACTGTCAGTTCAACAGACACAATAATATATCCTCCCTCCTATATATATTTTGCGTTGTGTTTAAGTCCACTTTGGCAATGAAATATAAATCAATACTATTCCTGAAATATCCCTAACCTTCTATTCCTGTGATACTTGCGTACCGAACCCTAGTATTCCAAACTAGGAAAGTCAAATTAGGGCTCGAGAGGAAAACCGCCATTACTACTAGATGCTAAGGTAATTGAGACCTTAATTTTGACTACACTGATGCATTCTCCTATATCAAATGAAACCCTTTCTCTGGCACACTTTTAGGGTCGGGTTTCCCGCTGCTCATTGTCTTAGAATAATAATATGCATAAGGTTAATGTTTAGCTTCCAGTTTTTGTCACTATTTTTTTTTTTTTTAGATTAGATTAGATAAAGGAAAAACTTAGTATCAGTATTATCAACGTTCTGAATTTGGAACCGACAACTCGACTTAAGGAGTCACGTAGTCATAGACTAGTTTCAATTCGTGGGGCTGGGAATGAGAATGAAAACTCAAAAATAAGGGGTTAGGATCTTCACTCGATGATATCGGATGTTAGGATGGAGAATATTCAGTTAAAAATTCCAGCGGAATTTCAAAATATCTATCATATCTCTCTCCCAGAGTTACAATGAATATTGGAAACTAGAGCACTATGATTCAAAACGTGAGAAGTTTAGCATTCCGAAATCTGCTATCTGGGGTTTGGAGTTTGTCGCTTAAATCGACATTCCTATAAAACGAAAAGATATCCTTAACCTTCCCAAATCGATTTCGTTACACTGAGCATGTTTAATTCGAATATGGAAAATGGTTCTCCAGGTACTAGAGGCCCTGTTTCGGTACCGGATAGGCACAGGCACAGGCTCGGATAAACTTTGGGAGTATTAGATCATTTATTGTATGCCTGAACCAATATAATCGATAGTAGTATTCACAACATGGATAACAGAAGAATAGTAGGACGAATTTCCAATTCGAGATCTAGGAATTCAAAAAAAGCACCTTTGACACTGAAATGGGGTGGACGTCCTTATAAGAATAAGAATAAGGTGATTAACATACCAGAAAATACAAAGCTAGTTAATGGGATACTAGTTGCCAAAGATGAAGGTAAGACAGTAAGTGCTAGTAACTTGAATATCAAAAATCTTATTGTTGTCAATGAAGGAACTCAATTCCTATGTTCCAAAAAAAGGCGCTCGAAACAAACAGGTACCAAACCTCAGTGTAATGAAGAAAATTCAGCTTCAGAAAATTCTCTTGAGTTATTCAATGGATACTCTCCAATGAATGATCTTTGGTTTTCTCCATTGCAGGTTTTTGGAAGTCCTGGTCTCACTGAACTTTTTTCTTTCTACGTGCAAGAGACATCACAAATATTTATTGTATCCAATAGTGCTAATACTGTGAACCCATTCAAAACCACTCTCCCTCAAATGGCGATAGCGAATAAAATCGTCATGAAATTACTAGCTGTCTTGGGCGGTCAACATAGAAAGAAGTTCGGGTACCAGACGGACAGAATAGAAGAAGACAAAGTGATGAAGCAACTATACGATGAAAGTTTATTAGAGTTGGAGAGAAGGGTCGTAGATCCGCAAGAGAAATTCAGCTTTGTTACTCTAGCATGTATATTGATTCTAGCCTCCATAGACATTTTCTTTGATCAAAAGCAGGGACTTTGGAGGACTCACCTTTATGGAGCAAAAGACATACTTTTAGAGAAGTTGAAAAGGAACAGCGAGTGGACTGACGTGGTAAGTCAAAGACAAAAAATATCTTACAGTGTAGGGGAGGATAGAGAGAGCTTCTTAACTAGGTGGTTTATGTACCTCAATGTGATCAGTTTACTGTCGTCTCCGAAAGCCACAAGGCAGGCAGAGATCTTCCAGCAAATGGACTTAGATTTTTGTCCTTCTGCTGACAGAAATAACAATTTGCTAGCCAGAGAGGACTTAAAAGATATCCAACCCACTAGTGGGATGGAACCACGTATTTTGGCATATCTATCCAGAATTTCACAAATGGTTTTCGAGAAAGACAAAATTACTTCTGCTAACGGCATGGAAGAGCTAATGACACAGGCCATTGAGTTGGATTACGAAATCTCTAACTATCTTGTCACCAGTGAGAGGGAAAGAGATGAAGTGCTTAAAAGTGTCCAACCAACAACCAAGAATTTGCGTATCTATCAATTCTTGAGATGTACAAATCTATTATTCGGCCTCACTGCGCTTCTACTGCTGCGACGCAGAATACTGAATTTATCTCAACGTACGACCCTTGTAAAAGAACTACTAACCAGAATCAGTGCACTTCTACGTGATAAGGTTCCCTTAAACTCTCCTGCAGAGTCTTGCCTTTTGCTCTGCATTTTTTCGTGTGGATGTGAGCTTATAGATAGCTCTTTGGTCTCACTGAGAGATGTTTATATAAGGCATCTCGACAGTCTAATGAAAGGCGGGATTTCAGGCGCAAAGATAGCGAAAACTGTAATGGAAGAATGCTGGGAAACAGGATTGCCTTGGTGGGAGGTTTTAAAGACTAGGAAGCAACATATCAGCTTTGCAATTTAGAATAAACAAACTTATCTAATTAAATACTCTTTTTAACATCTTAAAGCAGTCTTTTATTTTGAAAAGTATAACTGAAATATATTACAAGTTGTCCAAACAAAAATTCTTTGAATCCTTTCTAAATCCATTTTTTTATGACAACAAACTTAGCGTTTAACCTCTTCCTCCCCATCTGTTACGTATATATATAAGTTAGGCAATAGCCGTAAGTGCCGTTGCCACATTCTATATATATATATTCATATCTAAACTAGTTCATATAACCATATATGACAGAAGTTCTAAGTCATGTGACCGCCAAGAATGCGGTCACGTGCAAAGTCCGTTTAGTTCCGTAAAAGAATTGCTAAGCGGGTTTTGAGCGCCGCGCTCCCACTTTAAAGGGCAGCCATCGACTGTAACCGGAATACCGTGAATCTTCAAACGAGATAGAACAGGTACAGGCGAGTCATAGACAGCTTCACAGCTTGTGGGGCCGTTTAAGACGGGACCGAAGAAGAATGTAGGTATTATTTATTGCTGTTGCAGTCAAGTAGTTCAATTTTGTTATCTCTTGCATCCAAGTTTCCGAAAGAAGAAAGTCTGATAGCGCGCTAGTGGATTAAGGTTAACAATGAACTTCTTTCTGCGGAAAACACTTGGGAAAGGAATGAGTTTAGGGAAGGTTATAAAGGAATTTGGTTCGACTGATAATGACCTAGCTGTATGAAAATGGTGGAAAATACAATGAATTAGTCAATATGGAACAGGCACGGGCGCTAAAAACCGCTAATCTGATGGCGCATGTGAGTAATTATCGTATATTGATTATGATTAGTTAAGACATCTGTATATTGTTAGAGTTCAAATTTGAAATGAACATATATAAACAGAGCATGGATAACCTTTATGATCCCACGACTTGACAATTCTTTAAACAGACTAATAGTGTTTTCCTGTTTAAAATGGTTTTTTTGATCTACAACCAAGGTTAATACTCATCGCCATTGGCTATACACATAAATTAACTTAACACGAAACGAAATGACAGTTACATTAGAAACTCCAAACACTTCATACCTTTTCCAAGCAACAGTTGATAAGACAGGTTCTCAAGTTGTTGGTGGTAAAGGTGTACGTGTCGACATCGAAAGAGATGGTGTCGTGCACAAAAACATCTTAGATGCGATTACAGGTGCTGCTGTTGGTGCTTTGGGTTGGGGTGATGAAGAAGTCTACGACATTATTAACAAGGCGGCAAGAGAATCTACTTACTCTTACCCATGTTTGATCTCAAACAAGAGTGCTGAGGAATTATCAAAGTTCTACATTGAACACTCTCCAAAGGGTGTGTTCGAATCTGCTCTATGGACTACTTCCGGTTCAGAGAGTAACGAAAATGCCTTGAGAATCATCAGACAATACTACTTGGAAAGAGGCCTACCAAAGAAGTTGAAATTGATTTCCAGAGAGGACTCTTACCACGGTTTCACTTTGGGTGCCATGGCCATCTCGAATAACCCAAGAATTACCGCTTACAAGGACTACTTCATGGACCAAAAGAATATTTGTTTGACAATGCCAAGCGCATACACATACCGTAACAAACTAAAGGGTGAGACTGAGGAAGACTATTCTAAGCGTCTTTTGAAGACCATTGAAGAGCAGATCATTACCGAAGATCCAGACACCATAGCTGCTATTATCGTGGAAACCTTGCCAGGTTCTTCCTTAGGTACTACTCCACCACCAAAGGGTTACTTGAAGGGTATTAGGGACTTGTGTAACAAGTATGACATCATCTTTTACTTGGATGAAGTTATGTGTGGTACTGGTAGAAGCAACCCTAACGGAAAGTTGAACTGCTGGGAAAATTTCTTGGCCCCTGAAGACGGCCCAGATATCCAAACTGTTGGTAAGACCTTGGGTTCTGGTTACGTTACTATCGCAGGTATCTTGATTGGCCCAAAGATCAAGGAAGCTTACGTGAAGGGTTCTGGCACCATTGTCGGTGGCCACACCTACTCTTCCCATGCTTTCAACTGTGCCGTGGCCTTGGGTATCCAACAAAAAATTGCTAAGGAAAACCTAACTGCCAATGTCTTCAAGATGGGTAACTTGATGGGTGAGAAATTGAAGCAAGCATTGCTATCTGAAGACAACATAGCAGGTGATGTTAGAGGTATTGGTGGTTTCTGGTCTGTAGAACTGGTTTCTAACAGAGACACAAAGGAAGCATTCGACCCATCCTTAGGCATTGCCAACAGAATTAAGGAACAATGCTTCCAAAATGGCTTGAACGTCATGGCAATGGGAACAACTCCAACTAAAAGCTGCAGTGACCGTATTCTCTTGGCTCCATCCTTCATCATCACCGAAGCCGATGTAGACGAAATCGTTGAAAAACTTGTGAAGTCTGTTACTGAGCTTTCTAAGCAATTGAAAGAAGAAGGTGTCTTCTAATCCAATTTAACAATTACATTTATCTATGTCAAGTGTTTATGTAAAGTTGTGTACAATAGTTGTCCAACACTGTAATGACAAGTATGCTTTTTGAAATGTCTTCTTACGTTTTCATAGTGATTACTGATTAAGGCAATAAAGGAACAATCTGAACCCTCGGATAATATTATACAAATTAGAGAGAAGCTGTGACTTGGATTACACGACAACAACAATAACATTGTTTGGGTGCGGGAAAATTGTCTATGAGCGCGCGTACTCTACTCTACTGAACAAAGGTCGAGGGTTTGAGATGTACTCAAGACACAGCTAAATTTAGTGTGTAACTTGGCTGCAAAAAAAAAAGGGAACTAAATAGCCGAAGGGCTTTCTACCACACGCCTCGAAACCTTGCCTTGTAGCTAACGTAGAGGTAGTTGCTGGACTTATTATATTCAAACTACAACATCCTGGAGCGTGTGCATGTGGCTTGTATAAACATATAGGTAGATATAGAGACAGCAATTACTACCCTTGCATTGAAAAGTGTTGCTTTACTTATCGACCGTTGACTTTGCGAAGAGAAGAGAATCGAAAAAAGTTCTCCATCACTTGTAGCAACGCATCAAAATTATATAAAGGGCCGTATATAAAGCACATTGTGGTTTTGAATTTGAGAATTGTAAGTTCGTTTAAAGGCTCAATCGGACTTTTAAAGAGTCTACAACGGAACGAAGTACAGCAATTCCAAGCAATTCCAAGCAAAGAAACATAAACGAAATGTCATCAACCGCAGAACCAACATTGAAGCTAAACACTGGTGCATCCATTCCTCAAATTGGATTGGGTACATGGCAATCACCTGACCAAGAGGCTTACAACGCCGTTGTCACTGCCTTGAAAAACGGGTACAGACACATCGACACTGCTGCTATCTACGGCAACGAAGAGGCTGTTGGTAGAGGTATCAGAGACTCTGGTGTTCCTAGGGAAGAAATCTTTGTTACCACTAAGTTGTGGGGTACTCAACAAAGGAACCCTGAAGCTGCTTTGGACGACTCCTTGAAGAGACTTGGATTGGATTATGTGGACTTGTACTTGATTCACTGGCCAGTGGCTTTGAAAACTGATTCCATTAAGGACGGTAATGTGTTCACTTTCCCAAGAACTGCAGATGGTAAGATTGATGTCGACATTGAAGACTGGGACTTCACTAAGACATGGGAAAAGATGCAACACTTACCAAAGACCGGTAAGACAAAGGCTATTGGTGTTTCGAATTTCTCAATCAAGAACATCGAAGCCCTTTTCAAGGCAAATCCAAACACTATAGTCCCTGCTGCTAACCAAGTGGAAACCCACCCTCAATTGGACCAACAAGAGTTGCTTGATTACTGCAAGTCCAAGGGTATCTTGCTAGAAGCCTACTCCCCATTGGGTTCTTCTAACTCTCTACTTCTCACCGACCCAACTATCAAGAAAATCGCTGAAAAGCATAACGTCGAACCAGCAAACATTCTCATCAACTGGGGTCTATCTCGTGGTTACGTCGTCTTGCCAAAGTCCGTGAATCCCGAAAGAGTTAAGAACAACAAGAAGATTATCGACTTGCCTGCAGAAGATATCGAGACGATTAACAGTTTAGCTACTAAAATCGGCTCAAAGAGATACGTTAGCCCTGATTTTACTCCTTTCAAAATCTTCGAGTAATTGGGAAAAACCCTATAGCGCAGCCTCTATAGATAGACTTGTGTATTAATTTTGATCGAATAGATTATTCTGTTTTTTTTTTTTAGTACTTCATGTCCTCTGTACTACGAGTTCCTACGGTGTGGCATTAGCAATTGCTTAGATAATTCGCAAGATAGATATGGCTGGTTAAAACGACCTGCCATATTTGTTCATGTCTTCCAGTCTGACTGACCGTTACCACCTCCAGAAACAGTACTGGGAGACAATTTGTCCTTATCCAACAGTCCATACGCATGTAGCCATACTTTAAGCTTTTATCCTGCATTTTTCGATGTTTTATCTAATATGCTTTATCTGGAAACTTTATCTTAGATAAGGCTATGGAAGAACTTAGACACCAGGAAGAAGAGGGAAGGAAAGTTTAGGAACCATGTACCTCAGAAATCCCGTGAGGAATACTAACCGGTTAGCCTTATTCAACCTTCCCAATATCGTTACCATAAGCATCACTGATTGATGAAGATTATTGAAGGACAATCGCGGGAGTGTGAATCCGCAGATTTCCTTTGGTTGTTTCTTTTCCAATAATGACGAATATCACTAGGGTGTTGGAACTGTTCGCTTGAATAGAGAAACTCCGCCAGTCATGTTTATCAGTATTTGGGGTATGGTTTTAGTGGAGTTACTATTTGAAAGGAATACTATAAAGGACGATGGTTTTGCGTTGAAAGATGTTGAATCGTTCGCCCAGATTCTTGCTTCCAAGGTTTATTACAACACTAAGCTCTTATCTGCTGTATCATCAACAATAGCTTGAATGAACAGCTTTCGAAATATATAAGGGATAAAAAGAACACCAAAGAGGCAGACTTAGTTTACAGCAATAATGTTAGTGACATCTGATAACTCAGAGCGCACTTCAGTGACGCCATACAATTCAGGGCACCCAAAAGAAAAAGGGTTTTTAAATGTCCAGCATGTCCATGAAGATTCTGACCAAGATTATTATACTGACATCGAGAAGGCTGACAGTCCGCAGAAAGTTGTACGTGGGCTTCAGTCAAGACATATTCAATTAATAGCTTTGGGTAGTGCCATCGGTACAGGTTTATTTATTGGTTCAGGAGGGGCTTTAAGTACTTGTGGACCAGCTCCGTTATTTATGGCTTACATCATCATATCGTTTTTCGTTTGGACTATTATGAACCAGCTTACCGAGATGGTTTGTTTGATTCCACTTCCTGGTGAAGCTTCAATTTACTCGCTTACAAAGACATACATGAACTCTTCGATTTCTTTTATGAGCGGTTGGAATTTGTTTTACGCAATGGCAATGATTGTGCCTACTGAGATTACGGCTTGTGCATTGTTGATTAAATATTGGACTGATGCTAACTCTGCAATTTTCATTACGATCTTCATTGTTGTGTCAATCTGCTTAACCATGCTACCTGTTAGGGCGTTTGGTGAAAGTGAATTTTACGTCTGTACAATTAAGATTGTGACAATTATCGGTCTAATTATTATTGGTATTGTCATATTTTTTGGTGGTGGACCTAACCAACACCATGTCTTAGGATTCCATTATTGGAAAACCCCAGGAGCTTTCCAAGAACACTTGGCGAGTGGAAGCACAGGAAAATTTTTGGCTGTCTGGACAGCCATTATTAAGAGTGGGTTCTCTTTCGTTCTAGTCCCTGAAACTGTCACTTCGTGTTCGGCGGAATGTGTCATGCCAAGAAGAAACATGCCAAGAGCGTGTCAAAGATTTGTCTACCGTTTAGCAGTCTTTTATGTTTTAGGTACATTAATCATCGGTGTTATTGTCGGTTCTGACAACGACAGGTTGATTAATGCTATTCAGAGTGGGAAATCTGATGCAGCAGCGTCACCATTTGTTATTGGGATTCAAGAAGTTGGGATTAAGGTTTTACCACACATCATAAATGCTTGCATTCTAACAAGTGCTTATTCTTGTGGCTGTGCTTTATTATACGGCTCATCAAGAACCATTTATGCTATGGCTTTGAAAGGAGATGCTCCAAAGATTTTCGGTAAGGTAAATAGATTTGGTACTCCATATTACAGTGTTGGTGCTGCTAGTTTATTCACATTCCTTGCTTACCTCAACTGCTCAAAGTCATCATCTAAAGTTTTCAATTGGCTCTCGAATATTGCAACAATTTCTGGTTTTGTGAGTTGGATCTTTGTTGCTGCCACTTACTTACGTTTCAGGAGAGTCATGGACATTTTAAATTTGAACGACAGGGTTCCCTTCAGGGTTCCATACCAGAGAGCATTTGCATGGGCTACTGGTATATTCTTCTTCATTTTGAGTTTAACTAATGGTTACTCTGTATTTATTAGTGGAAACTGGAATGTGAGTGACTTCTTTGCTGCGTATGTCACCATTGGGTTTATGATGGTTCTTTTCATCATCGGTACTGCGTATCATCGTGAATGGAGATTCAGAGATCCATATGAAATTGAAACGGAAATCCTTCCCAAGATCGCAATATCCGACGAAGAGGAGAGAAACGAAGTTGTTCCAGTACCTAAAAATTTGTGGGAAAAAATAGTGGCCTTTATCATTTAAAGAAGTACCTTCCTCTCTCCCTAAATACATATATTCCCCTTATAACTTTGTGATTTAATTTAACAATTTTTATTACTATATTATATCATTATGTAGTAATTGAACTTTTAGTTGTTAGCCTTTAGTATTTGGGCAACAGTATCGGTTATAGCTTGTCCGAAGGAAATAAATTCGAACCCTAAGAGTTTTTTGGTCTTTGAATTATCATAGTGAGCTATATGCTTCACAATTTCTTTGCCTTCTCCTGGGACACCAGTTGCAATTTTACCTCTGAGTTCGGGGAAGTGTTTATTGATGTAGTCTGCCACATCTTGTAGAGCATAAACATCATTCAACAATACCAATCTCTTCGATTTAAGTTCAGGCTTCTCTAACGCTAACACATGTGCCCTTGCAACATCTCTTACATCAACAAATGCACCTGCGAAGTTCTTGTCCAACTCATCACCTGGCTTAGAGTGCAATATCTTATTTACAATCTCGGTTGAGAAGTTTAAAGTGCCTTTAGCATTTTCCTCGAAAGCTTGTGGCCCAAAGATATAGCTTGGACATATTGTAGTCAACTGGAATTTTACTTGATCCTTGTTTTCCTTCCAAAAGTCCCACGCTGTTCTTTCAGCAAAAGTCTTTGAAACATAGTAAGCTGAGAAAACGTCCTTCTTACCATCTTCAAAGCTGTCTGGGTTCCAAGACTCTTCCGTCAACGTCAAATTAGAGTCAAGAATACCTGCTGGATTAGCCAATGCCGAAACAGAAGAGGTATACACTACTGTTTCTACAGTTTCCGATGCATACTTCTTAATTGACTCTAAAACACGTTTAGTACCATTAATGGCTGGAAGTAGCATCTCATTCTCATACTCGGTGGTGTCGAAACGACATGGTGACGCTGTGTGAATGACGTGTTTGATCTGCCCGGTGTACTTCAAAAACAAATCGTCAAAAACATCTGCCTGCAACAAATCTGGGACCAATTCCAAAGTAAGGTTATCATTTTGGAATAGCTTGGCGATGTCCTCAGCTTTCTGCTGATTCCTCACCGTCCCAATGACTTTATAGTTCCTTTCTAAAAGTTGCTTGATCACGTGCTGTGCAAGATACCCAGATGCACCAGTAACCACAACGTACGTCATCTTTCCACACTCACTGACACTAGTTGTCTAACGACTCTCGACCAGCTCCATGATGATAAAGGGAGTTCACTGTAGTCGTTTCAACAAAGCCACTGGCAGTATACACTTTTTATATCGAGAGTGTCGACATTTGTCTTATTATCATTACAGAGACAAATTGTGAGCTTATGATTTGAGACATTGAGAGACTGTGGTGGACTTTGATAGACTCCGACTGAATTGGGTGCGCACTGAGGCAAGAAAATGGCAAATACTAACCAAGATGATGCGGAAAATAGCAGATCATCCTATAACGTTCTCTAGAGTGTGGCATTTGACCTAGTAATAGGTATGGACTCTATATAAGATGGTAGATGATACTCTAACCAAGATGATCTAGGTTTAGAGGTGCTTAGAGCTTACACCTACAATAGATAGAAATTGAGTGGTATAATATATGCCAAAGCTGACACATATATAACAATATCAACAATTGACATGACTCAAGGTGAAAAAAGTGGTACTTCAGTTGCAATTATCGGTGCAGGTGCTGCTGGGTTAACTGGCCTTTTTGAGTTGCTTCATACCAAGAAGGGTGGATCTACCAGTTTGAAGTACAACAGTGATGGTTCCCTCGATGAGCAAACCTCGATCAATGACGATCCAGCATTTGGCGATATTGTGGTGTTTGAACAGTCGGAGAAGGTTGGTGGTGTTTGGAATCCCAGTTTTGATGAAACTGATGTCATTCCCCAGGAGCTTTTTGATACAGAAAGATATGATGATCCAACCGTCTTGCGTCCAAAGACAAAGATTCCTGATGGATTTTCGAATCAACCCTACGCAGAACCCTTGAAGATTCCAATTTCAGAATCTGTAGAAGCTCCGATCAAATGGAATCGTAGTGGTATATACAAGAGTTTGTTTTCTAATGTTGCAAGGAGATACTTAAGGAACAGTTTTATTCCATTGAACCCCAACGAAGAAGGAAAGTCATCCAGTAAAAAAAACAGACCTATTGATCCGTTTATTACTAATTTCGAAGTGACAGATCAACTATTAAAGTTTGTTGAAAAATATTCCCTCCTACAATACGTCAGAACCAATTCTGAAGTGGTTGATGTTAAAAAATCCACCGATGGTCTTGACCAATGGATAGTTACTGTTAGAGAAACTGACACCAAAACGGGCATTGACAAGTGGTACTCACAAAGATTTGACAAGGTTGTCGTTAGTAATGGTCATTATTCTATTCCTCACATTCCAAGAATTGAAGGTCTATCAAAATGGAACAAGCGTGCTCCCGGTTCCATTTCACATTCGAAAGCTTTCAGAGATGAGTCTATTTTTAAGAATAAGAGGGTTGTGTTTATTGGTACTGGGCTCAGTGGTATTGACATTCTACAGTACGCTTTCCCACTAGCTAAAGAAGTAATCGTGGCTAGAACTCCCGGGAAGAAAGAAATATTCGAATGGCTAGGTAGGGCAGCATGCAGTGAAGGTATCGTTGTGAAGCCAAGAATTTCTTCTGTTGATTACGAAAACGGCAAGACAGTAAAGTTCGTAGATGGTACAGAGATTCAAGATGTTGATTTATTAGTATTCTCAACTGGTTATCACTGGCGCTACCCATTCTTGAACGAAGATGATACTGGAATTTCCATAATAAATGAAGATGGAAGCAAGAAAATTGCAACACATACTTCTTTAGTAGATGGATTATTCAAGAGTACTTTCTCGAATAAAGATCCCTCCCTGGCATTTATTGGTGTCCTGATGACACAATTCAAGTGGCCCTCTTTTGAATTCGAAGCAGCAATTATAGCTGCGGTATGGTCTGGTTACGCAAAACTTCCTCCCTTGGAAAAGAGACTCGAAGAACACAAGAAGAGACTGGCAGAGACTGGCACAAATCTCGGTTACCATTTCTTCCCAGATCATGAGTTTGTTCGCTACGTAGATGACGCGAAATATTTACTGCCTGCAAACAGAAGGTCTGAGGATATATTTGATCCTACCTACATTGACGAGCAATTAGAGTCTGTCAAGGTGGCCGAGAAGCTTTTCCATGAGCTAAAAGAAAATACTATCAGTGTCCACGAAACAGAGTGAATCACATTGAGTAGATTGTGTAATCTGTAATCACTAATTACTTCGTCAGTAGATATTTAGTGTTGAAGGAAAATAAACTAAACGAAAATACTTGTTCTTCTGCTGAGTAATCTTTCATCATGATATCATAAATCATCACTCAGCAAGCGCATAGGGTACTACCTTGAATATTGCATCCCGAATGAGGTTTTTGTAGGTACCACCCTTGAGATCAGATTTATCAGTATTTTGCAGTGCTTTTTTTTTCTTACCATGTTGCGAGGAAGTGGTTTTGCGATGCATGCAGCATCACTCCAGAATAAGTAATAAGCTTTTTGCCTCAAAAAGTACTTTTTCAACATAGAAAAGACGCAGTACTACAAGAGAACTAAGCTTCTGAAGGCCCCACCCTTTGATTTGCTTTGTTTCGTTGAATTGAATTCAAAACGCGAAATCCCCGATGTTAATGAGAATTGGTAGTTGAAAGAGGGGGGTCTTTGAAATATTAATATGATTGTGTCTACACAAAGAAGAAGTTCATAGCCCCCTCCCTTTGAAATAGTTTTTTTTGTTTCTCTAACAAAAGAACAACGTAAGCCCCCTCCCTTTAAAATTAAAATATCTGCAAAATATTCTTCTTTCTTGTCCCTCTTTTCCTTGATGGGAGCAACAAGATTATTTAATGGTTTCATATTGAAAGGGGGAACCCTTGAAATTAAAACTTAATCAGCATCAGTGTTGTCAAATCATAAGGGTACCCCCTTTGTATATTTAACTGTTCCTTTTTAGTTATTTATCGCGAACATTTCTTCGCTTACAAAAGTTAACAGCTGTAGATCGTTGCTTTCTTACTTGTTCTTTGCTACTTCAGATTTTTGCTTTCTTTGAACATCTTCTTTACTCGCCCGTTGTTGGAGTGCATACATGTTTTTGAGATACTTTTAGTCAAGAACTATTATTTTATACACAAATATGGCCTAGTCACGTCGTGATTTTTATCAATTATATTTACCGGCAAGTAACACTATGTGAGTTAAAAGCTTAATATGATGAAGATGAACACCTTCATTTCGTAAATCTTATTGCCTCTAGAATAGATTGCTATTTAAACAACATTAGATGTTACTATTTGCGCGAGAAGAGCAGAACTAAAGGTAACCATTTATCTAGTTACTCATTTAGAAGATTGGAAGATCTAAGAGAAAATATCTATATTTACAATGCGCTTATAGCTATGCAAATAAAAGATTTGAATCTGGGTAGCCTTTGGATTATAGAGATTAGGCAAAATTGGAGCCTTCAAAGTACTTCTCTCTTCAACTAAAAAAAAAAAGAAAGATTCTGAATGTTCTTATAGCTTGTTTTCCCTTGATTTATTTTGGCGTGTTCAGTTGAAACCTCAAAAAGACACGAGCACAATGTAAATATTTCGAGTGCATTACCATATACCTGGTGATAAAAATAAGTCAAAAGGGTAGGATGATTTAGTATATATTCCGCAATATAATATTATGTGTTTTTCTCTACCTTGTGAAGTTAAACTATAGGAACAACTATATGAATAACATGTATAGCGGTTCTTTGGAGTAGTAGATCTAAAATCAGGAATAAGTAACTATGTAAGAATAAAGTTGTGGACTGAAGAAGAGAAATGAACTAGCAACACTCATTTTGGGGTCCAAAACATAGTTGGGTGTATTTCTGTGAGTTTGAAGTAGCGTTCTTGTGTAATAAGCTTTAAAGCTCTAATGGGCACCCGTTTATACATACCTCTGGTTTAAATAGTTTAATCATACTTTTAATGAGAAGGTATTATAATGATAAATTAAAAATTGGTAAAGTGATGGATATTTTATTTAATATGGTATTCTCGAATGATTATGAACCAGGTAGTGTATCTGGATTTGGTAACAGTTATAACAGTGAGTTTAATATGCTGCTTGGTGTTGGAAACGCTTTGAAAGCGCTGACTGAAGTTATTGGACCAGATCTTCGGAATATTAGGGTAAAATTTAAAGCAGTGCTGTCATCACTTAATATGTGTCCGTGTTCTGATGTTCAGGCAGTTTCATTAAAGATAAGTGAATTAGTATCCATGTTCAAGATGGAAACATTATTTAACTTTAAAATGTCGATGTTGATTGTGAGGTCGTTAATTTTGTCATTTTTGAAGAGAGGTATGCCTAGGTCAGGTTTTAAGGTTTCGGTGGAATATTTATTGGAAATGGGCAATTATGAAGATGTCGTTTTAAATCGTTTAGTTTTCACTTCGTTTTTGGTTTTTCCAAAGTATAGAAGCCTAAGAAAATACATATATGGATGGCTCAAGCATGAGAATAGATTAAACGTTTTATTAAAGATACCTGATATGAGTCCTTATGCATTGCAATTTTTATTGGAGGTGTATCGTGATTTAATAGGTAAAGATGAAGATTTGAGTTCAATATTAAAAATATGCTATACAGCGTCTGTCTCAAATATTCCTTCTTTACAAGTAAGTGGATTAGAATTGGTGAAAAAGATTTTGGATGTGTATGAAGATGTTGTGGATCCTGAAGATGAATCGTCATATTTATTGGAGCAATATACAGCGTTGATTACAGGAGTTGTTAATCCGTTGTTTAGTAGACCAAGTTATCCAGAAGTTATATGTTGTGCCTTTGATATTTGTGCCGTGTCGTTATCAAATAGAGTAGTAAGTTATTTGGTGGATGGTTTACTAGAAGTTGCTGAAAATAAACCTATCCTTAAAATTGGAGCTTCAGAATTCCCTTTAAATAAAAAACAACTCCAGGTGAAGCTTAGTATATTAAGAGCATGGGCAAATACCAAGGGCGATTTTGTTAAAGAGTACCTCAATGTGCTAGTACCATTGTGGATCATAACAATCCGTGAACATTACTCTCCAGAGATAGTCGATTCCCTCTGTGCACAAGATCCATCAATCATCAATAACTTTGACCTAGAAGGGTTTGTGTTTGTGATGTTCGGAGAGATACTGCCTTGATTATATATTTATTATATTTTATTTATTATATTTTATTTATAATACGCACGTTAAACAAGGAAGAGATCTTCGATAACCCGGTTTTCATTTTGATAGCGTTTCTTAAACACTTTACCAGATTGGGTTGGAAGCTTGGTTGACTTTAGTCTAACCAAGCTTTTTGGTGATTTTGTTTTTGTATCTTGAGAGAGTTTTGAGTTGAATTTTGAATTGAACCTTTGGTTGGGTAACAGAGTTGGTGACGCAACCCTCTTCTTTTTGGTTCTAGTCTTAGGGAATAGACACAAATCCTTTGCGCTATATGAACTTACAGCACTCCCTACTCCCATTGACAGACTTATTGCCAGTCTGGAAAATATATGGGAATTTTCTATAGGTTCCATACTAAGCGTCTGAGATGACTGTTTGTCCCATGAACAATAATGTTTGTTTTTATGCCAGTTCTCTTCTAAAGTTGCTAATAGCAGAAAATAAACTTTGAGTTCAGAGGGGGACTCGTTCCAAAGTTCCGAAGTTATTTTAGAAGTAACTGAAAACATGTTTTTCTGAATCTTTGTTTGGTTAAAATGTTCTAAGATGTGTGTAGTCACACATCTATTAAAGAGTGTACGCATAAGCACAAATTGATTTCTTGGTCTAGTAAACTTCTTTGAAGTTTTTTCATTGGATGAGCAAGTAAAAGCCTTACCATTTCTCTTCAAATTAGGAAATTCAATAGAGTTGTTATTACTTTGCACTGCTTTATTACTGGAGCATGCTTCTTCTTTCGTAGAAAGCTTGAAAAAAGTTGTTCTTCTTAGCGTAGAGTTCGACATTTTTGGTGCGGTCGTGGCTGGTGGTTTTTGGCATCATAGATTGATAATACACCAAGAAAGGGCCTTTCACGAAATCTTTATATTATATATATGCTTTTAATTATTGGTTTGTTTTACCTCAAAAATACATAAGGACATATCTGAAAAGAAAAAACTACACACAGAGAGAGCTAAGACATAATGTTTTAAGATTTCATTTTAGTTTCAGGTATACATCAAATTTTAATGAATTCAATTGTCCTTCTTGACTTGTTTCTTGATGGATTCTGAGTACTTGGTGAATTAAACTAATGGTATACTATGTATTTTGCAGTTTTAGCTATCCGACGACAGTTAACTTTATTAATCAAAATAAATCTTACTATTATTGTTATTTTATAATTCCTTCTGAATAAATTTCTGATTTTTGGTATATACCTGTCTTTGGTAGTCCTAAATAACATAGTTTTGGAAGCTGTTTGATATCTTGTAAACTGATTGAAATATACCAAAAATTCATAAGAAGGCTTAATAAATGGTTAATTCATCAGAAATTCACCACTTCTTCATAAATGAAATCACCAACTCTTCTGGTGAATTTATTCACCATATTCTGCTGTATACTAAACTAATGAAAACCCTTCTTACTATAAAGTGATATCTGTTATAATTTGTCCTTTTGCTTAAATCTGTCATTGCAAAAATATCTAAAACAGTTTTCAAAAAACTCGGACATGTAAGTCTCTATTTGAAAATACATACAAAAGATTCTTGGTTCAAACTTAAAACACACGATTTCTAATAAATACCCACGATGTGAGGTTACTCTTGGAGCCCAACCCCAAGAAACTTAGGCTGTATTGTCTCTTTTGCTCTTCACTCACCAATGGATGGACATGACAAAAAGAATCCCATTCTCCTGCTTAAAGAATTATGCCAGGAAGCACAAGGTTTGGCAGGAGTACAGCTAAAAGAAGATGGGTTTTCATCTCCTTTTAAGACGTTTTCAATACCATTTCCTGAAGAGGCAGTAAAGAAGTGCTCTAACAAAGCACTTCTTTTGCAGTTATATCATCAATACAGCACGAGTTTGGAAACGATTTTGAATAAATGTCCTCTAGAAGATTTGAAAGTGGACCCCCAAATGGTTGCTGATGCCTTCAATAATCAATTTCTAAGAACTATACAATTACTTCCTGTTGAAAACAATCTCAAGATCAAGGAGCAGAATCCTTCTGATAGTTCTGGGAAAGAAGATTCTAAAAATGACACTGTAGAAGAAGACAGTCCTTCACCAGATAATCAGAATTCTCGTACTGCAAAGAAATTCTTCCTTGAACCCGAAGCAAAAGATCTGCTTGAAAAAGTATTTAAAGTTAAAAAGTGTCCTAACACTTCTGAGCGATTATTCATCGCTCAGAAGCTTGGTCTAACTGCTTCTCAAGTTAGGATATGGTTTACAAACAAACGTATGCGTACGAAATCTAAACAGAAGAAAGTAAAACCAATAGCTGGTCCTATTAAATAGAATACCCTCAATACAATGTTCCTTATACTTCATCACTATCACCATATCTGTAACTATATTGTCTAATTTTAAGCTTTTCCTGGAACGCAATGTTGGCGTTTATCACGGAATCGGTCTGCTTTGCCGAGGATAAGCATCGCAAGAAGTCTTCTGCTATGGTCTGCATCTCCTGTGGGCAGCGGAGCAGTAGTGAGACAAACTCGGGCAGAATATTGACTATGGTATTGATATCACCATCGATGAAGGCATTGGAAAGATCGGTGGCAAGGTCTGACACATCAAGAGAGGCGATCGGATCCTGGAGCGATTTGATACTCGATTCAACTAGACTTTTCAATATCATGCCGCTTCTGTCTATGCCCTTGCCCTTACTTTTAGCCTCTCTTCTTCATTAACCTTCTGTTCCTGCATGAAAATAAACATGTTTCCATGCATTAACCCCCTGCGCCGTTATCTGTACTTAGCCGCTCATGCATTGTTTTCTTTCTGTTGTGAAGAAAAACGAAAAACTGTCGCAAATCCGGGTAAACGTTTTGGCTTGTCTGGGACATAATGTTTACGTTTTTTCTTTCAAAAACTTGGCCCGTTTTCCTTTATTTATTTTTTTTTTTTTTTGTGCTACGAAAAACATCAACATATCAGGGTAAAAGTCATGTAGGAAATACGTCCCTTTGCGTGATTCTTGGGCTATTTGATTTTTTCACACAGTATGCGAACAAAAGACGGACTTATGAGGAAAGATTACCTGCTTCTCTTTGAATTAAATATTTTTTGGCCCATCCTTTTTGGTTTGAACTCCTAGAATATTTTAGTCTTAAAGCTAACTTTGTAGATTAAAAATATTAAAATCTTTGGCCAAAGAGAATAATGTGAAAGTATCATTTTAATTACTAAATTTAGATACTACACTTTAAGAAAGCAACTATAAACAGTTAAATACGCATGAAGAACTCCCTTGTCCTTCTTTTCACAACCTAGGCCAAAGACATCTTTGGACCAAATGGTTCATAATGAATCATTTTATCTTCATGTCCCAATTGCTTCAAGGCATCCATTAGGCTAGACATGAATTCAATAGAGCCACAAATATAAACATCAGATGGTGATGCAATATGCTTTTCAAGGTATGCCCCATCAATTCTAGGCATTGTACTGGTATATACTAATTCAGCCTTAGCATTGTCAAACTTTCCCAATAGACTATTCACGTGATCCTTAAAAGCTTGGGACTCTTCATTTAAAGATGATTGAATCCACAAGACAGGTCTCTTAGGATTATGCTCTAACTGGAACTCAAGCATAGCAACTAATGGCGTAGCGCCAACACCAGCACTCACCAGCACTAATGGAACCTCTTCTTGCTTAATCAATTCCTGATTCAATTCAAAATCACCAGCTGGAGCACTTAATTCAATCGTGTCACCAACTTTGATGTATTTATGGAGATATTCAGAAACTAGACCATCTTGAATGTTGCCATGTTCGTACTTGACAGAGAACTTGAGCCCACCATCAGTGGAGTCAGAACAAATGGAGTAATGTCTTAGCGCATCATACTTGTTATCGTGGGTTGTTGGATGGGTTTTTACCGTCAAATATTGACCTGGAATAATTTTGAGCTTTGAAAGCTCAATACCAGATCCTTCAACTGGTTCCACACAAAACTCAACAATATCCTTAGCAACTGGAGTCTTCTTGGTAACTGTAAATGGCTTCCAGGAGTCCCATTGGGCTTCCTTATACATTTGTTTTTCAACAGAAATGAAAATGTCTGCAATTACTTTGTAGGCCTCTGCCCAAGCTGTCATAATATCTGGGGTAGCAGCATTTCCTAACACCTCCTTAATAGCTAGCAACAAGTACTTACCAACAATATCATATTGTGCTGGTTGAACCTGCAAAGCACGATGTTTGTGGCCAATTTGGTTAACCGCTGGCATTAAGACCGATAAATCATCGATGTTTTTTGCAGCAGCTAAAACAGTCATTGCTAAAGCAGCAGGCTGCTTACCTTTTTGCTGATTAACTTTATTGAAAGTATTCAAAAGTTCTGGGTGTTCACCTAACATGTTTTTATAAAACGTTTTGGTGATGGTAACACCATTTTGTTCAAGGGCAGGCACGGTAGCCTTAACAATGTTCTTAGTCTTAACTGAAAGCATAATGTATATTCGATGATGTGATTGATAATATTTCTTGGTGAATGTTAGAGTGGTAATTGGACCTAATTATTGATAGCGAAACTACGAACAATGACAAAGAACTATGAACCAAGTCCCTTCTTTTATACAAACTCTCAATAGAGAGTTTCTTGTTCAACACGAACATCAGACAGGATTGACCCACTAAATTGACATACTAGTGTATAGCATATAGTAATCTAAGTCCCATCGGGTATTGCGACAGAGAAGAGCCCGTACTCCACTCCATAACACTGCTGCCTTTGTTGATTTCCTCGGTTCCTAGCTGTATTTTTCGAAGGCTTTTTTTGCTTACTGTACAAGAAATGGTGTCATATGTGTAAGCAAATATAGTGGTTTTGCCTGGCGTGATTAGAACCGATCCATACAGAGAAACTTTAGGACCGACGGCCACAAGTGCTCCCGCGTAAAAAATAATAATAAATCGATAAAAACGCTGAAACCCGAGGCACGTGATCAAACAAGATAGGGTAACCGTTATGACTTTTTTTTATTCCGTATTATTTGTGATTTTCGTACGAAAAGACTACCGATATATTGTTTTTGCTCTCTTCGTTTACTCGTCCCCCCAAAAAAATATTTGAGGGCACCCTCCCTCTCCCTCCCCCAAAATTCGTATTCGAATCCAAATCGCTCGGGGTAAAGAAAAAAAAAAAAAAAGAGAGCGCGGAAAGAAAATAAAACAGCACAGGTAGTTAGTTATTTGACGCGCGTCGCACATCATTTTTACCCTTTCTGCACTTGATTCATGCAAATAAATGCACGGAGTGCGAAGTGACTTGCTATATCAAGCGCGCGATACTACTAGTATTTGTACCCGTCGTACCCATCCATACCCATAGTCGGCTTAAGCATATACAAATGTTTCTATACGTCTACGCGCGTTAATGTCTTGAACTACGTAATAAGTAAAAAATACCGCTTCCCAGCAAAGTCTGCGGGTGATAAGAGAATGAATCGTCTATAGAATATGGATATGGATATATGCATTGTTGTCAACAACATTAAGCGCTGTATATTCTAAATCTCACCCTGTGGGGTAGAGAATGAAAGACACATGCGCACATGTTATGCTAACACGCCCATATAATAATACCTAACAACTTTTCTTTTGAAGGCGTTGGCCAATCATATTAAGCTGTTCTGTCTATTTGGGAGAGAAAAAAAAAAAAAAAAACAAATAAAAATTAAAGTCAGAGATAGATCTAGTAGCGACGATTGTTAAATGCGTTTTTTTGCTTTGTTTAACGGCATACATATGAAAAACGCACATACATGAAAAACGCACAATAATTCTTATCAATTGCAATTATCCTGCGAAATTAATTTGACAAAAGCGCTGTTTTCGCAAGCGCCTCATAAATAAACCTAAGCTCTTACTTTGTTCAATTTATAACTGCATTTTTTTACTGCAAAAAATTACCTTTTCTGTCCTTGATAAAACGCTCAAAACAATTAATTTTTTTTTTAAATTTTTTTCAAATACTTTTTTTTTCGCCTAGTCCGTCTCGGTTATTACATATAAGTATATATATATAACTAATACAAGATAAAGAGCTTGCATTTTGATAAACTTCTCTACTACAAAACACTCAATTTGTTGTTTTCCTTGCATTTTTGGTTAGTAAAAAAAGCCCCAGCAGCAAGTTATAACAGAAAATTATAAGGATGTCTTCTACTCTACCTCAATATACCGCTTCTGACTACGCCAAGTTCGCTTTGGCCGGTGCCATTGGTTGTGGTACTACCCACTCTTCCATGGTTCCAATCGATGTCGTTAAGACTAGAATCCAATTGGAACCAACCGTTTACAACAAGGGTATGATCTCTTCTTTCAGACAGATTATCTCTGCTGAAGGTGCTGGTGCTCTATTGACTGGTTTCGGTCCAACTTTGTTGGGTTACTCTTTGCAAGGTGCCTTCAAGTTCGGTGGTTACGAATTGTTCAAGAAGTTGGCCATTGACAACATGGGTTACGAAAACGCTGTTAACTACAAGAACACTGTCTACATTGGTTCCGCTGCTATTGCCGAATTCTTTGCTGATATTGCTTTGTGTCCATTGGAAGCCACCAGAATTAGATTGGTTTCTCAACCAAGCTTTGCTAACGGTTTGTTCGGTGGTTTCAGCAGAATCTTGAGAGAAGAAGGTGTTGGTTCTTTCTACAACGGTTTCACCCCAATTCTATTCAAGCAAATTCCATACAACATTGCTAAGTTCGTTGTGTTCGAACATGCTGCTGAAGTTTACTTCGGTCTAGCTGGTTCAAAGGAATCCTTGTCTGCCTCTGCTACTACTGGTATCAACTTGTTGGCTGGTTTGACTGCTGGTTTGGCTGCTGCCGTTGTTTCTCAACCAGCTGACACTCTATTGTCTAAGGTTAACAAGACCAAGAAGGCTCCAGGTCAATCTACCGTCGGTTTGTTGGCTCAATTGGCCAAGCAACTAGGTTTCGTTGGTTCCTTCGCCGGTTTGCCAACACGTTTGGTTATGGTCGGTACCTTGACTTCCTTGCAATTCGGTATCTACGGTTCCCTAAAGAAGACTTTGGGTTGTCCACCAGCTGTCGAAATCGGTAAGTCCTCCCACTAATTTTAATTCGTAACAGAAAATAGGCCGGCTTATTTGACGTTGTCTATTTTGACGAATTTTTATTTTCTTCAGGTCCTTACTTTGATTTAACAGGACGACACAAATATCAACAAATTATATTCCTTATTACTATTATACACTCAACATACAACCAGTAAAGGTATGGTGCTGCTGCTTCGCTTTTTCTAACATGGATTGTGCTCTAGCTCAATGTATTATACTTGCTTCATTTCCTGGTTTTGCGTTTTAATGTTCAAAATTGTCTTTACAATTTTTGCAAAGCAACAGAAAGAGCAGAAAAAAAGACCAGTTGATGTCCTCAAATGTGTATTTCATTTCCTCTACTTCCACTCCTCTTTTTTGATGCCGCAGTCTAGGGTACTTTAAATACCTACCTTGTCAAGGTGTTTTCGAGAGAAACAAGCCGAAAAAAAAAGTTACAACAACAATATTTATCACACATATTCTTCCCTCATATTGAACTTGTAATTGTTACGATACAGATTATCAAAACCAGTATGCGGGAGACCCCTTTTGTCACGTTAAAGATAATAATAGTTGTCTTCTTTTTCTTTTTAATGTGGCAGAAGCGGTGTCCTTATGTGCGATGAAATGATAATGATGAATCTGTTATCTTGGAGCAATTTAAAGTTAAAGCAAGCTAACAAACGAATACAAATAAACACAATTCAAGTTTTTCTGTATATATGAACTATATATATAATCGCACATTATTCTTGGTTAAATTAGCTACCTACCCGTACGTCTTTAGAAGGTTTGAAAGTTGTGGCTTCTTCTCCTAAATACTACGTACGACTGGCGAGCCTTTTCCTCACGTCACTTGATATGGGGGGCAACCTCGTAGCCCATACTTGAATTTCCCGGTTCCCAAATGCTCATGGCTGTGACATATACTCGTCCATTTCTTGGTCCAATTCCTCTCTAGTCTTTGGTTCAGGTTTAGGTGGTCTAGTATGGGTCGCAGGTTGAGCTGGCACAGAACTAGGAGCTGCACCTTTCGTCCCTGCCTTAACACGAATCTCAAATGTTTCACATTCAAGCTGGGAGCCGTTCACCTCCTTGTTATTTACAGTTTCAAGAGCAACTGCCAATACTTGCGGATCTTTGAATTCTACACTGGCCACCCTACTATCTTTCTTATCGTTAATCCTGAAAGAAGCCACTTCCCCTATTTCATTTAGCATATCTTCAATCTCATAATCACTCGTCTCTAATGGTATGTTTTTGATTCTTAGTAAAGTGAGTTTCACCCTTCTGTCGTTAAATTCCCGTTTGCTGCGGAACCCGCCTCTGCCTCTGCCTCTACCTGCGTTCACTCCACCGTATCTTCCACCACGAGGCTCTCTGTCTCTATCTGGAATTCCCAAACGGTCCGCTAGTCCGTTCCTTAAATCACGACGACGATAAACCTTTTAATACTGCCCACTTAATCTTAATGTATCACAATTGGGTTGTGAAACATTAAACCAATGTAGCAAATCTTGTTAATACTGTGTCCCAAGCTGTGAAATGATATAATAAAAAAAAAACCCCTCTATGGGTGTTCAACAATCAACTATCGATTGAGCACAACTCTAATCTATTGAAACATACTGCATGCTGTTGGCGAGTTTGTTGGCGTGGCTGAATGTATTTGCATTCGTTAGTATATGAATTGTTTAGGTAATGGTTTGACTTTTCGAATCATGACATACTTTTCCACCAGCAATGCTCTCTAAATCCTGCTCGAAAGACATTACTATAATTTTCTAATGTCTAATACTATACTTTAGAGCTAACCTAATATATTACAATAGCCACTTTAGCCCTATCAACCTTATTGCTTCTTTCAAACACTAATTTTGTTAAAGTTTTCCAAATATCCTTTGTTAAATAATAATTTTCCAATTGTTGAATGTCAACAAAGCAAACGTACAAACAACAAAGGGAAAGAGATGGCTAGAAACTTGAAACAAACTAATTTGAGTACTTCAATAAGTCATAAACCATATATAAAGCTCATTGGGAACATGCGTCGCTAAATGCTTTATTATATTTATTTAGTTACTAAATATATTTCTCTTGTATTCTCGACTCATCTGTACAAATCTTCTAGTATATCTTCGAAACGTTTGATGTAACCATATTTGTCCTTTGCTCTCTTGATCCAAGCGATTGATTTTGCATATTGATGCAAAGTTGGTTCAACAGTGCTTAGGTTCCCATAGGCAACGAGAAGTCTGTAGGTAGCTTCTTCACTGTTTAGGAACATTGGAGATGTACCGTACTTGGTGTTCAAAGCATCAGCGACGATTGGGAGTACGTTGACGTTATTTGTTTCTGTGATGTATACAGAGTAGTTGAAGACTAGAGTTGCAATTGCTACTGCCAAATTATTCCTATGTTGTGGTTTGCAGTTTTGGTAATCGCTTCCTAGAAGTTGGAAAATAGAATCATAGACCGCTGGTTTCCCCATGAGCTCTTTACCCCATATTTCATTCGAGAAGGAGTTAGCTAACATTCTTGTGGTTAGCATTGTAGATATTGGATTTTCTTCAGAGAGACCTTCCTCTATAAAGTCGCTCAAGTCTTCGCTCGAGGGTAATTTTGGTGCTAGGATCCGTACGATATCAAATGCTGGGGTTTTGTGACTAGCATTCCATTGATTTTTAATGATAGATGCATGCGCATAGAGCAATTCTACGTTGTTATCGATATCATGTAATGCGGTACCAATTGCCCCTAGGGCGTCATCATCGAAAGTCTTCTCCTTTTCGTTTAATTTGACGATACCGTTAAATAGACTATCTGGATCGAAGGACGTTAGTTTCAAATATTGTTTAACTGGTAGTATTCTGTAATTGATGTCTTGGCGAGGGCCAGAGCCAGCAACAGCACCAGAACCAACAGTCGTATCCTGTACTCCTGTTGGCGCTGCTTGTGATTGGTCGAAAGAGGCAGAATTCGTGTTTGTGACGATAAACTGGACGATTTGATCACGGTAGCTTTGAGGAAGCTCATACCTTAGAATGAATTTTTCAGCAACATCATACGGATTATCATTTGCATTCACAGGTAATTTTAATGGGGGTTTCCCTTCTTCGACGTCAACATCAAACACATAATCGTACTTCGCACCCTCATATTCAACCTTATTGTCGTTACCAGCCGCAGAAACTACATCACCGACTTTAGCCCATTTCCCGTTGGACCACTGGTGAGCTTCAATGACACCCGTGGGATTCTTCACCACTATTATTTGACCCTCCTTTTGACCAGCATTTTGTAAGTCTGAGTATGGTTTAAGCTTGGACTCGTCGAATCCCATGGTCTGTGAATTTACCGACGAATGTTCCACCATTTTATGTAACTCTTCGATATCTTGTTCAGAGGCACGTCTCTCCTCACTCTCCGTAAACACCCGAATAAATTTATCACTACTACCAACTGCAATGTCACCGTTGGAGAACACATCAACTGTCCAGATAGATACCGCAGGTAACGTGATTACCTGTTTCGGGGTTCCGTCCAAGTTCCAAATACGCACAGTCCTGTCTTCACCACAGGACACAATCTCACCAGATGGGAGCTGTTTTACACCATAAACAAAACTCTCGTGGCCCACAAATTCATGCAACACAGTACCGTCAAGGTTGCTCAATTTCAACGTTCCGTCGTTCGAACCACTCACAAAATGGTTGCCATCTTCAAGAGCACACAAGCACCTTACCACATCGGAGTGTAACTTATCGAAACTTTTCAGGACATGTCCATCAGCACTCCATAACTTAACACTCTTGTCTGCTGACGCAGTAAGCACCCTGCCGTCCTTCAAAACCTTCGCATCCCAAACCGCTGCTAGGTGTCCCCTAAGAACCTTGTCTTCCTTCCCTTCACGCCATATCCGCGCTGTCTTATCCCAAGAGCAGCTCACCAACATGTCAAATCCTCCGGAAAGTGAGCAAACATTACCTTCATGCCCTACAAATGCATACACGGGCTCCTGGTCCATACTATGCACCCCAGACACACCATATATTATCATGTCTTGACCACCAAAGAACAAAAATCCATTCTGCGCATCCCACGTCAAACTATTCACGAATTTCTCAGAGATATACGCAATATGACCATTCCACAATCCATCCGCATCCCTTTCCCATACCCTAACGCTTCCATCCCGTGAGACACTGGCCAATTGACTCTCGTTCATCGCTACCACATTTCTCACATCCTGTGTGTGACCCACCAATTGCGCGCTGAGTTCAAACATAACTACTGCAATATTACAACCAAATTATAGAGAATTTCCGCAGCTACAAATATTTCCAGTTTGATTCACCACTGACCCTCTGTCACGCTCACTGTTTCACTTGTAACCACTCTCTTTCTTGTTCGTAATAGGTGGCAAAGTTCATTTTTTCCTTAGATCTATGTCGTTTGATATTGAAATGAAAACGTTAAGTTAAAATCAAGATAAACAAGTTCACGACACATTTGAAGCCAAAGGAAAAGAGAGAAAGGGACGTGTTCTAAGAGTATTTAGGGCTTTAGCGAGGATCCAATTGGTAGGTAATTGAGGTTGAAAAGTTTTAGAGAAGCTTCTTGGACAAAAATTGAGCGATGAGAGGTCCAGTTTTACTATGTCAAGAGAAAGATAGGGTTCTTTTAAAGCAAAGCAGTAAGCTTGGAAAGAACGACGTTGTTTTGGGTATTTCTGCTCATGAGAACGAGGTGAATGTGTTGCCAGCTGATGTTTTTCCAGCGAGGGGTAATATCCGGAAGATTGCTGCGGTGATTGGTATCTTGCAGTTGAAGATTGGGAAGTATCTTGTTATCGCAAATAGAGTGGAAGAAGCCGGTCGTTTGAACGGACATAATGTGTACAAGGTTGCAGAGCATAATTTGATATCTATTGACAAAAAACAGCGTTCAGATGCTGATGAATCGCAGTACTTGCAGCTTGTGGATCGTCACTTGGATAGTGCTACTTTGTACTTTTCGTACGGGTACGACTTGACGAATAGCGTTCAGCGGAACGAGAGTATTGAAGGTGTGTCTTGGAAGACTGCTGACACCAGATTTTTCTGGAACCATTATGCGACGGAGACATTACGCAAGGCTACGGAAGTGGATGATAGAGTTTCCGATTTCATCATTCCAATGATTTACGGTTACGCGAAAGTGGTGGACACCACTTTTAACAGTACACCAGTGTCCGTTGGTTTGATCACCAGAAGAAGTATTTACAGGGCAGGTACTAGATACTTCCGTAGAGGTATTGATGAAGACGGAAACGTTGGGAACTTCAATGAAACTGAACAAGTGCTATGCGTTCAAAAACCAATGAAGGATGGCTATCATTTGTTTTCATTCTTGCAAACCAGAGGGTCTGTTCCTGTGTATTGGGCTGAGTTGAACAACTTGAAATACAAGCCGCAATTGCTATTGAGCGAGAAGAGCTCTTTGGACGCTACAAGAAAACACTTTGATGAGCAAATTCGCTTGTACAATGAGAACTATTTGGTCAACCTTGTGAATCAAAAGGGTCATGAGTTGCCAGTGAAGGAGGCCTATGAGCAAGTCGTGAATGCTTTAGAAGAACCAAAGCTTCATTATGTCTACTTTGACTTCCACCATGAGTGCCGTAACATGCAATGGCACAAGGTGAAGCTTCTACTCAACCAGTTGGAGTCTATGGGGCTTTCAAACAAAGACTTTTTCCATAAGACTATGGATGCCAATGGTAACACTATCCAAATTATTTCCAAGCAACAATCCGTTGTAAGAACAAACTGTATGGACTGCTTAGATAGAACCAATGTCGTGCAATCAGTGCTAGCTCACTGGGTGCTACAAGAGGAGTTCAAATCTGTTGGGCTAACCGATGACACCAATTTGTGGGAATCTGACAAGAATTTATTGTTCGAATTCCAAAACTTCTGGGCTGACAATGCCGATGCTGTGAGTGTCGCATATTCGGGTACAGGTGCTTTGAAGACTGACTTTACCAGAACCGGTAAGCGCACTTACGTAGGTGCATTGATGGACGGTATCAATTCTCTGTCTCGTTATTACCAGAATAATTTGTCCGATGGACCTAGACAGGACGCATACGACTTATTCTTGGGCAACTTCAAGCCATATGCAAATGTGGTACACTCTCCTTTCCCTGACAGAAGACCAATGATCATCCAGGCTATACCAACGGTTGTTTACGCAGCAATTACCGTGATGATGGCAACGATTGTGTTCCCTAAGGATCATTTCACCAGTCCTAAAAACCTCGCCTTCTTCTTTGGTTCCATTGGAGTCATGATTGCTTGTGCTAACTTTGTGCTGAAGAAGGGTGTTCAATACGTCAACTGGCCTAAGCTAGTTGACTTGGGTTTCTTGATTGCCGAACACACTCATAACAAGGAAAAAGAATTCAAGGGCGTAAGCTACGTTCCTGATCCAAACTTTATTAGACCAAACTCTTTAAAGAGAGATTAGGCCTATATTAGACACTTTTTTTATTAGGCCTTGCGCCTAGCTATTCATTACTTGTATCTTGTATCCATCCTATCATGCCTTTATTATTTTCTTTAAAACGTCTATATATATATATATTTAATGATTGTATAGATAGATAAACTACAGAGCTTTCCTACTATTTCGAACGTTTTTTTTTAGTTAATAAGTTCTTGAATGAAGGTATCTACAGATTCAGCTCTCATCAAAGCTTCCCCGACAAGAACGCCATGAACCCCTTCCTTCTTATACTGATCAGCGTCAGACGCTACTGTAATACCAGATAGGGCGATCAATAACGTACCCTCTGGGACTTGTCCAACCAAACTAGATGTTGTACTTAGATCCACGTTGAAAGAGTGCAAATCTCTGTTATTGACACCAATAACCTTAGATCCGATACTCAATGCACGTGTTAGTTCTGCAGATGAGTTAACTTCAACAAGTGGCTCTAGATGTAGCTCCTTGGCATAATCGTACAATTCCTTTAACAAGGCATCGTTGAGCATCTTCACAATCAAGAGCACTGTATCGGCACCCGCAAGTCTGGCCTCTAAGATTTGGTATTTGGAGAAAATGAATTCCTTCCGCAATACACATGGTCTGTTGGCTTCGTTACCCTTGAACTTCACGTCAAGAGCCCTTCTAACAGATCTCAAATCCTCAATGGAACCTTTGAACCAATGAGGCTCAGTTAATACGGAAATCGCCGCAGCACCAGCACCGGCATATTGCAAGGCTTGTTCAGAAGCAACAACACTCAAGTCGATATCGCCCTTGGATGGAGATGCCCTCTTTACTTCGGCCAACACAGCAGTTTTTTTGTTTTGAGTAGCACTCTGCAATCTCTGGTAGAAATCTTGCACCTGTGGGGCCAAACCTAGCTTGTAGTTTGTCTCTAAATCCACAAGACGGAAACCCGGAGTAGAAGACTGCTGTTGCACGTCGACACGACGTTTTTCATAAATCGTGTCCAAGATGGACTTACCTCCACTGACATTCGCATCCACAGCCTTGGCCCTCAGATTCGCTTCATTTTCTTCCCAGGTGGCCCCCGTCACTTCAAGAATATTTTTGATCATTTGATGCCCGCTCTCAGTGAGAATAGATTCCGGATGGAACTGAACACCTTCCACAGTGTACTTCTTATGTCTCACACCCATGATAATCCCATTCTCCGTCCTGGCTGTAACCTCCAACACGTCGGGAAGCGTCTCCTTCGTGCCCGCTAGCGAATGGTACCTAGTAACAGCAACTCCCTGCGGAACCCTTCTAAAGAAACCCTTCCCATCGTGGTAAATAGGCGACGTCTTACCATGGACAATTTCTCCAGCAAAGCTTATCTCACCACCAAACACATCAAACATACACTGTTGACCCATACAAACACCAAAAACAGGCACCTTACCACAGAAATACCTGATACACTCCCGCGAAATTCCAGAATCCGTCTTAGGATGGCCTGGCCCAGGCGAAATCATCACAATATCTGGCTTCAATGCCTCCACTTCCTCAACACTAATCTTATCATTACGATAAACCAATACCTCAGCTCCCTCCTGACACAAATACTCGTAGATATTCCATGTAAATGAATCGTAATTGTCGATTAAAACTACTCTTTTGCTGATCGTCATGATGACACCTTTACTTTCTTAAAACCTCTTTCAATAGCCTAGAACAAAACCAATTTCAACCTGTCTCTCTCGCTCTGATATCACAGAATACTCAATTAACAAATAATTAAGTATATCACTCTTACACCCACCGAGTCTAAGTACAAATCTCTCTTCAATTGTTCCAATTTTTTTTTCATTTCCAAATCCAAGATGAGTCAGCCTCTATTGAATACTGAGAATCGTGCTGCTGTGTGCCAAAAGCTTTAAAGTGTAAGAAAAAAAATAGAAGTGTTGATGTTCGTGCGAAATGACGGATATATCAGATTTAGTATGCGGTGTCCAGGTGTAAAGAGAGCATTTAGCCAATAAAACGTGTCCCAGGGGTGGAAACAACCCCCCAAAGCCCAGGAAACAGGTCTCGTAGTTGATCCACCACACCTGCATTCCATATATTCTATTACAAACCTTGGTATATATGCTATAGAGCCTGTAATCGGAGTGTTTACTTCGCATTTTTACGCTTTTCGGCACTTATTAAAGAATCGAGTATTAAACTGATTCCAATTAGAAAAACATGAAACATTAACTGCAAACACGTAAAGTTGAAAACGTAAAGAGAGAGGTTTAGGTAGCCGCAAGTGTTTTGAAAGCTAGTGATTTGGATTGAGAATTTATCGTAGTTTACAGCTATTCTAGTGTGATAAATTTTGGAGTCGAATTGTAGAAGCTAGAAGGAATACTTTTGGTAATAAGACAGATCTATAATTGGAATACAGAAATGGCTAGTATCATCGAGGCTTCAGCAGCTCTGCGTAAGCGGAAAAATCTTAAAAGAGGTATTCAGTTCACTTTGATGGTTGTTGGACAATCTGGGAGTGGGAGATCTACATTTATCAACACGCTTTGTGGGCAAAAAGTGGTGGATACCTCCACAACTATTCTGTTGCCTACCGACACAAACACACAGATCGATGTGCAATTGAGGGAGGAGATTGTGGAGTTAGAAGATGAGGAGGGGGTCAAGATCCAGTTGAACATTATTGACACGCCTGGGTTTGGGGACTCTTTGGATAACTCTCCTTCTTTCGAGGTTATTTCGGATTACATTCGTCATCAGTACGACGAGATTTTACTCGAGGAGAGTCGTGTAAGGAGAAATCCTCGTTTCAAGGATGGGAGGGTACACTGTTGTTTGTACTTGATCAACCCCACGGGACATGGGTTGAAGGAGATTGATGTTGAGTTTATCAGAAGACTTGGGTCGTTGGTTAACGTGATCCCTGTCATTAGCAAAGCGGACTCTTTGACTCCTGAGGAGCTTAAACTGAACAAGAAACTCATTTCGAGGGACATCGATTATTACTCGTTGCCAATCTACAATTTCCCATTCGATGAAGAAGATGCTACAGATGAAGATTTCCAAACGAACACTTATCTCAGAGGACTTCTTCCCTTCAGTATTGTTGGTTCCAACGACGTGTTCGAGTCTTCTGACGGCACTGTGATTCGCGGCAGAAAATACCCATGGGGCACACTAGACGTGGAAGACGCAACCATTTCAGACTTCGTCGTGCTCAGAAACACGTTGCTCATTTCGCATCTAAGCGACATGAAGGAGTACACTCATGAAATCTTGTATGAAAGATACAGAACGGAGGCTTTGTCCGGTGAAATGCCACACGCCAGTGTCGTGTCCTCAGATAGGGTGTTCAGTGGGGTTGACGGTAACCAAGAATACCCAGGATCACCAGTTGCTTCGGGCAGAGATTCGATTAGAGGAGCACACGGTGTAGGATACAATAACGACGTCAACTCCATGCACTCTAACAACAATGCCAATGCCAACAACAAGGACACTTACTTGGCCAGAGAAGAACAAATCAAGCTCGAAGAAGAAAGGCTAAGGGTGTTCGAAGAAAGAGTACAACAAGAATTGCAACTAAAGAGACAGGAATTGCTACAAAGAGAACAAGAACTAAGGGAAATTGAAGAGAGGCTCGAAAGAGAAGCTAAATTGAAACAAGAAGGTATCAAAATGGAGCAGTAAATAAAAAAACAACAACAACAACAACAACATACACATATGTATATACATAATATATATAAAGCTAAAACCCCACCTTCAGTTAACCTCCTATCCACGTATCAATCACTTCTATTGCTAGATTATCTTAGTAGCAAAAAAACAGAATAATCTCACTTCATTAATCTAGATACAACCTTAATTAACACTTAACCAAGCCTAAAAGTGCAGTTTGCATTGTTTCTCTTTCGATGCCCTAACGCTTTGTTTTTACTTCGTGCCAAAATCATGAAAAGTTCCAGAACTGAAAAATTCTTCAAAGCTTTGATCACATATAAAAAGGGCTTAACACTTTCAAAATTAGAAAGAAGTTGTCAAGCCACAGACTACGACTGCAAGAATCTCGATGTGTGTAAATCTGATGGGAGCCAACGAATAACCAAACTTGACGTGGACACCAGTAGGTGTATCCTGTGTTCTGATACTAGTATTAGATAATAATAGTTTGAGAAACCAGTGATAAAATGATGAGTAACCAGATAGGGACAACAGATATTCGTTTAAGTGACGAGGAAAGTCTTTTATAGCCCAGTTTTTAGTAGAGCTTGGGCACTTCTCTGATATATCATATGGTTTTTCAACATCTTAGTAAATAAAATGACTTAATTGTTTTTTCTATTGTAATTTGATTATTTGATGATACATGTGTAAATGTGAATATACTACTGTACTATATATTATGGGAGAAACAGCTACCCGATGCCATGCCATCTTATCTATAATTAGGGTCACACCACTACCGCCGCCGCGCTTTCTATTTGTCGGCATTAGCGGCTGCCTTTGGGAGGGACTTCCAGGACTTCATCTTGGAATGAGTTGCGAAATGGAGAGCCGTGTTGGACTCGGGATTTGATCCTTGGTTATCAGAGTCGGAGTCCGGACGAGGTGCGCTAAATGTGACTTCTGGGAACACCAAAACGTCACCTACAAGCTTTGGGACCTTCAAGTTGTGGAACTGCTTCCATGTGATCTTGTCCAGCACACCACTTTGCACGTAATCGTTGAAGTACGTGAAGATGACGTCGGTCCATGCACCGGTCCCGGTCCAGCCCATGATGGTCAAATCGTTTCTTAAGTTGGTGTTAAGCTGCCCCGAGTATTTCTTATCTAGCGTTGTTTCTGTAATCTTGGCAACCATTTCACGAATCACTGGGTGACCGGGCTTAGCCTGGATGATCCAGTTTCCAAACTGCAAACGTCTCAAGTACGTAGATCTCCAGTCAGGAGTCTTCGAATCGTGCTCAATTCCCACGATAAGACCAATTTCCTTTGGAGAAACGTTTTCTGGGATCCAGTTGGGTACTGGCTGCAACAGATCGGTGTCGATGTCTGCGAAAACACCACCGCGCGCGAGCAAGATCAAGTACTTGAAAAAATCGATCTTCAAGATTGCCGTGGGCAACGAATCGTACGCCTCGATCACCTCTGGTATAGTGGAGTAGAAATAATGAACAAACGCTGCTGCTGTGTCATCATTCACAATCTCATGCACAAACCCAGGGTTCTTGTTCGCCCAGTTCCTCTCATTCTTCTGTAAATCTCCTTCCAGTTTCTCGTCCTCGTCCAGATATGGCCAACTCTGCCACACAAATGCCGGGAATCTTTGAGTAGTACCGTACTCAAACACAACCGCAAGCTTCTCACGCAACGTAGCATGTCTAGCTGGCTGTTTTAGCTCCTGGATCTTCTTCTCCAACACCTTTCTTTCACGATCAAACCGTCTGGCTTGTTCGTCCTGTTTTCTCAACATATCCTGGCTAAACTTCTCGAATTTCTCCATGAACTTCCGTTCAGTCTCCTCAGATGATCCCATGTTAATCTCCTTGGGTAGATTTTGCAACAATGTCTGTAAATCCGCCGCTGATTTGCTGTTGTTGAACACTTTGAACAATATAACCACTGCAAAGATCAACGGAACCGCAATCGTCCCGATTCGTTTCCAGTTCGTTCTTTTCGCTTTCGCCATCTTGATACACCTCGATTCTATCTCCGTAGCAACAACACTGCAAACTCCCCTGGTGTCCTCCTTGAATCCCTTTCAATACCACACAACAAACGCTCTTGTGTGTCTTTACTGCCGATATTATTGTATCGATTTTATATATCTACAGACTTTCAACAATACGTCCATGCCGAACATTCTTTGGAAGAAACTGATACGTCATTACCCGGTGCGTGTGTGAAGCTGTCAAAAAATGGCACGTGATCTGTAGACGACGGTGGACAGCAGCAGCAGCAGTGGCAATACCACCACCAAGGCAACTTGCCGGTCAACCAGCTGGTCAGCCAGCCAGCTGGCTTCCAGATACAGCTCATTAACGTTTGGTCGTCGTCATTTATGAATGGATACATATATATATGTGTATATTATATATAACATAGCCTGTCTCATCGCCTACGCAAAGAGCGAAGGGTCCTCAACCTTGAATGCCTTCATCATGTCCTGGAGAAGCCCATAGGCCGCAACAACGCGGGGCGGAAGAGCCTCGCTCGATTTCGTCGTGGCCGCATGCTCCATCGCACTGTGTTCGGCTTCGTCGTCCGACGAAATGGGCACTAGCACCGAGATGAGCACATCTGTCTCAAACTCCGCCAACCTGAGAAGCCCCAAACACAACACAACGGTCTCCTTGAGGGACTCCTTGCCCCACTTGTACGCAGTCTCAACAGCAACGCACGATTGCCAGTTATCTTGCTGGTTGTACGTCACAATCGTATGTCCACTCGACTCGTCTAGCGATGTCACTTCTTCAAGATGCACTTCTAGAGCCTTGCGGTCGTCTGTTTCGTCCACACGCTGGAGAAGATCGACAATTATACTTTCATTGAAACCGAGATTGTCGCTGGTAGGTTCGTCTGTCCGTCTGCTGTTGACAAACACTTCCTGAGTGTCGGGCACCTGCCTGAGCATCGATGCATCGAGGAAAGTCTTTGGGATCACTGTGGTGATGGCCCCACCGTACAATTCTTGTTTTATCCAGGAGGACATGATGTATGGACGAGGGATGGTAGTAGTAGCAGTACTACTAGCTTATCCTTATGTACGTGTTGACGACTTACCTACCAAGTAGTAGTAGAGAAGGGCTTTATAGATTGCTGCTACCCAAATGGAAATTCAACACCACGTGACCACGAACTAGTCCATTCCCGTAAATAACGACAAACTTTATTGAATTACCCGGCCACCTGCTGCCCCCCATTATTAAGGTGGCAAAATATTGGCGACAGTGTGTGTGTGTGTGTGGCCTCTCCCGTTTCTAATAAGACAAACCAGAAAAAAAAATAAGGATTTTGGTTCTTTACTAACTACTTTTTAACAGCGGCTAGCACTTTTAAGGAGAAGAAACGGTTTTAAAAGGCGGCAAGAGCCAGACTTATCGCGTAACAGTGTCCCAAAGCACACACACACAGATACAATGACAGACAGTAAGAATGGTACAGGCGAGGAAATCGACGAGAGCTTGTACTCTCGTCAGTTGTATGTTTTAGGTAAGGAGGCGATGTTGAAGATGCAGCACTCTAATGTTTTGATCATTGGTTTGAAGGGGCTTGGTATTGAAATTGCCAAGAATGTTGTATTGGCGGGTGTTAAGTCTCTAACGCTTTATGATCCAGGTGCTGTGACGTTGCAGGATTTGTCTACACAATTTTTTCTAAGGGAGGAAGATATTGGACAACAAAGAGACAAGGTTTCGCAGGGCCGTTTGGCGGAATTGAACTCATATGTTCCTGTGAAAGTGTTGGATGGGCTAAATGATGTGTCTCAGCTGTCTGAATACCAAGTTGTGGTTGCTACTGACACGATTTCCTTTGAGGAGAAGGTGCAATTGAACGAGTACACGCATTCGCATGGGATCGGGTTTATTTCTGTGGAGACGCGTGGGTTGTTTGGTGGAGTGTTTGTGGATTTGGGTGAGGAGTTTACTGTTATAGATACCACTGGTGAAGAGCCAAAGACGGGTATTGTTTCCGATATCGAGTCAGATGGTACCGTTACCATGTTGGACGACAATAGACATGGATTGGAAGATGGCGATTACGTGAAGTTTTCCGAAGTCGAGGGGCTTGAGAAGTTGAATGACGGCACACCTTACAAGGTTGAAGTCTTGGGTCCATTTGCATTCAAGATTGGCTCCGTTAAGGAACTGGGTACGTACAAGAAGGGCGGTTTGTTTACCCAAGTCAAGATGCCTCAAAAGTTGTCCTTCAAGTCGTTGAAGGATACGTTGGCATCCCCTGAATTTATGTATTCAGATTTTGCGAAATTCGACTCTACCCCACAGCTACACTTGGGTTTCCAAGCGTTGCACCAATTCCAAGTTAGACACCAGGGCCAACTCCCAAGACCTTTCCACCAAGAGGACGCCAATGAGTTGGTCAAGTTGGTTTCCGACTTGGCAGCACAACAACCACAGGTGCTAGGCCCAGAAGGCACTGTCAATGAGAAGTTAATCACAGAGTTGGCCAACCAGGCAAGAGGTGACATCCCCGGTATAATTGCCTTCTTCGGTGGTTTAGTCGCCCAAGAGGTCCTAAAGGCATCTTCAGGTAAGTTTAGCCCTATCAAGCAATATTTGTACTTCGACTCCATCGAGTCTTTACCAGATTCCGAACAGTTCCCAAGAAACGCTGAAACTACAAAACCAATCAATTCTCGTTACGACAACCAAATCGCCGTTTTCGGTCTAGAATTCCAAAAGAGAATTGCCAACTTGAAAGTATTCTTAGTTGGTTCCGGTGCCATTGGTTGTGAAATGTTGAAGAACTGGGCTCTAATGGGTCTAGGTTCTGGCCCAGAGGGTAAGATCATCGTTACGGACAATGACTCCATCGAAAAATCAAACTTGAACCGTCAATTCTTGTTCAGACCAAAAGATGTAGGTAGAAACAAATCAGAAGTTGCCGCTGACGCGGTTACTGTCATGAACCCTGACTTGAAGGGAAAGATTGAACCAAAGATTGATAAGGTCGGTGTAGAAACCGAAAATATCTTTGATGATCAATTCTGGAACCAGCTAGATTTCGTCACAAACGCATTGGACAACGTGGACGCTCGTACTTACGTGGATCGTCGTTGTGTCTTTTACAAGAAGCCTTTGCTAGAATCAGGTACATTGGGTACCAAGGGTAACACCCAAGTTGTTGTTCCAAACTTGACAGAATCTTACTCTTCGTCAAGAGATCCTCCAGAGAAGTCTATTCCATTGTGTACCTTGCGTTCTTTCCCTAACAAGATTGACCACACTATTGCATGGGCTAAGTCATTGTTCCAAGGCTACTTCTCTGATGCGGCAGAAAACGTTAACCTATATTTAACCCAACCAAACTTTGTCGAACAAACTTTGAAACAAGCTCCAGATGCCAAGGGTATCTTGGAATCTATTAGCGATTGTTTGAACAACAGGCCATACAACTTTGAAGATTGTGTCAAGTGGGCAAGATTGGAATTCGAAAAGAAGTTCAACCACGATATCAAACAACTTCTATATAACTTCCCTAAGGATGCTACCACTTCTAACGGAGACCCATTCTGGTCAGGCCCAAAGCGTGCGCCTGAACCATTGGAGTTCGACATCAACAACCCTGATCACTTTTATTTCATTGTTGCAGGTGCTAATTTGCGTGCCTTCAACTACGGTCTAAAGGGCGACGACGGTGAACCAAACTTGGAATCGTACAAGGCCATCCTTTCCAAGATTGATGTGCCAGAGTTTGTGCCAAGATCGGACATCAAGATTCAAACTAATGACGATGAACCAGATCCAAATGCCAACAACCCTCTAGGAGGCGACGTCTTGGAGCAACTAGCGGCCTCGTTACCAGACCCATCTACCTTAGCCGGTTTCCATCTTGCACCAGCTGAATTCGAAAAGGACGATGACACTAATCACCATATCGAATTCATCACTGCAGCATCGAATAACCGTGCTTTGAACTACTCGATTGAGCCTGCTGACCGTCAAAAGACTAAATTCATTGCTGGTCGTATCATTCCAGCGATAGCCACTACTACAGCATTAGTCACAGGTTTGGTAAACCTAGAACTATACAAGGTTGCCGATGGCAAAACCGATATTGAACAGTATAAGAATGGTTTCGTAAACCTTGCGCTCCCATTCTTTGGTTTCTCGGAACCAATTGCTTCTCAAAAGGGCAAATACAACGACAAGACTTTCGATAAGATTTGGGATAGATTTGACATTCAAGGGGACATCAAATTGAGGGATCTAATCGACCACTTCAAAGAAAAGGAAGGATTAGAGATTACAATGATATCTTACGATGTCTCCTTGCTTTATGCATCATTTTTCCCTCCAAAGAAATTAAAGGATAGAATGGACTTACCAATCACAGAGGTTGTTAAACTAGTTACAAAGAAGGAGGTTCCAAGTCACATCAAGAAGATGATCTTGGAAGTCTGCTGCGAAGATAACGAAGGTGAAGATGTGGAAGTTCCATATGTCACTGTCCATTTGTAATTGTTTTAAATTTAAATTTTTTTAACTCAGTTCACTAAATATCCCAAATAATGAATAATATATGATGTAAAAAAAAAATGGATTCAGAAAGAGATGCAACAGCAAGTCTAACCCACTCCTGGTGTTAAAACGCAAAATACCAATCACTATATTACGTTAAAAACAAACCTAAAAGATTAACGTGAACGAAGTAACTAAATAATGATTTATTGAGTCTAGCGCTTCCATCACATGCTGGCGCTAGCAACTATTCTATACATCTCTCCTCTGCGATTATAAAGGTCAGCATATGAACCTTCTTCACATATCTTACCTTTTCTTAAGACTAGCAATCTATCGCATATTTGCATCATTTGCTGGGAATGTGTAATGATTATTACTGTTATGTTCTTCATTACACTCTTAATAACTTCTGCGATGGCGAAAGAGTTTGCCGCATCTAATGCAGATGTACACTCATCCAAGATGATAATCTTTGGTTTGCGTAACAATGCCCTAGCGATGGAAAGTCGTTGAGCTTGACCACCGGACAAAAGTCCTGTGTGAATTCTTGTGTCAAGATATTCAGGTAAGTTTTCTACAAGCATTTTAAGATCCACAAGTTGCAATACTGAAAGAAGCTCTGAATCAGTAACGTGAGCCTTGAGACCGTATACTAAGTTCTCCCTTAGAGTGCCGTCAAAGAAATTTGTCTTTTGTTCCACAATTACAATTGTCCTTCTTAAAGAGTGTTCATCCCAGTCATTTATATCATCAATACCGATGTTAATCTTACCATTAGGTACAGGATAAAGTCGGGTTAATAATAAAGCTAGTGTTGATTTTCCTGATCCAGATTCACCAATAATTCCTACAGTTTCATTTGTCTGAACGTGAAAATTTAGTGATTTGAACACCTTTTGCGAAGGCGAGTTTGGATAAGCAAATGATAGGTGTTTTACCTCAACTGTGTTTCCATATACCGGATTTAAGTAGTAAGCTGGTCTTCCTGATTGTACAAGGTTGTATGTTTCATCATGTTCCGACTCTTCCAAAACCTTGAAAATATACGTTGCTGCTCTTTGCCCTCTGCTAATCTCAGGAACTTGGTTTATCAACGAAACACATGTCATAATGGAGAATAATAGCAGTGTAAATGTTTGGAACATTTTCGAGACAGAATAGTCTCCATTGATTACTAACTTTATTCCATAGTAGTATAGAATAGCCTGAACAACTAACGCAAGTGCGTTGGTTATTGCAATCCCAAAACCTACCGCTACAGATCTCTTTTTGGATACAATTTTGACTTTAGTTCGTTGAGTAACAATCTCGTCTTCAAATTGTTGTTGTAGTGATAGGGTTTTTATCGTCTTCATCGAAGTAACAACTTCATGGATTCTAGTTTCCAATTCAGCTATTTCTGTCTTGTAAGCCGATTCATACATTTGCAACAACGACCCGTAAATACCTGAGAATAAGATGAATACAGGGATCAAAGAAAAGCAAACAAGAGATAACTTCCAGCCTGATATTAAAGCCCATGTGAGTCCTACTGCGGCAACACATATCAAGGTTGTTATTGCACTCAAAAATTCAGAAGCAAGCCCCCTCAAATCTCTTAGATCGTTCATCATAAGCGAATTCAATTCAGATGAATTATTCACAGAGAAAGTGAACCAATTCAATGGCTTCCTTGTGATTTTGTGCATTGCCATAATTCTTAGTCTCAAAATCCATATTTCACTGCAATACCCTAGGATGAAGTCCTTGAGAAAAGTTGATATACCATCAATGGCTGCAATACTCATGACAATGACCGACCATTTCATCAAATAATATGAAGAACTGGAGTGCGCAGTTCCCTTTGGAACAATTCCCGTCAGGAGTTTTGAGAATATATAGGAGAACATTGGATTTGCAACCCCAGCAATTACAGAAAAGAACAACCCTAATACCAAATATCTTCGGTGTGGAATTGTCTTATTCATTTTTTTTAGAATCGCTGTCAAAGCCATTGGCCGAGGCCTTTCTTGCCTTTCCAGATCTTCTATGTTATCACTTTGCAAAGCCTTTTCAATACTGTCGGGCTTAACTCTTACTTGGCCATTTTTAAAACCTAGTCTTTTGGTGAAGCTATCTGTTTGGGCTTGGGTATCTACGACACCTCCATCAAAAAAAAACTTTGAAAATCTTGACACTGTTCCCATGTCGTACTTTGTTTTATCGGGGGAGTATGGCACCACGCTTTCAACCATGGTAGACTCCTCCAATGCATTATCTTGTAAGTGATAAAGTTGAGAAAAGTTTGAATCCTGATCTTCTAACAAAGAGCTTTTCAAACCACTTTCAATTACTCTTCCCTCCCTCATCAAATACACAAACTCGTCATCCCTTATTTGACTGTATTCATGAGTTAAAATTATAGTAGTTTTACCCTTTCTCCAATAACGGAAAGCCTCTATCATTAGATTCCTAGATGATATATCTAAGGCACTCATGGCTTCATCAAGAATTAGGATAGGTGTATTTCTGATATAGGACCTGGCGAGAGCAACTCTTTGTTGCTGCCCGCCACTCAATGTTACCCCATGCCTTCCCAACAATGTATCTATACCATCTGGTAAATCAATCAACAAAGAGGATAACAGTGCAAACTGGCAAGCTTGTTTAACCATTTCATCAGTAGCGTTCCGATCTACAATAGTTATATTTTCTTTCAGAGTACGGTTGAAAAGAGTACATCTCTGCTCTACTAGGGTAAACTGCTCCAAGATCCATGAATCGTCTAGCCCCTGCAAGTTGTAGCCTCCTAATTCGATGCTTCCGGAATAGTTACTATACATCTTAAGTAACAAGTTGGCTAGTGTAGATTTCCCTGAGCCTGATCTGCCTACAATAAACGTAGTACTTCCTTCTTTTATGTCTAACGAAACATCCTTTAATACGTAATCATCGGGTCTTGTAGGATATGCGAAAGAAACGTTTCTGACCTTAATATCTCCCTTATACAAGGAAGGTGCCAAGCCTAAAGAGGAAGTGGAAGATATTATTGACTCCCTTTTTTCCCATCCCAAGGCTGAGGAATCATCTTTCATAGCATCTTGATCAGAGAGTTGTCCTTGAATCTTCTCCATAGCCACTTTACCCTTTTGCAATGTAACTAGCTGTTGCAGGGTACTGGATAAACACGAACCAAGCTGCAGACAAGAAGAGAAACATGTAATCACATCTCCTGCATTTAGATTTCCCTTTCTGACTTGCGTATTTCCGAACCAAAAACCCTGAACGAACATGCATAATGTTAGGAACCTTAACGTAGACGCATTCAGAGCAGAAAACAAACACGACTTGATGAAATACTTGTTGCATTTCAATGCCAATCTTTCAAACCTAGTTTCTTCAAAATGGGCAGTATTGAAAAGTCTAATCATTTGGAACGCGTTCAACGACCAAGATAGAACCAAAGATGCCTGTGCAGAGGCCTCATTCTCCAGCTTTGCAAACTTTTCCACGTTATAAGAGAAGAAAGTAGCCAGTACGGCCAGTACTGGCGTACTGCACAGTATAATGAGCGTTAAAGACCACGAATAGTACATTGATGTTACGATCAACGCAATGATAGACGTGACGTTTTGAAAAATTATCGCAGACGATTCTGCTGATCCAGCTCTAACTTCTTCTACGCACCGATTGAGCTGAATGAAATCGCCTTCTAAGGTCTCGTTTTTGTCATACCACTGTAAATTCCGGTTGAAGTAGAACCGTACCAGCGACTTTCTAATCCGGAACCCCTGCCTCTCGCCAACACACATCCAGCACGTAAGCGAAATCCATGAAATGGGTATCACACAAGCCGCTACAGCTGCAATAGAGAAAGCTCTCAGTGTTAATTCATGGATGAAATCCGACTTGGAGGCATATGTATTTGAATTTAGAGAATGAAGTAGACCAAACACCCTACCAGTCAAAATAGATGTAGCGGCAGGAACCAATCCATTCCCAATAGTAGTGAAAATAGTAACAATTAGCAGTAACCAATCGTCTCTCAGTCTCAAATTACTATATAGAGAACGCATGTCTTTCTGATTGATTGATTGTTTGTTTGTTTGCCTTTTCCATAAACAACAGGAAAGCATGTAAAACACAACCAAATCATGGAATAGCACAGCAACAGTTCTATCTTATAGTCAGTTTCATCCTTCCATATATACCAACGGGCCCAAAACCTCATTTCAGAAGTGTTTGATCGCCTATGATCTCCCGTAATGCGGTTTATCCACTAATTTGCCAAAACTACCCTTTTAGGTAATTACACAGCAATAAACTGGGGCTTGAAACAAACCTGCAGGTTCAAAGCACCAAAAGCATCAATTACTAACCCATTTATGGACATAAAAGCCTAAACCATACTTGAAGATCGTATAATCTGTCCTAATTGTTGATGCCTAACTCCTAAAAGGAAGTATTGTTTACTTCTTTATTTTGCTTCCCCTTGTTTTCTTGTAAACAATGGCTTATTGACCTGACATAACGCCAATTACAACATTTTTCAGTCACTATTGTAAAAATTGAACCCATCAACCACAACTTTAGTCAACCATGATCATTAGATCACCTCTGTTTCCTGTCTTGTTCATTCTTTCACAAACCTTCAGCGGTTGTTTAGTAGCTTAAGTTTGCTTATTGTTTACTAACTTTTTCTTGTATATTATGAAAATTCACAGTATAAAGGATTTTTTTTCTATTTCACATGTGATGGATCTTCCGGATTTGACACATATAAAAAGAGCCAGAGGTTTGAATAACCAAACACCCAGGCCATTCAATTCTAACGCTACTTCCAAACAATCGACAATTAGTGTTACAGTTTTCTCTGAAAGGAAAAATTGGGATATATTTTATTCGGGGAGAAATACGTTAGAAGCAAATTAGGTAGGTGTGACAATAATGAGTATTAGTAAGTACGTTTCGGATCAAGCGTCATTATTGCAGGATTTCTGCGATGAGGTTGTGACATTGACTGATTTCGACAACAAGAAATACAGGATTGCATTGGGTCTAATTGCATTCAATCCTATTTTCTGGAACGTTGTTGCCAGATTGGAGCACAGCACTCACTTTTTGACGAAGCTTGCGGGGTCAGCTAAGAGAGGATGCTATTTGCTAGCTGCTACGATTTTTTCTTTGGGGATTGTGAGAGACTACTTCTACGAGGCAGCATTGCGTGAGCAAGGCGTGAGTGCGATGCTTTCTGCTCCTCTTTTCAAGTACATTGGTATGGCTTACATTGGTCTAGGCCAGTTGCTAGTGTTGACTTCTATGTACCAATTGGGGATCACGGGTACATATTTGGGGGACTATTTCGGTATTTTGATGGACCACCGTGTGACCAGTTTCCCATTCAATTACTTCAACAACCCAATGTACCAGGGTTCCACATCCTCTTTCCTTGGGTACGCCTTGTACCACGGGAAGCCTGCCGGGTTGGTTGCAGCCTTGCTTGTGCACGTGATGTACTCCATTGCTTTGAAGTTTGAGGAGCCTTTCACTGCTAAGATTTACGAGGCTCGTGCTTCAGAAGAGGCCAAGAAACAGAACTGAGGGGCCCGCACAATCAACCCAAGGAATCTTGTTTTCATATCTTGCCTTACCTTAGTTTAAGTGTATACCGACAGTTTTCTAAACGAATACTTAAAACAATGAAACAATTATAGTTGAAGTTGAATGAGATCTTGGATTTGGTGACAGAGCCAAAGGGGCGCATTGGTGGACAACATACGTACCCTCTCAAAACACGGTGTATGTGTGTAATTAAACTTAATCTCTCAATGTTCAACTTATTTTCATTGGAAACAAACAACCAAAGATCCAAAAATAAAAAACAAAATGCCTCCTGTGGGAATTGAACCCACGATCCCCGCATTACGAGTGCGATGCCTTACCACTTGGCCAAAGAGGCTACGATTGATTTTGATACCTTCGCATTCAGATGACGCTTCATGAAGGGGCAGACTGGCAGAGAGCTGAGATGAGCTTCGCACTTTAATGAAACCTTTTGTCGAGGTGAAAAGAAGTTGTCTATCGAAAGAATGATGTGACGAATTGTAACTCCGAAGTGATTACACCAGACGGGATCCATCAGGTGCTGTGCTGGAGTTCGCTGTGCCATATATTAAACTGGAGAATAGAGTAAACATGAAAAGTACACTGTTAACAGGAGTGCGTCGGTACAGTAGCTTTAGATTGCAAGGACCGAGAATGATATGTATGCCAAAAAATACAGAAGGAAAGCAGACTCAAGTAAATAATAGTGATGTAAATGAAGAATTGGAGGGTATGTTGAGGAGAAGATTGCAGGTAGCATACACGAATAGTTTAAAAGAGAAAAATAGTTTTCTGCTTTTACAATATAATGGGCCAGAGGATAAAAGAAAGTATGACACTATGAAAGCGGTGCGAGAACTAAAGAAAGATTATCGTGAAAGCAAGTTTTTCCCGCCACTAACATTCCAGGAAAATGAGTTTAATTCGTGCTTTCAGAAACCAGTAATTCAAGGACAACCAGACTCAGAGCATTTTGCATGTCTTCTAGATATAAAAAATGCTAATGGGTTGGATACTCTTCTCCGGAGGGTCACCGATGTGAACTGCTTTGCCAAAGTTATCGGTGTGAAGATCAATAATAAAAGGGGTCTCATATCACTACAGATGCTCAAACCATTTTTAGATGAACTCTCTACGAAATATACTAGCTATGATTACGAGAGTCTATTGAAGATCGCGAAGATCGAGCAGCTACCCAGAAACGTGCATATGTACAAGCTACTCAGCATATTTGGCAAATACGGAACGGTTCATCCAACTATTATAGAAGACCAAAGTACAGCGGAATCACGCTGGCTTATCCTCTCTAAATGATACTCTTAAATCACATTGCTATTGTCATGATTGTATATATATATATAGTAATTTATATATATAGTAATTTATTTTATTATATATAAAGTTAAATCGATCAATATAGTATAGGCGTTATGATCGAGACGCAGATACACATGATTTATCACAGGGACTCAGAGTTCAATTACGACAAGCACCGTCGAACATGTTTAACCGACGTTTGAGGAGTGTAAGCAGACTGACCGCTGTCCTTGGATTTGTAACGGTTTTTCTTTCCCTTAAATACCTACTATTTCCAGACAATGGGGACAATGAATACATCGTTGCTACACAGACAGCGCAATTGGTGCAGTCGTCTGATATGGATGGTTCCAGGAAACTTGAAAAGACAAACTCACACAAGTATGAGGATCACGTTAGAAGCTGTCCAGAATATGCCAGCTATGCAGCTGTCCCTCATTTCAAGTTAGATGATGATCTGAATACCGCATTACCTTTCCAAAGACCTCCAAGCAACTGTCGTACTTTCCGCTCCAAATTAGTAGATGCATTTATCGAACAGATGAAACTGAAATTGAAAGACCAAAACTTGGCTAGACTCTTTGAGAATACTTTCCCCAATACCTTAGATACAACTATATTATACCATGTCACAGGAGAGCAAAATAAGAGACTACAAAATCATGGCCTTATGGAATATAAATATAGGAACGAGCATCCAGAAACCTTCATTGTCACTGGTGATATCCATGCTGAATGGTTGAGGGATTCTGCTTGGCAACTATCTGTATACCAGCCATTCATCAAATACGACGAATCTCTTCGAGAACTAATAAGAGGAGCAATCAACACCCAATCGCAGCTGATTCTTTCTAATGCATACTGCAATGCCTTCCATCCACCTCATTATACTAGGATCAGAAGGGCACAGGGGCACATTGATGACGTTTTTCCTCGTCCAAACTGGAGGCAAGTATTCGAGTGCAAATACGAGATTGATTCTTTGGCATCGTTCTTCACTTTATCCAGACAATACTATGAGAATAGCCCCAAAGAGAAGAGACTTGATTTCATCACAGACGATTGGCTTTTCGCAGTGACACAGGTCTTGACTGTCCTGGGAAGAGAGTCTGTTTCAACTTTCGACGAGTCAGGTAACATCAATAAGTTTTATTATACTTTCAAGAGGAATACAAATGTCGCTTCAGAAACACTACCACTTGCAGGAACCGGAAACCCGGTGAACATGAATACTGGATTAGTAAGGTCTGCATTTAGACCAAGCGACGACTCGACTATCTTTCAATTTTTCATCCCAGGAAATGCCCACATGGCCGCAGAACTTGAACATATAATCTCAATACTGAAGGAATATTCCGAAATAGCTGATGAACGCGAGATCACTGTGCTCTTACCTAAAATAATAAAGGGATGCGAGAAGTTTGTGACTTCCATTCGTAAAGGTATCCAGGAACACGCCATTGTAGATCATGCAACTTTCGGCAAGGTTTATGCATACGAAGTCGATGGCTATGGTGGACATGTGTTGATGGATGATGCAAATATCCCTTCCCTACTCTCACTACCAGATTTGGGCTTTGTTTCGGCTGACGACCCAGTGTATCAGAACACAAGAAAGATGATTTTATCGCCAGAAGGGAATCCCTATTTCATCAAAGGGAAATATTTCCAAGGTATAGGAGGACCACATGTGGGACTACACAATCCATGGCCACTATCCCTAATTGTCAAAATTAGAAGCTCTAATGACGAAACAGAAATCATGGAAGCCTTGAAACTGCTCATGGAAACATCGACCGAATTAGGTTTAATTCACGAAACTGTCAATGGCTTTGTCCCTGGTGGACATGTCTACACAAGATCGTGGTTCGCCTGGGCAAACTCAGAGTTTGCGAAGACGATACTCCATATAGCAGAAACAAAACCATGGCTCATACTAAAGGACTACAGACAAGGAGATAAATTCAGTCTTCAAGAATTCATTAAATCTCTGTCCTCATCCACCCTATAGACAGGCTGTATGTATATCGCTTAGTATGTAATATTGGGAAGTTTATCAACGTTAGATACAATGAACAGGTACATCCAATTGGGCTATATACAGTTACTGTAACCTCGTAGTGACGGGTCGAGGGTCAGGCTGTTCCATGTTTGCAACACTTCTTAATCACGTGACATATTTTCAAACCCTTTTCAAGCTTTAAAGCAGCATGCTATATGATACTTAACGAACAAACACATACGAATCTAAGAAAGCAGGCTGCAATACTACAGCGATCAATAAGGGGTATAAACAATCCCAATAACGACTCTAATTAATCAATTGCGAAACACAACACAGATGGTTTTCGAGTCTCTTATTTCCATGTGGGAAACAGTCCAGTCTGGACATGCAGGTCCTGAATTACTTTTGGATCCTCAACTAAAACTGTGGGCACTAATACCGATTTCGATTGTTATGATATTGGTCGACATTGCCAAGCAATGTGTCATGGTATTAGTCTCACCCAGCACAACTAGCGTTCCATTGGTTAGACTCACCGAAATCATGCATATCACAAAGGCTAATGCAATCATGGGTAACGGTAGTAATCTCAGTTCTGAATCTTTTAAGGTAAGACAAGAATACCTCGCAAACGTCCTCTCAGAAGGCAAATATCTGGCTGTAAAACCTAACGAAGGCGAGAATAAAATAGAAAATCCATTTACTAGTGCAGGTTTGAGCGAATCTATGACCACAATGGCTATGGGAAACTTGGTTAATTACATTCCACAGACGGTTATTATGTGGTGGGTGAACTACTTTTTTGCAGGCTTCGTACTAATGAAGCTTCCATTTCCCCTCACTATTAGGTTCAAGCAGATGCTCCAGAGCTCCGTGCAAACCAACGACTTGGATGTTCGCTGGGTCAGCAGTATGTCGTGGTATATTATTTCCATGGGTGGGTTGACTCCAGTCTATAATGTATTATTTGGCGGTGATGACCTCAGCAAAGTGGACGTCTCTCCATTACAGGCACAATTATCTCAACCTCAGGTCGGAATGCCATCCCCTGCTGACCAAATGAAGGCATTAGCGAACGATATCACAGTTTTCCAGCATATTTCTGTTCTTGATGAAGTCGAGGAAAGAGTTCTAAAGCTATATTCATAGATACAAAAAGAAAGAAATTAGTCCAATATGTATTGAACTTTCAACACCGTTTATACTTATATATCTAACTAACATCGCGAAGGATTATGAAGTATCAATGTACTACCACATGCTAGATGCTATTGGTTTCACTACTTCCTGTCCTTTGATTTCGCCGTATTTCTATGTCATTTCTTTCATTTTATTAAGGATTTGTTATAATAAAGAAACTACGATTTATGTAGCTTTTTGTCATCTCATCGCATCTCTAAAAGAACAAAAATTGGAGGATAATAGCATATCACTCACGCTATAACAGCTTTATTAGGATCCTACAGAAGTACCTAAACAAGTTTAGAATCGTAAGCAGCTAAGAATGCCTTTGAAGACAGTTATTTGCATCGGTATGGCCGGTGCTGGTAAAACCACATTTATGCAGAGATTAAACTCGCACTTGCATGCAGCCAAGGAGCCACCATACGTTATTAACTTGGATCCAGCTGTATTAACGGTGCCATACGGTGCGAATATCGATATCCGTGACTCCATAAAGTACAAGAAGGTGATGGAGAACTATGAGTTGGGTCCCAACGGTGCTATTGTAACTAGTTTGAACTTGTTCAGCACAAAGATTGACCAGGTCATCCAGTTAGTGGAAAAGAAGCAAGATAAGTACGAACACTGTATTATAGATACACCAGGTCAGATCGAATGTTTTGTTTGGAGTGCGTCTGGTCAAATCATCACCGAGTCGTTTGCTTCGACTTTCCCAACTGTGATAGCATACATCGTCGACACTCCAAGAAACACCTCTCCCACCACCTTTATGAGTAATATGTTATACGCATGTTCTATCTTATACAAGACGAAGCTACCCTTGATTGTTGTTTTCAACAAGAGCGATGTGAAGAAGTGCGACTTCGCCAAAGAATGGATGACCGACTTTGAAGCATTCCAAACTGCCTTAAGAGATGACCAAGAGAGCAACGGCCAAACTGGACTTGGATCTGGATACATGGGTTCTCTTGTGAATTCCATGTCCTTGATGTTGGAGGAGTTCTACTCGCAGCTTGATGTGGTTGGTGTTTCCAGTTTCACAGGAGAAGGTTTCGATGACTTCCTAAATATTGTAGATGATAAGGTAGAGGAGTACGAGAAGTACTACAAGGTGGAGAGGGAAAGAATCCTAAAAGAGAAGGAAGAAAAGGAGAAGGCCAGGAAAGAAAAATCGCTCGAGCATTTGATGAACGATCTTGGTTTCAAGGACAAGGCTAAGAAGAATGCGGCCGAAGATGATGACGACAGTGCGGATGTTATCAGCGACTTGGAAGAAGGAGAAAACGATGGATTAGTAGAAAGAGACGAGGATGAGCAAGACGATGTAGGCAAGCGTGCTGAAAGAGAATATACGTTTGCCGGCGAGGACAGATTAAATGGGGAAGTTAACGAAACAGATACCCCAGACTTGCAAAAAAGATACGAGGATGCATTTGCGAAGGTTGCTAAAGACGCAAGCAGCCAGACGGCTGAAAACATCGCTCGTTACATTAGACAATAAGAATAACATTACTACTTAAAAACCTAGCTAGCTTTAGCTTTAGCTTTACTCTCTATTTCCCGTTATATATAAGTAAATACCTCAACTATAGAGACCCTTTTCGAACCCCAGGGCGATGGGACGTGCCCCATACACTCCTTTCCACGACACAGGAGTCGTTAGCTGCCCATTAACCAAATTTGGAATGAGCTCTGCTAGCTTCTCGCACGTCTGGAATGCGTCCCAAGAGTTATCACCCTCATGCACGATCTTGCTGAGATACGTAACGTTCTTTAGAGAACGGCTAGAGCCAGACTGATTATGCAACAGATGGTGGAACAACTTGAATACCGGCTGATCCACCGAAAATGAGTGTTGGAAGCTAGCAGCATCGAAATGGAATATCTTGTTAACCAGAGATTGCTCATCATCTTGTATAGACAACCTGGTCTGTAACTGTAAAGCAATGCTATCTAGTGACTCTAATTGGCAGCGCGCTGTGGCAAAAAGGTTCTGGTAATTGATACCGGAAAAGGGCACACTTGGGTCTAATGCTCCTGCAGAATCCAAAACGACAATGGATGCAATATTAAGCTCATCAACTAGCGGTATAATCACCTCCTTAAAGAACTGATTCTCGTATCCAGAAATGATTGGCGATCTCTGCTGAAGCACGTATAGATCCAGCCTTTTATTATAGAATAGCTCTATAGGCGTTGTAAATTGCTTCCCAGAATTTTTGCACTCATGATACAGTGGCTTTGAGCTACCATCAACGAAATCTAATGGTCCCAAGAACGAGTGTAACCAGATAGAGTCCAGCTCTTTAACAAAGTGGAACTCTTCACTATTCGAATGCAAAACTAAATCAACACATAGCTGCGAAACATTACCCGTGGAGACAAGTGGAATCAAAAGGGTTGACATATATGAAGAGTTTTGATAATACTAGGGCAGTGTACGCTTGTACTAACGTGAGACCTATAATCTTTGTCTTGTTATTCAAGCTTTCCTAAGTTAATTGTGGCCATTACTTAGTTAATTACTTAGTTGTTAAAGTGAAGACATCGCAGCCATTGCTTCAATTATGAAGAATGCACGAAATAATTCATCAAAGGCTTGGACAACAGCACCAATGCGGTGATGGAGCGGAGCAAAGGCAACTAACTAGACACATAGGAAGCTTGAGGCCAGAGGTTATTCTGCTAAAGCCAGCTCAGCCTTGCTCTTTGTTCTCTTGAGGAGCGGCGGTGTAGGGGTGGTAGGATATCACGTGACCCACACGTGACAAAGAACGTAATGCCGTTCAAAATGATATTACAAGTAGTCACACAGCGGACCTGGCCCCAATGCCAGTTTATAGAAGGCAGAACAAAGCGATACAATACCCGCTAACGACTGCGGCTAGTCCTAACGTCAACATGGCCCCACCGGAGTGAAGTGCGAAAGGAACCTGGTTCCCTAGCTCCTCTCAAGCGGCGGCAGATTAACGCATCGTATAGCATTTAAACGACAGAGAAGCGACAATTTAAGAGAGAGAGAGAAAGAAAATAAAAAGGACCCACGCCAGCCATGGCCAGACGTATTAGTGGGCGTCTCTGAGCATGATCCAAAACTCTTGAAGCTGGCAACAACAAACCCACACCACTGGACAGCTCGCTTGCGCCTTTCTAGGGTCCGGTTTTATGCTTTTTTGACACATTTAAACGAAAAGAAAAGAAAGAAAAAATTGCAATGGCTTGCTTACTCACCTGAGGCGATGAGCTAGATTGATGAAAGAAAAGGCCTGATTTGAAGTATAATAAGAGCTTGTTTGGTGGACTAGTTAGTAGTTTTAGTGTGGGAAAGTGGAAGTGTGACAGCAGGGCTAGGGGCTACCAGAGACACAAGCGAGAAATTCCGGAGAAAAAATGTCAACTAATTTCGAGAAACATTTTGAGGTCGATGTGGACAACTGTTCGATGGAACAGTTGAGAGACATCCTAGTGAACAAATCGGGCAAAACTCCATTGGCGAACCGTTTCAGAGCTCTATTCAACTTGAAGGGTGTTGCTGAAGAGTTTGCTACAAAGCCTGAGGAAGCTAAGAAGGCGACAGAGTACATTGCGGAAGCCTTTGGCGACGACAGTGAGTTGTTGAAGCATGAAGTTGCGTACGTTTTGGGTCAGACCAAGAACATGACTGGTGCTCCTTTGCTAAGAGACGTGCTAGCGGACGAACAACAACAGTGTATGGTGAGACACGAAGCTGCTGAGGCTTTGGGAGCGTTGAACGACGTTGAGTCATTGCCCATCTTGGAAAAGTACTTCAAGGAAGATCCACTATTGGAGATCAGACAGACATGTGAACTTGCCATTGACAGGATCAAATGGGAGACGAGCGAAGGTGCTAAGAAGGAATCGCTACAGGAGTCGCTATACTCTTCTATCGACCCAGCCCCACCTCTTTCCTTGCAAAAGGACTACAAGATTCCAGAATTAAAGGCCATTTTGAACGACCAATCGCGTCCATTGTTCGAGCGTTACAGAGCCATGTTCCGTTTGAGAGACATTGGTAACGACGATGCCTGTCTTGCGTTGGCCAGCGGGTTTGATGATCCATCTGCTCTCTTCAAGCACGAGATTGCGTATGTGTTTGGTCAAATCGGTAACCCAATTGTCGTTCCTCATTTGAAGGAAGTGTTGGAAAGAGAGCAAGAGGCTCCTATGGTGAGACACGAGGCTGCTGAGGCGCTTGGTTCCATTGCCACTGATGACGTTCTTCCTGTTCTAAAGGAGCACTTGAAGGACACTGATGCGGTTGTCAGAGAATCCGCCATCGTTGCCTTGGATATGTACGAGTACGAAAACAGCAACGACCTCGAGTACGCTCCAGTATAGGTAGGAGTATACCCATATATATAAATATAAATATAAATATATACTAGATGTTTTAATGTAGTCACACGACGGCCTACCGTCGTGTGCATTGTGTGTTGGTGTTCAAGTCTCGTACCAGTCACGTTTTCGAGTTATTAGTCACGTTCGCATATATTTCGGTTGCAATCAAAAGATTTCTCTTATCTCTTACTATTGACTACTGCTACTACCCAGGATAAAACAAGCAAGCAAGCAAGCCAAGACAAGCAACAACTACCCCAAATGCCAGACGCAAAGCCAGAAATCGTGTTCGTCACCGGAAACCAGAACAAGTTGAACGAAGTCCGCCTCATTCTAGGCGGAGATGCCACCCCATTCCAACTAACCAACGAACCTTTGGACTTGGAGGAAATCCAGGGCCACGACCTCCAGGAAATCGCAGAAGCAAAACTAAAGCAAGCCGTCGACCAATTGGGCCCCGGAAGACCAGTATTCGTGGAAGACACAGCATTGTGCTTCGACGAGTACAACGGCCTACCCGGTGCATACATCAAATGGTTCGTCAAATCCATGGGCCTCGAAAAAGTCGTCAAAATGCTAGACGGTTTCGAAAATAAAGGCGCATACGCCGTCACAACCATCGCATACGCCGACTCACAGGGCAAACACCACTTCTTCCAGGGCAAGACTCACGGAACCATCGTTCCATCACGTGGACACAGAAACTTCGGCTGGGACTCTATCTTCCAACCAGACGAGGCTCCAAACGGCGAAACCTACGCCGAAATGGAGAAGACCGACAAGAACAAGATATCCCAGCGTGGCAGGGCTTTCGACCAGCTAAAGAAGCACCTATACTCCAGCTGAACGCTGTGTATAGACATATATATACACACAACTAATACATAAGTAAAAGCTCATCGCACGGCTGTAGCACATCTACATATTACCCGGCCATGCAATTTCGAAATTTTTCAAAAAACCAAAAATATCTACATCCGGGTAACCGTATATGTGAAAAATCTAAAATTTTTTTTAAACATGAAAAAATTCCAGTTCGATGCTCTTTTGTATATAATCACATCAAAGTAACATAGAGGCGCTTAAATGAGAAAGGGAATTTGACGGGACAATCGTGCCTAAAAGAACTATCCAGGGAGGTATTTAGGGAGCATATAAGTAGAATTAGTGGGATCAACTTGAGTTTTGTTGTTAGAAGCGAGAAAAAAGGGAAGATTGGAGGAAATTGAGATTAGAAAGTAGTTTGGAATGTCTCAGATTCAGCAGGCGGTGGACATAGCTAACTCCTCCAGTGCTTCAGGGGAGTTAAAGAAGCAGGCGCTTGATTTTTTGCATCAGCTGAAAAGTTCAGGAGAAGCAGTGAATGTTTTTTCGCAATATTTGCATGATTCTAGCGCGAGCGATGTTGGACGATTTTTTGCGTTGCAGGTTTTGAGCGAGCAGGCGCAGGCAGCATCAGCTGGGGCGAACCAAGAGACGTTGTTTGCATTGAGACAAACGGGGTTGGAGTTTCTGCGAAAACAGCTTGAGGCTGGGGCCGGTGACGGCAATAGTAGCATAAACAGTAGTAACAATAACAATAATAGTAGTAATAATAATAGCATCAACAACAACAACAGCATTAACGGCTCAGAAAATGGGACCAACAGTAGTAATAGTACAGCAGCGGCTGGGCAAAAAGCAGCTGCGCCAGAGTTCATTCGTAATAAGGTGGCAGAATTATTTGCACATTTGTTTTACAACATGTACGGAGAGGTTAATAACAATTTGTGGTCTACGTTCTTTGGAGATTTGGTTCAGCTTACTGGGATAGCTCCTTTGCGCGAGTGCAAGAGTGCGGATGGAGGAGTGAGTTTCAACGCTTTGGGATTGGACTATTTCTTGAGAATATGCGCATCTATCAATACGGAGATTGGTGACCAAGCATTTGTCAGGTCCAAGGAGATGCAAGCCAAGAACAATGACTTGAAGGACTACATGCGTATTCAGGACGTCGAGTGCCTAACTAACATCTGGTTTGGGGCGCTTCTCAGCTGCCAGAAGTTTCCTGTGCTTGCGTCTTTGGTGCTTCAGTGTGTCGGGTCGTACATTTCTTGGATCGACATCAACTTAATCGTGCAACCGCAATACATCACTACCATTTACGAGTACTTGCAATTCCCACACACAAAATTGGCATGTGGCCAGTGTCTTTGCGAAATTATATCGAAGAAGATGAAGCCCGCAGACAAGTTGCAGTTGTTGAGCATGCTCAACCTTACGGACCGTGTTCTAGCCACAGAAAACGACGATGACCTGGAGTTGTACGAGCAAATGGCGAAATTGACCAACTGTGTGGCCTTGGAGTTTTCTATGATTATAGATCAATGTACTGATTCCCAGGAGTTGCAGTCGGTTTCTTCTGCTGCAGATGAACAAATCATCAACGTCATGGCACCATTATTGTTGAAGTTCATGGCCCATCAATACGACTCTGTCACTCAACAATGCTTCCCCTTCGTGACCCACTACTTGGCTGTAATGAAAAAGCTATTTTCAGTGGGTGGGAAACCTGGCAGTGCAGTAGCTGTGAATTCGAAAAGGATTCCAATTGACCCTGCACATCTGAACTTTCTCAAATCTTTAGGAACAGTTTGCATTATGAAAATGAAGATCGACGAGTCCTGCGATGTCACGGATGATTCAGAGGAGATTGACGAGTTTGTTGGGAACGTACGTTCAAAATTGAAAGTTTTCCAAGACACAATCGCCGTTATCAACCCGGAAGTCTATTTTGAGATCATATCGATGAACATTGAGCAGTCCATCACTGAGCAACAGGACTGGAGGGTGTTGGAGCTGGCAATTTACCAACTTCATAACTTCGCTGAGTCTATTAGGAATAACCTTTTCGGTGTCAACAAGACCGATATTGCCACTTCGAAACCGGCCCAGGTCATGGAAAAATACATGAACACCCTTTTGAACCACCCAACGCTATTCCAGATGAACAATCCATTGATTCAGATTTCGTTTTTTGAACTCATCGTTAGGCATAACAATTTCATTCAGATAGACAACAAAGACTTGACATTGCTCAACATCTTTTGCACGCCATTCAGTATGTTCAGCGGAAACGAGCGCGTCAGACTGAGAACATGGTATTTATTCACTAGACTTATCAAGACCAGCAAGCCAAAATTAACGACTGAAGTGCTCTCCTTGCTGCTATCCAAGATCTCACCTCTTCTATCTATCAAAATTAGCCCAGTAGCTGAAGAGCTGGATACTACTTTTGATAGTCAATTATACCTGTTTGAGGGTGTAGGTGTTCTCATTGGGGCCAACAGCAGTGCCGAATACGACATACTGGACGCTGTCTTGACACCCTTATTTTCGGATCTTGAACAATGCATATCAGCGCAAGTGAAGAGTCCTCAAGTAGTGTTACAGACCCATCACATACTGATGGCAATTGGTACCTTAGCACGCGGTGTACATAGTGGACTAGTCCCAGACAACCAAGTCAACAACGCGAAGGTAAGCGAAAAGGTTATTGTTAAGAGTTTAATCGAAAAGTTCAGCAATATTGCAGAGGTGATATTGGTGACATTTTCGTACTTCAACAAATTTGAAGCGATCAGAGACGCGGCAAGGTTCTCCTTTGCAAGACTAATACCCATTTTGAACAACCAGATAATTCCATTTGCAAGCCGTTTAATATCTATCTTCTTGAATTCAGATCTTAAGACGTTGGAAATGAGTGATTTCTTGGGGTTCTTGGGTCAAATGGTACACATGTTCAAGGATGACGATAACTGCTACCAGCTCTTCAACAACTTGTTCACCCCTGTGGTGAGCAAAGTGTTCACGTTAGAGACGCAGTTGGAGCAAGAGTCCTCGACGCCTCCAGAAACCAAACCTTCCAATGGCAAAAGCGTCATCGTCACTGACTCGTTCAGAGACAAAATCAACTTGAAGAAGGCGTACTACAGTTTCTTGATGGCAATGGTCTCCAACCACTGCACGTCGCTTCTATTGACCGAGAGCAACAAAAATATACTACCAAACGTCCTCAACGATCTCCTAACATACACTCCAGAAGAAATACACGAAACCTCCACAATGAGACTCTGTCTAAACGTATTGGTGAACTTCGTCAAGTTCTTCGGCACAGGCGTATGCAAGGACGAACAAGACAGAAACGCAATCAACATCTCCAAGCTGGACGGACTAAACGAGTTCTTCATCACAAAATGCATCCCACTGCTTTTCGAAATTCCATTCAAACCGGAATACGCCTTCAACATCCAAGACGGTGGCGGAAGAGTCATTGCATGCGACCTATCTCAACTACTCAAAACACTATACATGATTAATTACAACCGTGACGCTCCAAACGACAACCCATGCATCAGATACTTGACCGAAGTCTACTTCCCACAAATCCAGTTCCCACAGGCATTGATCACAGAATTCATCGATGTCCTCGAAGATCTGGACTACAAGAACTTTGAAAAGTACTTTGTTCAATTCATCTCAAACATGAAGCACTAGACATCACACGCCCTACCATCATCAAAAGTTATACCAAAGAATAAAGATAAAAATGCCCAATGATTACAATTATAGAGTAACAATACTGCTATGGACTAAAACCTAAACCAAAACAAAACTATACAAATCAAAACAAAACAAATCAAAACAAAACACAGAAGCACAGCATGTATATATGTATATATTATTATTAATGTCCTATAGCAAACGTATTCTACCACACCACAGAGCTGCTGCTTGTTCCATGTTCAGCTACCAAAACCAGTGCCAAAAGTGTTACCCTCCCTCTGAGGGTTTTCGATGGATTCTACAACAAAAACCGTTTGAAACCAAGCAAAATGTTGAGACGTTTAGCAATGAAAGAATAGAGGATAAAAGGGGCGAAGAACGGTTGATGGACGGTGTATCAAGAGGTCGAAAAGAAGATCAGTGTGATTAGAAAGTTGAAATTGATATTGTGTCAGTTTTACAGGGAGTTTGAGAAGGAATTATAAAGGAAAACGGAGTCATTTTTGAAGTTAGTTATCAATGAGTCTCGAGGAGATGCAAGTTTCAGAAGGAGATAGAGCGTTGGAGAATGGACTTGCGAGGTTTCTGATGAAGGTGAAGGAGAATATTGACTCTGGGGAAATTGAGGAGGATGGGAGCATTTCGTTCCGGTACAGTTTGGATTACAAGCCTGAATTTAGTAGTGATGAAGGTAAAGCGAAGGTTATTTACTCGCATAACGAGTTAGTTGCTATCCAGGAGAGTGTGACGAAGGAGGACATTGAGAGGCAGAAGACTCTGTTGCCTAGTAAGAAGTTCTGGCGTTTGCCTGCGAACGGGTCTGGATTGCCTAATAGAAGGGGTGTTAACGGCAAGGGACATGATGAGAGATCTGGCGGGAAAGAGAGGGGTGGAGCTCAGAATGGGAACGCCAGGAACGGTAGGAACGGTAGGAACAAGCGCCAGGGTGGTTCCTCCGGTGCCAAGAAGATGGAGAAGGATAATAATGAAGAGTATATAGCCTTGGAAGAGCAGATGGAGACTACAGGGAATCCAATGGCTGACTTTGAGAATTGGAGGAACAAGATGAGAGAGTTGGAGCGTAAGAAGAAGGGACTGGATGCAGATAATGGGGCTAAAAATAAGGATGATGATGATACGGCACCTGCACAAAATTTCAGTTCCATTTCAGATTTCTTTAACTTGAAACCGGACGAGAAGACAAAGATTCCGATGGAAGAGCTTGAGCCTGCAACCGCTTCTAATACCAGCGACAACGGAATATCCGCACGCGATTCGTCATCTAATGAATATTCTTCACAAGAACTAGACAATGGGTTGTCGAAACAGCATGATGGCACTGATGAAGAAAGAGAAAAATTGTCTAATAACAACAAGGGCTCGTCTTCGCGATTCTCCTCTTTCTTCCACACCGGAGCTTCTCCAGAATTAATAGATAGCCATAGAATTGCTAAACCTCCAAGCCAGTCTTTAGAAGAAGCCAGACCTGCAGCTGGTTCCAGATTACTTTCCCTATTCAATAACGACTCGAAGTCATCTGATTCTATACCACAGCATCAGCAACCACAACCACAAGTACAACCACAAGCACAGCCACCACAACAACAGCAGCAGCAGCAGCCACCACAACCACAACCACAACAAAGCAATATTCCAAATGCTGGTCAGTTCGGTGCTGGTAACAATAATAACAGTAGAAGAGGTGTTAATCCTGCCATGAACAACGGAAGAAATACTGGTTTGCCGGAGCAATCTTCAACCACTTCTCTGTCATCTGGCGCTTCTTCTACTAACCCTCAACAACGCAGGTCGAATGATGCAAGCGGCAGCGTTTTCTTACAGAGTTTGATGTCTAAGGGAGGCGAAACTGCCAACAACCAGCCAGTGCCAGCACCTCCAGGTCTTTCACAACAGCCACCACATCAACACCAACAGCAAATACCACCTCATTTGCAAAACCAAGCTTCATTCCCAAATACCACTCAACAGCGTAAGATGGGACAAAAGATGCCGCAAATACAACCAAACACAGGCTACCCAGTTGGAATGCCATCCCACATGATGGTCCCTCCTCCTATGGGAATGCCTCCACACCATTTCCAAGGAGGATATGCTATGCCACCACCTCCTCCTCCGGGTATGGGCCAACCACGTGTAGTCAACAATGGTAACAATTTCCCAGAACATATGGTAAACCAACAACAAAACCAACCTATGGGCCAAGAACGTTCTGCAGGCCACCATCCACAGCAACCTTACATGATGCCTGGAATGCCAATGAACTATAATGGCCAAAATGTTCCTATTCCACCACAAGGGTTCCCACAAAATTCATTTCCTTATGGGCGTCCAATGATGCCTCCTCAATTCCAACAACAACCACCAGGCCCACCAGGTCCACAACAGCAACAACAACAACAACAACGTCAACAACAACAACAGCAACAACATCCAAACTCGCGTCGATAGTTTAGATCCTCTACATATAAAATAGGAAGACTATCTAATCCTACTTCTCTTGCATTTATTGTCTGCTTAAGTACATAAAAACTATGGATAAACTAATGTAGATAGCATGCCTCTCAGTACAGTTGCGATATCTTCATCGAAAGGTTCAACAACTGTAGGTGTTCGTTGGCCCCACTTGTCAACTTGGAATCACTATCGAAGAGCAACCACGAAACTTTATTTTTGAAGTCGGTATCAAGGTGGTCATTCTTGATGTAATAATCGTGCAATTGCGTTAGCGCAGAAGCCGCACTCCAGCCTTGGTTTACAAAGTCTTGTACCGTGCGCATTATGGTATTGAGGTCCTTGCTTTCTATAACACTGATCAGATCTTGAAGAACCTTATCGTGAATGGTCCCAGATAGTTCGTTGACATGGGTCAGAGTTATCGCGTCCGCATTGTCATTTTGCTGCACAACTTTAGCAGCAGATTGTAGCAAAGTGATAGCCTTTCTCAAGTCACCCTGCGAGATGTCTAGAATTCGCTCCAAGATTCCTTCCTCGTACTTCAAGGATTCCTCTTGCGAGATGTATTGCAAACGGCTCAAGGCGTTAGACGAATCCAAAGCCTTGAACCTGAACTTCGAACAACGCGAAGCCAACGGATCAATGATCCTCGTAACATAATTACAGATCAAACAGAAACGTGTAACTCCAGAGTAGGTTTCCATCGTCCGACGCAATGCACTCTGTGCATCGGCTGTCATTGAATCAGCTTCATCAAGAATAATAATCTTATAAGGAGGACATGGATACTTCTCGAGATCCTCAGCAGAGGGCTTGGACACCATTAAACGAGCAAAGTTCTTCACCTTCTCTCTCACAATAGAGATACCACGCTCATCAGACGCGTTAAGCTCGAGCACTCTGCTTTTCATCAACTCCGGTCCGTACAATTCTTTCGTCAACGCAAGAATTGTAGACGTCTTACCTGTACCAGGTGGTCCATAAAATAGCATATGAGGTAAATTGGCTGTTTGCAACGTCCTCTTGAGTACTGTAACCGCATGGTCTTGTGCAGCAACATCTTCTAGTTTCTTTGGTCTATACTTCTCTACCCATGGTTTTGCTTGTGCTTTACTCTCATTAGGGTTTAGCTTCTGCTTCTTGAACATCGTTCCACCAGACATCTTGGGATTTCACGTGTAATTGGCACCCGTTTCACTCAATTGAACACCTCTTAACGTCCTTCTTTTGTTGGATCTCATCATTAAAGCTTTAATGTGCTGAAAGTTCATGAAAACTAAAGCTTTAAAGCTTTTTTCTAAGCTTAATAATAACTTTTCAGAATCATGATGAGATGAGCTAAGATAAAACAAGGTCAATAGGAGTCTGTGGGTGTGCTAGACAGGTATTTTGAGCTCGAATCATGTCGTCAGATGATGGAGATATATGGTGTTCGGATAGCGAAGATAATTCGAAGCTGGAGGAGTCGTTAGAGACCAGAAAACTTCGGGAAGTTCATAAGAAAAGAGGGTATGTTGATGGGATTTCATCAGCAAAGGAAGAGAATCTCCAAGCAGGGTTTGATTCTACTTTTAGCATTGGAAGTAAATTGGGACTACGGGTTGGGAATTTAGTTGGTAAGTTCCAAGTTCTTAAGACGTTGTATGGGGATGCTGACAGTGATTTAGTTGAGGATGCCAGGCTAGTAGAAAATGAATTGAGGATAAATAAAGTGTTGGCCAGTAGGCATTTTAACGAAGATCTGGATCCTCTCGCATCTCTAGAGGAACTTGTGGGTAAATGGGAGAGTCGATTAACGGTTTATGAGAATAAGTATTGATATTTTGTTTTTCGTTTAACATCATCTTTCTTGTTGTGTATAATATGATAGATTTTATACATTATGATATGATATGGTATTACTAAACAATGATTATATAGTACAAGAAGAGCAGTTTGATCACCAGAATGAACACCAACCGATGTAATGCTGGCAGAGATTCTCGACGGAGGTGGCCTGTTGGATCAATTTGTCGACCTGATCAGGTACTGAAAGCTCTTGACACCTTGGGAAATCATTACCAGTAAGCTTATCTGCGATTCTCTTTAGAACAAGCGTTGCTCTGGCGTTCCGAACTTCTGCTTTCTGTTGCAGTTCCATCTTGGCAGCATCTTCTACTGAGATGACGCCCTTTCTGAGTAACTCGCTTGGGTTTGCTAGAGGTAGATCTATACCAGTTTGTTCCATGACTGCGTGTGTTGGTAGATCGAAACCCCAGTTGATCAATGGATCATATGCAAAAGCTTCTAAGATGGCCATCAAAGATTCCTTGTTATCTCTTAAGACCATCATAACGTTCTCACATGTAATACGGAAACTTCCTTCTATTCCACTGACTTCCATTGCATAAGTTAGCATTCTTGTTAGTCTAAATGGCACCTTTTCAGGATACTTTTCTCTCAAGATGGCCGCCTCGAAACAGTCACCGAAATCAATATGCACCACCTTACCCGTTATACGGTCGAGCATTAAATTACTTGGGTGACGGTCACCAAGACCCAAAATATAGCCTACCATCGACATGACAGCTAATGATCTCGTGTAGGTCGTACGACGGTCAAGCCAGGACTCGGACGATCTACTCTTCAACCACAAGACCTTGTATAAATCTTGTCCCTTTGTATTGTCTAGTGCGTAAGTGAACACTTCCACCTTTTGCAACAAGGTTAGATTATCGTAATCTGGAGCCATTTGAAGCATAATTCTATGTTCGATGTTTAATGGGATCTTACTAGCTTCACGATGTTCTCGTATCAACACGTGGAACGTGTCACTGTTGGGCACCCAACCTAATAGACCAGTCTTTGGTGATAGTGGGATGGCAGGGTACTGTTGGATGTTCAAGTGTCTTTGGAAACTTTCTGGATCATTTTGCAATAGTGTATTAACTAAACCAAACAATTGCATGACCAAATTATCCTGTCTGATATCTTCGTGACTCTTCAACAAATACTGATAATCTTTACCATCACTGCCCTTTATTATAACCCTACGAGGTCTTTGTTTAGAGGAAATCACAGTGAAAACAGGTTCAAAGTGTGTGATCCTCACAATTGGTTTACCAGCATGATATGTACCTGGAACTGCAAGTTCGAGGTCCTTGGCAGCAGAAAGTTTAGGGGATACATGCTGTAGATCCAAAGTTTGTAGTTGAGGTAGCTTTCTACTAATACGACGGAAGACGTTATAGTAGATGTCCCATGCTTGATTTAGGTTATTAATATCCTTAGTTCTCTTGTAGTTCAAGACCCATTCATAAGCATCATTCAAATCACGGCCAAACGAGTTCTGGAAAGATATTTCGCGTAATGTTTCTGGACCACGTTTCAACATTTCATGTAGCGGTTCAAGAGTAGCAAACATTTTCTCTGTGTTATGTTCCCCGAAGAATTGTCTACTTGCATCTTCCAAACCCTCGTACCATAATTCATGCCACAAGACCGCAACTCTAATCAACTCATCACTGACTAATTCGGCTTGATTAACTAGTTTTGGACTATGCATTCTCATTTTATCAATGATCGACAATGCCGCCCTCTGTCTTGAGACAGAGTCTGATTTGATAGCGACAGTCAATGGGTAAACTAAAGCTTGAGGATGTGCCTTACCCAAGTCAGCTAATAGCGACAACAATGAACGACTAACAGTTTGATTAGGTTGATGAATACGAGAGATCAACTGAGGAATGACTTCTAACCAATTATCAATCTTGATCAATCCAAAACCTTCATGCATAGCCTGAGCAGCTTCAGGGATACCACCAAATTTGAACCACAAAGTTAGCAATCTTAAAGTGTCCTGTAGAGAACTTGATTGGGAGAGTGCGATAGAATGGAAAAATCCCTTTATAGCAGGTACTACATGGCGTTGAACAAGTTCAGGTGGGAAGTTATCATTTGCATTTAGTCCTGCTACTGCACCATTAGTAAACTCTGTTGATGCATCTTCAAGTGTAGGAGGAACCTTGTCATCCTTAATTCTTTGTGTTAAGGATGATGTCACTTCAAAGTTAGCCAACGCCCAGTTGTGCCAGGCTTTATACCATGTTTTATCAAAGTGTGTGGCTAGTAAGTAAGATCCAAGGATGGCATCTGGGTTTTCTAAACGCCAATTTGGTTGTAAAGATACTCTCCACTCACCCTGTTTCAAGAAGCAACGAGCAAGTAACTTGGTGTAATCTTCAATGTGGTGTTGAGAGACACTACTGTTTTGGGGCACACTTTGAGCAATCATATTACTAGGATCTAAACCAAGGTCGTGTGCCATACGAGAAGTAAAGCTGATTAGATGGTTAAGAGCTTCTTTTTGTGAGCCAGTGGCCCACATATACTTCAACTGTGCGTACACAACTGGAGGTGGTGCTCTAGCAGTGTTTGGATTCTTAGGATCGCCACTTTCTTCTAGAAGGGTATTTAGGGTCTTTTGAGCAAGACCAAGCCTTCCAGATTTTCTGCATAGATTAGCAAATTTAATCCAAACCTTCATGTCCTGCTTTGGTTTAATAACCAAAGATCTCACTTTTAATACTCTTTGCCAAACATCTACATTCTTTTGACAGCCAAGTAATCTTTTGTTCCATGTTTTTCTTATCATGGCACGTGTCTCTGAGCCTTGAGGAAGTTTTTTGTATTGAATAATTTCTTCCAACTCAGCAACCATTTGAGTTCTTACCACAACACCGTAAGCTCTATTATAACTCTCATTTACCAATGCAGACATTTCAGTAACTAGAAGATCTCTGGCAGAGAAAATGTGTTCCGCCGCCTTTTCAAAATTGTTACGATGGAGACATAGAATAGCGTCAAAGAAAGCTTTGTCTGGAGATTGTGGCTTCATCACTTCAATATATTGCTCTACTCTATCCCATTGTGCTAAGCCCCATGCTGCACCAGCGGCAAGTGGTGCAATAGCTCTCTTAACTTCTAGTTGAGAAGATGCCCACTTATCAGCGGCGAGTTCAGACAGTTGATCCCATTCACCCAAAGCATGTAGAGATCTCATTTTACCAATGGTCACCTCTACTGAATCTTCCCCAGCAGCTTCACGTTTGTTGTATGCATTCAATGCATCATCCCATCTTTGAAGTTTCTCGTACCAAGTTTCTTTCAATTGCAAATCATGGTGTTGTTGAGCGTGCTTCAATATACCGATTGCCGCATCTGTTTGATGTAATTGATTATTAATTGTTATTAATGACTCAATCGTAGATGTCGAGGGTTCTTCGATAAACTCTAATTCCTTGTAATGAAGAGCCTTTGCATAAGCATGGCAACGTTGGGCGTATTCGCCTAAGGTCGAAATTGATATTGGTAGGGGTTTGTCATCGTGTTCCATGAACTCGACTAAATTCAATAGAGTCTGATGGATTTCAGGTGGGTTGTTTGGTGAAGATAAAGCTGCGCAAAGTGATTGTATCAAATCCTCTTGGTACTGTGTGTAAAGTTCGCCCCAACAACTTGCAAACGAAGCGTTGAAAAGTTCTCTAGCCAATGGGTAATATATACCTGCCAATCCAGAGCATGCACGCAATGCATGAGATGATGATTCCTTGAGTAAAGATATGGAAAGTCTTCTAATCCACTCTTGCCAATCTTCTTTTGTTCTCTGTTGGCTACAATCCCAAGCATTTTTCAAAACCATTTGATTGACCGGGAGTTTCTTCGATGCAACCTTGACATCATCCATCTCTTTGTTAGGTAAATCAAAGTCCTTGTCAATAATAATCTTTGTTGGTAAAGGTTCATTGTTTAGAAGCTTTGCAACTAAACGATCATATATGGTATGTTGGATATTCTGCTTTACCAACGTTTTATTGATTACTGGTATGAATACAGTGAAATCAATGTTTAATTGCAAAAGTAGTAAACTTAAGGTGTTCATTGTTGCTTTCACGTATTCCGTTTCCGAAGTATTTAATACTCTGACCAAAGCTTGAACGATTCTTGAAGACATTTCCAATGCATTAACATTCTTGGATAACCTACCAATAGTGATAATTGCTGCTTTTTTCAAATTTCCTGAGCTGAATTCAGATAGTTTAATAATTGTAGGTAGAACAAGATGGGCATATTCTTCTAGATGAGGACCGAACACCACCAAAGATTTCAAAATTCTAACAGATACAACTTTCTTGTTTGATTGATCTTTCTCCAAAACATCTAAAAACAAAGAAAGAATAGTAGGTAAATGAGGATTAAACTCACCTTCTAAAGCCCTCGATAACGATTCAATAACAGATATGATGGTTAGCTGCAACTTCACTACAGGGAAGAATTCTGAAATAACATCAACAATTTCGGTAACATGTGGTCTGATATGTTGCTTGACAATGGATATTAATACACTGAGTTGTTGGAAATAAAGTTCAAGAAGGGATGGTGGACAAGTATGCATCACAAGTATAAAACCAGGAATAATCTGCTTTAAGAAAATGACACAACGAAGACCCATTGTTTGGAAAATATGCATTATTGCTTGAATGACAGTAGAATGGTGTATGGATAAGGAAGGATCTTTCAATATTTTCATTAGAACGCCGATGACAACTGTTGGGTAGTATTCTTCGTTAGATGGTGACATGCCTTGCATTAGTAATGCGACATCAATAGGAGGCGCATTTTGCTCAGAAGTAATATTCGTTATAGATGTTCTTTCCACTTCTCTATGTTTGTATGGATCTAATGCCCCGAGAATACCGATCAATCTGACAGTTTCTCTGCGAATATTCTGTGAACTTTCTGATTTCAAAATATTGATAAGCACACCGAGTAATTCAGGGTAGTCCAATAAAGGATCGATAACGTATCCTGAAGAGGCAGCTAGTTGTCCTAAAGCCTTTAGTGCAGCCCCTCTCTTGAAAGAGTTGGATTGATCTTGGAATGTATCGATGATTAATGGCATTAATTCATCCAAGAAAGGTAGCATATCTTCACCACCAACGACTGATATTTCTCCTAAAGCTTTTAACGCTGTTGATGCTACAGCAGAAGATGGATCTTGAGACTTTGGAAGCAAAATCTCAATCACAGGCTCAAGGTAAGGTTTGGTAACGTCGCTACTGGAACTGATCAAAGTACAGAGCAAGGATGCACATTCTTCCTTTTTTCTTGTCATTTTAGAGTGTTTTAGCTCAGTCAATAGTTGAATTAAAGTTTTCCTTAAAGATGGAATGACATATGCTGGGTTCACCAAGGCAAGTCTACCACAGATTTTCATTGCTTCCATTTGGATGGCAAAAACTTCGTCATTCAGTGCCATAAATAAAAGTTTTGTATTATCTGGTTGAGAAAGTTGTGGATCAAAGTTCCTGTCTAAATGTTTTAGTATTTCTAGACGGATTTCGGCCACTGGATCTGTAATTGCGACCGTTAATAGCTTACTCAAAACCTCTGAAACCACATTTAATGCATATAATGAAGTTTGTTTGCAGATTGAATCCTTTACGAACAAGTCACAAGAAGTCAGAGCAGCTAGTTTTCTGACTTGCATATTATCATGTTCCATGTAGGATATTATAACTCTCCTAATAAATTCAGTCAAAGAATATTTTGGTTTAATATCTGAAAGCATTCTTAAAGCTTTTGTGAGAATCATTGCGTCGAGAGTATCATTATTATTTTCACCTGTCTTTCTGAGTAAAGATTGGTCTCTATAAGCCCTTGCTGTTTCGCTCGATAGCGATTTCATTGGCGTTGGTGATCCTGGAGGTCTGAACTTTTCGCCTGAGAGAACCAAACAAATGATATTTAAAAGCTTCTCATTAACTGTAACTTCCATCGAAGGGATTTTTTCGCAAATAACCAGAAGGGTTTCCTGCATATGATCGCTCAAGGGACATGCCAATAGAGCGTCAAGCAATCCTCTGTTTAAATATTTGGCTAACAATGGCCTAACAGCACATGCTAGTTTGCTAACACAATAAAATATGTCCTTTTCGAATTCTTTCCTAGTTTTGAACTTTGTTTCTAGACCATCCCTTAAATTCTCTACAATGGCATCAAGGTATGGGCCAATTTCGGAACCCACATGATATGCAATATCACCGATGGAGACTAATATAGGGCCTTTATCCGATAGTGCAATTTGGTGAGAAGTCATGTTTTTCAATAGTGTTAGGTAATGTATCATGGTTGCATCCAAATATTTTTGAGTGAAGAGTTTTGGATCAAATGCTGCCAAAACAGGAATGATAGCATATATTTCCTTTCTGATAATAATATTCTTATTGTCTCTATGCTTCATTGTTGTCTCGTAAATTTCTTCATATTTGTCCTTCAGGTATCCCCCTTCTAGGGACACAAGCTGTCTGTATACCAATAGAGTACCGTGTATAGACACCGTTGTATTTAGTTGCAATCCGTATATGCAGCCATTGAAAAGTCTTTGTACCCATTTTTTAGTCAAAGAAGAGTCACGATCGTTGATAATTGTCAAACATTTCCCTAGCGTGACCGCTGCATCGGTTCTGATAACTAGCTTCGTGTCTCTTAGAGCCCTCCATATGTTATCTAAGATCGAGTTCACGAACGGGTATAGCAAATATGGCGAGTTGTGCGCGATCGAACTGATAATCAACAAAGATGCATGCTTTCTGTACTCTTGCTTGGAATTCGAAGAGGAACTCTCCGGAGAAGTCGTCAACCATTCAATGCAAGTTTTCACCTCGAACTCAACAAACTCTGACGTCAATGTCCCACCGGGTACCGCTAACTTCCCCAACGTCGTCGCCGCAGCTCTCATCACCTCGATGTCGTTGGACGGTATTAGCACACGCAAGTAATTCGCTAATCTCGACGTCTGATTGGGCAATTCATCAGTATGCGAATAGAAATCAATCAACGTATCAACAGCTAGCACACCACCGAGCTTCTCGTTAGATTCGGTCCCATGGATCAACTCGAAAACCTTATTATTTATATCATTGCTGAAACGCTGGAAATACTCCGTAGAAACCTCTCGAGCTAGCGAAATCAGACACGATTTCAACTCGTATGACGCTGCCACTCGTTCCAGCTGATTCGTACTTTTAAGCTTCGTAAAGATCAAATCAAATGCCTTAACATTGTTCTCCACATTCGAATCAGTCAATGCTGCCCCAAATTCTCCAGAAATTCCATCACCAGGCACCTCTCCATCTTCGCTCTTTCCAGCCGATGTAATACCATTAGAAGAAGGCTGTAAGGAGAGTTCTTGCAATGAGGCTGCTGTACCTGACACCAACCTTTTCTTCACAGACTCCCCCTTTCTTCTAAGCATTGCAATATCTGTTCTCATTCACAACACTATCTATCTCTCTATTTCTCTGCTTTAGAGTCCCAAAAAAACAGCTGAATCCTTCGTTTTTCGTTGCTCTTTTTCCAGCAAATTACCTATCAACTATTTCACTGCCGTTTAGATATGCCTAGTCTGCTTCAAATCGCCTTTAAGCCGTCTCTTTTCCCCTTTATTCGTGGTGAACCTTTAACAATTGATTGGTTTAAGCTTTCGGTTTAGGCAGCGTTTTGTTATTATTTTGGGAAGGTAATCTATACACCGGGTAATCTTTTTTTTTGTAATTGTGTATCCGGGTAACTATTTGTTATAGTGTGTAGGTATGTATTTTGTATCACGTGGCTAGAAATATGTGACTTAACTAATTAAGTTACCTTCCATCCCCCATCAGTGACAGGGCACGGCATGGCATGGGATAAAAGAGGTGCATACATCGTGTCATTACAGTTTTGAGGGTCAGTTACACACTGGATCTAATTAATCATCTATAAAAGAAACTAAAATGAAAACAACTACCATCCGTCTATAGGCCCTGGTTCCAAAACCTAGTCTCCAAATCACACACTTCTTTGAATATCTTCACCAAAGTCGCTGGGTCCTGGGACTGCTTCAAGATCGAATCCAATGTCTTGATTCCCTCTTGCGAGGCCTGGTAGAAATCTTCACGTAAATATTCTTGGAGCCATTGGTACAGCTTTGGATGGGAATCCTCAGTGACGGTTATTTTGTCTTGGATTTTTCTAACGGCTATGACGTAGCCCAGACAGCACGGCATGGTTGCCGTGTAGAGTTGTTCCCAATTGCCGTATTGGGCCACTTCCTTGAGGTAGTTTGTGTAGTCAAGCATTTCCTGGCTCTTGACGTTGGTCTTGATGCCAGGCCCCAGGATACGTTCCTGCTTTTCCATCTCATGGATGATGTTCTGCAAGACAGCCACCTCACTTTGGAACCTGATTTCAGTGGTGGCATCCGCAGCTAGTTTAGCGTGGATGCGTGCAAAGGTTTGCAAGTAGTGGTAATCCTGTCTCAAATATTTGGCAAACTTGTCCATGTCTATGGTACCGTTGCTGACTCTTGCGACGAACTCATGGTCGATGTAGCTGTCCCATGCCTTTTTCACTTCCGGGATTTGTAGCATGGTTTCGTAACCAACCTGCTGGTGCTTTCCGGAGCCAGTGGCCACGCTGCCACTGTTGGCCAGCTCGTAAACGTGGTTCAAGGGACCGTACGTAGCACTGTGCGAGTCGGCTCTTGCGGTTACTTCGATGTGTTCTCCGGTCAAAATCGCGTTGTGGACATACTGGATACTGTTCTGTACCGCTACAGGCACATCTTCGCCACGCGCAATTCGCGATGCGATGGTACTCGACAACGTGCACCCGGTCCCGTGCAAATTGGTCGAGGTCAGCTCCTCGCTGAAGTACGTGTGGACCTCATCGTTGTAGCACAGCACATCCACGATCTTACCGTCGAGAGGCATGTGACCACCCTTCAATAGCACATTACACTTGCACTTCTCCTTCAACTGCTTAGCCAACTGGACGAAATCGTCTGTAGACTGGCCCTTGAAGTAACTCACACCCAACAACGCTTTGGCTTCCGGAATGTTGGGCGTAAGCACGCTCACCTTCTGAAGCAATTGGTCCATCTCTTGCGAGTCCCAAACTTTCGAAGAACTCAACTGGGCCCCAGAAGTCGCGACCATCACAGGATCTAACACAACTGGGATATCCAACTCAAGAGTTTCCAGCACCCCGGTAACAGCCTTGAGCGCCTCGTACGTTAGCATCCCTATCTTCACACTATCGCATCTCATGCTCTGGAAAGTGTGTTGCAAAACCGATCTAATATGCGATTCCTCAACTGAAATGGAAGAATAAACTTGTTCTGGCGTCTGGCACGTCAAAGCAGTGATACAAGTCATAGCATAGCATCCCTGGGCGCTGATACTCTTGATATCAGCCTCGATCCCAGCACCACCGCTATTGTCACTGCCAGCAATAGTCAACACTGTGGGCAATCTTCTTTCTCTCCAGTGAGTGCCCAGATACAATGGAGATTCGATATTGTGTTCGAATTGGGTCATGTTTTGGTGTCTTAACTTCCTGATGTGTGTGGTATTCCAATACACATGGTTTACTAATACCACATATGTGTATTCAGCCTTGTCCTTGTTAGCTGGACAGGCCTCTTATATACGTTTGCATCATCCATTCTAATAGTTTCCCGAAACGGTTTTAACTACTTATAAAATCTTTTGGCACTTAAATGCATAAACATCAGCTGAGCTGCGGCCCAAGTTAGTTACATGTGGTGATATTCACCTTTGCGAACCCAATCCAGAGGTTATCCATCTTGGTGGAGTTGGACCAGGGGCCGGAGCGGCAGCTCCAGCCACTGGTACGGAAACCTTTTTTATATACTGAATAATTAATTATCGATTTTCTTATGTAATCATCTTGACGCTGACGCGCGCCAGAAAATAAAAACGTTACCCGGCACAGCCCAGCCCCCCCCTATCTGAACGAAAAATCGTTAAAAGTGAAATAACCAAGCTCAATCTACTATTATTAACAACATTGAATGGATTAAAAGGAAGAAAACAGAGGAATTGCAGGTCTGTAAGCATCCATTGAGGGTCTATAAACGTGGATAAAGCTGAAGATTTTAATATAGAAAGCAATGTCTTACTTGAATAATCCTGCAGTTGTCATGGACAACGGTACTGGGTTGACAAAACTTGGGTTTGCTGGTAATGATTCACCTTCATGGGTTTTCCCTACAGCTATAGCGACAGCACAGTCAGGTAAGGCGTCTAGTTCTGGTAGTAAATCAGGGTTTGGGTCGAATTCGAATGCGCAAAGTTCATATATGTCTATGTCAGGTGGTAATTCTACTAGTGCGACCGATTTTAACAATTTGGCTAGTTCGACATTGATATCGAATAACTTGGCTGGGAAGAGAGGTACGGAGGATTTGGACTTTTATATTGGTAATGAGGCGCTTGTGGCATCGCAGGGTCCATCTTACTCGTTGAGTTATCCTATTAGACACGGACAGGTGGAGAATTGGGACCATATGGAAAGGTTTTGGGAGAATTCTATCTTTAAGTATTTGAGGACGGAACCCGAGGACCACTTCTTCTTGCTTACTGAGCCACCATTGAATCCACCTGAGAACAGACAGCAGGTTGCTGAGATTTTCTTTGAGAGTTTCAACTGTGCTGGTTTGTACATTGCGGTGCAGGCTGTGTTGGCGTTGGCAGCATCGTGGACGTCTTCGAAGGTGACGGATAGATCTCTAACCGGTACCGTTATCGATTCCGGTGATGGTGTAACACACGTTATTCCTGTGGCGGAAGGGTATGTGATTGGCTCTGCTATAAAGAATATTCCAATTGCCGGTAGGGACATCACATTGTTCATCCAGTCGCTTTTGCGTGAGCGTGGTGAGCAAGACGCGTCTTTGAGAACAGCAGAACGTATCAAGCAAGAGTACTGTTACGTTTGTCCAGATATTGTGAAGGAGTTCAACAAGTTCGACAGGGATTCGGAGAAGTTTGCACAATTCATTGTGGAAAACAAGGAAAAGACCACCAAGAAGGTCGTTGACGTTGGTTACGAGAGATTCTTGGCTCCAGAAATCTTTTTCAACCCTGAAATTGCATCATCTGACTTCTTGACTCCGCTACCAGTGGTGGTGGACGAAACCATCCAAGCATGTCCAATTGATGTCCGTAAGGGCTTGTACAATAACATCGTCTTGTCCGGTGGGTCTACCATGTTCAAGGACTTTGGTAGAAGATTACAAAGAGACTTGAAGGGTCTTGTAAACGACAGAATTGCCCAATCGGAAAAGCTAAGTGGCACCAAGTCCACAGGTGTTGATGTGTCTGTCATTTCACACAAGAGACAAAGAAACGCCGTTTGGTTCGGTGGTTCGCTCTTAGCTCAAACAGCAGAGTTCAAGAGTTATTGTCATACAAAGCAAGATTACGAGGAGTACGGTCCAGATATCGTAAGAAACTTCAGTTTATTCAATATGATCTAATGAGAAAAAGAAGAGAAACAATTTCCTTCCACCCCACCCCACCGAAAAGAAAATGAAATTAAGTTAAGACACACAATCCAATCCAAGGTACACTATACATTCACCCACACCCTAGCAGCCCGTCAGTCTTCTCTAACTTTATATATAAGTGTGTGTAAATATATATATATATACAAAACATATACCGAAGTAGAGAGCAGTAAACCAAAATTTTTAGGCAGTGTCCACGAACAAAGCGTGTTCTTTGTTTTTATAACTAGTATATACAAATACAAATACATATATGTTTGTATAGGAGAGAGAAATTGATGTTAGATAGATGTACATGGTTAACGTAGAAGGAGTTTGGTGTGTGTGTGTTCAGTTTGTTCATTTGTTTTTTTTTATAAGGAGAAAATAAATGCAGATAGATGGGAAGATTTGAGAAGTTAGAGGAAGGGAGTGGGTATCAATAACTTCATGTTTCTTTGTCGGTGGGGGGAGGAGAAGGTAAAGAGTTCTTTATTATTCTAATATTCTAATAATCATCCTTACCACTAATGATGACGTTATCAATCTTTAGGATCATTCTACAGAGTTGGGTGGCCAATAGAATCTGCTGCTTCTTACCGATTAAAGGATCGACAACGAATAGTTCTTTCATGTCATTGGAACCCTTGCCTAGGGCGTCAACACCGATGTTGGCTGATTGTTCCTTAAATTGTTTGCTCTTCAAATGGGACAAAGTCTCTATTGGATCCAGACCCGAGTTTTCTGCCAAAGTCATTGGGATTTGGTCCAAAGCGTTTGCGAATGCACGGAATGCGTATTGGTCGATACCACGTTGCTTGTCAGCCTCCTCTGAGACAGCCAAGGACATCGCGACTTCTGCGGCACCACCACCGTAAACGACTCTGGAGTCACGGATCAAGTTACGTACAACACAGAGGGAGTCGTGTAGAGCACGCTTGGCTTCATCGACGATCATCTTGTTGGACCCACGTAGGAAACAGGTAACGGTTTTCGAGTTGGAACACTCTTCGATGACCAACATACGGTCCTTGGTGGTACCGAACTCCACTTCGTAAATCTTACCACAGGAACCCAACTTGTCTGGGGACAAGTCTTGGAATCTTGGCACGATACGGCCGTTGGTGGCAATAGCGATCAGTTCTAGTTCTTGGCCACCGACCCATCTGACGGCTGGCAATTCGTTTTGTAAGAGTAAATGGTTTGCCTCGTCGTCGAACCCCCATTGGCAAATGACAACGTTGGCACCGGACTTCTTGACCAAATCGATCATTTCCTTGAACTTGTCCAACTCGTATTTCTGTAACAGCTCGAATTCCTTGACGTTTGAGATGTCCAACTTGTGTTTTGTCTTTGGCTTTGGTGGCTCGAATGGACAAGTGAGGATGGCAAGCTTTAGGTCACCTTCCAACGACTTGGGCATCTGTGGATGCGAGAAGTCCTTGTCTAGCACCACACCTTTGATAAGCTTCGAGTCCTTCAAGGATCCACCCACACGGCCTTCCAACTTGATCAAATCAAAATCGACATCCTTCCTGTTCGAGTCCATAACCGTAGTGATGGCGTCGACGGCCATTTGCGCGAACAAATCGTGGTCCTTCGACACGATCTTCGACCCTAGCGACGTCTTGGCAGCCTTGAAAAGATAGCTGTTAAATTCCTCCTGGGATAAAGTAGAGATATCGTCGGCCTTGGAGTTCAAATGGTCAATTGCGATTTGCGATGCCTTATCGAACCCATTCGCGATCTTAATTGGGTGCACACCCTTCTCGATCAAGTCCATTGCTTGATCCAACAATGCACACGCTAGCACTACGACACCAGTGGTACCATCACCGATTTCGTCGTCTTGGGACTTGGATAATTGCACCAAAAGCTTAGCAATTTCGTTGTCCAATTCCATTCTGGAAAGAATGGTGGCACCATCGTTGGTAATTGTGATTTCTCCGTCGGGCGAAATCAAGATTTTATCAAGCCCACGGGGTCCTAAAGATGTCTTGATGATAGAGGCGACTGATCTGGACGCTAGAATGTGGTTTTTCTTTGCTTCAATACCGTGTTGTCTTTTCTTATTTCCTTGGTCTCTAACAATGATGAAAGGTCTTCCCATTTCGTCCTGGGCGACGATAGCGTTCGAAAGGTCGGGCATAGGGACACTCATGGTGGAGGGGAAGGGGAAAAGCTGGTTGGTAGCGGCCTAAGTCTGTTGATAGAGGTGGTTTTTTACCTTTAGTTAGGGTTATATTTGGGTAGTAGTTGTTGATTAATGGTATTATAATATTAATATATACACTTTTTGATGGGATTTCGCCGCCGAGAGAAAAAAATGAGAGCGAGCGGCCAAAAGTGGCGGGTCAGGGTAACACTGGGGCAGGGTGACTCTATGTCAGGGTAACGGAGATATTTTGAATTTTTTATATTTTATTTTAAGGCAGGGTAATCAAATTGTGTCCACGTGAATATCACGTGGTGTGTATATGTATATAGAAGAGGGAGAGGAAGAGGAAGAGTAAGTGGCTCTCAATTGTTGGTTCTGAACCTGTAGCCGCAGGACGTGCATGTGTAAAAGACGGTGGCACCTTCATCTGCGGATCTGAGCTGGAGCGTGTGGTAATGCATCTTGTCGTTGTCACACTTGGGACAACGTTCGTTGATGATGGCACCTTCTTTGAGTTCGTTCTTTGCGAGAGAGGTTTTCACGAGGGACTTTTTGGCTCTGATTTTGGATGGGAAGGAGTTTTCTGTGGTTGAGGTGACGACCTTTAGGTTTTGGAACTTTGTAGGGTTGTATGAGGCGTGGCATTGGTCGCAGACGACGTTTTTGGATGAGTTTTCGTGGGACGAGTGAGTACCATCGAGTAGGTTACCGCACTGTAGGCAGAATATAAGCGAGCCGACGACGGACATAATAATATGGGGGTTATTCAGGGGGGTAGGGGCGTGGTGTTGGAGGGCTTCTTGTGGGGATTCTTATGTAGACTTATGTATGGACAAATGTATGGACATATGTATAGAGATGAGATGAGATGAGATGAGATTGTTCGAATCGATGGTTAGAAACGAGCGAAAAGAAAAGCAGAGGAAGTGTTTGAAAAGATGGGCCTGGTTACTCCGGGTAAATATGTGTTGTTCGGAAAACATTGTGTTATCCGGGTAACATTGTGCTCTCTCGGGCACCTACTTATCCCCGGTAACATTTTTGCCCCCGGGTAACAACTTTACTTCACGTGATACCTGATGCCTGATGCCTGATGCCTGATGCCTGTCCTTCCCGTTTACGCCTACGCCTGCGCCTGCGCTTGCCTTTGTCTCTCTGCCCCTGGCGCTGGCCCAGGCCCTGCCCCAGGCCCTGGCCGGCCATACCAACCTTAATTGTTGCTTTCCCCCCTTCAAAGAGAAAACCCAGCACCTAATACTTCGGCCAAGCTCAGGCCAAGCTCCTTCCGGAGGCGTATTCCCGCTGCCCCTTCGCCTGCCCGCCGGCTCTTACATTCTCGAACCCAGCTCTCTTGTTACCTCTTGCCTGCTCGCCTCATGCCGGCGATCTAGATCCGCCCTCCCCCCCCCCGGAACCAACAGAAATAGAACCAACCCAGAAATATCCCAGAACCAACCCAGCACCATTCCCGCTTCCGGCAACAAAAAGAACAAACCCCCCAAGATCTAGAACATCTTATGCAGGAACACGTCTTTCCTTATCGGCGGAAAAATGAAAAAGAAACACCGACTACCGATATTCTTTGACACCTTCCCACAAAAAGAAACGGCCCGCCAAAACCCTTGGGGAAATATAGGGGTTTACCCCAGCCATACACCTAGAAAAAGCAGTGGTACACTCATTTGTCCCTCCCTCCCTCGTGACTTGTCCCTCCCTCCTCGACTTGTCCCTCTCCTGCAAATTCTGCGGGTTAAGCGGAATGCGCAGTGATTGTTCGGTGATTGCCCGCTAGTCCTGATTGTTCTTTTTTTTTTTTTGATTTTTTTTTTATTTCCCTTCTTGATGCTGATTCTGATTCTGATTCTGATTTTGATTTCGATATTGATTGTGATAATGATTTTCTGGATTTAATTGATATATATATAGAATACATTAAGAAAACGGGTTTTCACATTGAACTCACAAGTGAACAAGGGTAAAACGTTACAAAATAGAGGGGTAAAAGGGCAGGTATACACTAGATACGGTAGAGTTTCAGTTCCAATTCTTAAGCTAAGCTTTTTTTTCTTTGGGGAGTTTTTTTTTATTTTCATTTCGTTTCAAAGTTTAATCATATCTTCTTCTTTTTTGTGTTTAGTATTAGTTTCTGTTTTAAAAGACCCATTCAAATATGATCGGTAGTAGGGGCAGGAACGTTGTGTGGTTCCTAACGCTGGCTGCTGTTATGGTTACTATATATTCCCTTCTTTTGTTGTTTTGGGCGGAACCTGGGACGGCAAGAGTGGCTAGAGTGCGACCCATGAGAGTTGATGAAGAGAGGATGAGAGAAAGGCTCAGAGAGAAGCAAAAAGAGGTCCAGAAGGAGGAATTAAGCGGGTTCAATGCTACTAGGAAACAGATTGAACGGTTTTTGTTTGATTCTGCTTTTAACACGTCGTTATTCTACTTGAAACCGTACGATTTGGAGTCGTTGTTCTCGCGTTTGCCGGAACAAAAGAGAGGTGGTGAGGCTCTGGAGAGTAGTCTGGCGCAGCTCAAGACGGTAGAGTACGATCCCAGGTTGTCGGTTTCGGTTTATTCGGAATATATAGCGCAGCATCTTGAGGATGTGGAGCAAGGTTCGTTCGAGGTACCGTTTAACTGGTACGACTGGGCGGATTTGGGGGTGTTGAACGATTTTATCGAGCTGGCGCCCGAGGATAAAGTTGGGTGCGAGGCGGTGTTCCACAAGTATTTCGAGCCGCAGGATTTGAACCGGTTCGAGGGCCAGTTTAGGCATAAGATGTTTGATTTTGACAGGAACAAGCCGCTTGGTGTGGCTGGTTTCTTGCAAAACACGAAGCTTATCGATGCGAATTCCAAGAAACAGCCGATTTCTACGCAGGAGTTGCACGAGAAGTACTGTCGTGATAGTCGCGGGTCGCTAACGCCTGGTTTTTTGCCCAAGAAACCGCTCAGTTATTCGAGACCGGAGACGTACGGGTTGCAGGCGCGGGCCAGTCTCTACACGAACCCTGAGACGCAGCCTATTTCCATTACGTTGTTGAACAACAACAAGAAGCCTCTACAAGTGATGGTTTCGCAGAGCAATGGAGTTTCCGGGGAAAATTCTCCCTCCTCTTCAGAGGATGACGACGACGACTATTCAAATTGGAAACCAAACTCGCTCTTGTTCAACGGTGTCTTGCACGAGTACCTCCAGAAAAGAAGGACGAGTAGTAGCGGGGACAATGGCCCCACTAATATCGAATTTGACCATTTCAAAGCATGGTCCCAGTTGACTGAAAAATTGGACCAACAACAACAACAACAACAAAAACTGGCCGCTGGCCAACCGTTGGAAAACGGCGCGCCAGCTTACAAGATCGAATTGGATCCGGAATCGTTCGAGTTTAACGCATTGGGACGCTACCAGGAGCTCAAGCAAATGAACCAGTCCCAGCTCACCAGACACCAGAAACACTATCTAGAAGCCTTGGAGCTTTCCTTGCACACACACTACGTCGACATGCCCAAATATTTCACTGAGGCCTCCAAGGTCACCGATTTCGTACACCTGGGCCACCATTACGACGGCCGTTTCTTCAAAGGAGGGCTACCACATGACGAAGTAAGAGCAAGGCTCGACGCCATTGTTCGCTCATGGTTGCATTTCACCTCTTCAAACAACTTGACCACCTGGTTGGCCCACGGTACGCTTTACGGATGGCTCTACAACGGGCTCGCGTTCACCTGGGACGGGGACCACGATGTCCAAATGCCCATCGCGGACTTGAACAAGATGGCAGAACATTTCAACCAAACGGTTATCGTAGAGGACCCAACCAGAAGCAACGGAAGGTACTTTTTGGATGTTGGTACGTATCTAACGTCCAGAATCAAGGGTAACGGGAACAACAACATCGATGCCAGATTCATCGATGTTGACTCGGGACTCTATGTCGATATAACAGGGCTTTCTGTCTCTTCCGAACCGATCCACGACAGGTTCAAGTGGTTGGTCAACAAGTACCACGACGACAAGAGACAAAATGCGGAACTGGTTCCTTACTACAAGGACCCAAATGTTGTGGAGCACGTTTCCGATATCAGCGTGAAGCAGCTTATTGAGTACGAAAAGTCGAAATCCAAATCGGACTCGAATCCACACGCTCCTCCGTTCACCAAGGAGAGGGAAGATTATTTGAAGAAGCATGAGAACGAGGATACGAAAAGCGGAATGTACCATTCGGAATCCATGGCGGATAGATACAACATCAACAAGCATGCACAAGCGTACAACTGTAGAAACAAACATTTCCAAACGCTCTTTGAGCTATCGCCCTTGAGACTCTCGTTCTTCCACGGTGTTCCTGCGTACGTTCCAAACACGGTGGTGAAGATTTTGAACGCCGAATACCATGTGCCACAGGAACACGGGTTCCAATGTTTCGACGGCCGTTGCTACTTGCCCGAACTAAGAGGCTGGTACAACAAGGACAAGGTCGATAAGATGCGCGACCTCATTTCACGCAGCCCACTCTTGAGCGACAGTAAGAAACCGTTCCGTGAGAATGGGATGCAACAGCTCTCGAAGAAAGAGTTCGAGATCTTGCTGCAAGAGCTCGCCAAGTCCAATGAGATGGACGACGTGTTCATATATGCGGTGAACTCGTTCCAAGTGTCCACTTTTAGGCAGCGCGAGGTGGAGCTCATGTTCGACTCCAAGATGCTCTTGCGTAACAAAGACATGATGTTAAACGAGTTTGTACAAAACAGAACCTTCAACCCAGTTTACAAGGACCCCTTCCAAAAGAAGTTGGAAGATAAAATGTGGTACAATTTCTTGGAAAACACAGATATCCCATACACCACCTTGGAAGAGATTTGGGACGAGTTGAAACTCAAGGTGGCAAGTCAATTGTTCAGGTTGAACGAGAAGTTCGTCCAAAGAAAATTGGACTGGTCCTATGAGGCAGGTTTACAATCGCCTCCAAGTCCAATGAAGTTCAATTCTCGTGGTAACAGGTTCTACATCATGGGCAAAAAGTACCACAATAAAGTTTTCGCAAAAGACGCTGTGGATTTGGATACCTCCATAACAACGCTCTACCACTTAAAAGAGGAGAAAAGGTATTCAAAGAGCAATTAACAAAAATAAAATAAAATAAAACCAAACCAAATCAAATCAAATCATATCGCATCACATCACATCACATTAAAAACAAACAACTTTGCATCTTTTTATTTGTTCTGTTTTGTCTTCTTCATGTACATTTAAGATTAAAAAACCTAACAACATCATTCCCCACCCCTTAACAATCTGCATATAGAATATCATCAATTCATGAATAAATCAAAACCCAACTAGTCTAGTCTAATCTAACTTTAGTCTAATCTTAATTCATTTCATATCATATCTTTATCAATCTAATTTTTAATCTAATCCAATCAATTTCTAATCAAGCCAAACTAGGCCAAGCCATGCCATGCCAAGCCAGGTCAAGTCTGTTCTTTTCTTTCTTTCTTCCCTTCTTGGTATGTCTTTAGTCATGTTGAACCTTTTAACTTTTAAATTTAAACCTTTTTACTTTTAAAGCTCTGACTTTTTAAACCTTTAATTCTCTATATTTAAATAAAGACACCTTGATTTGAGTTGGAGCCTAGCTCAAGCCAAGCATCGGCTAAACATCGGTCAAGCTAATATATACACGTGGTTAAAAATCAATATGAAGTTCAAAGTCCCATTAAGAATCGGAATAGTGCAATTGAACCCTCAAATAGGCCAAACGAAAGATACAACAACAAGAGCTTGGAAACTATTGGACGAGTTCCAGGCCAAAAACAAGGGCCGTAGCCCAGATATCCTAGTGTTCCCGGAATTTGCATTAACGGGCTACAGTTTCCACGATAGAAATCACATTCTGCCATACACTTCAAAAGTGGGCGAAGGTCCAACTTATCAATTTGCTCAACAAGTCTCGAGGAAATTCAACTGTTACACGGTCATTGGGTACCCTGAGAAGACCAGCGACGATTCCAAGACCGCCACGCTCTACAATAGTGCGGTGATGGTCAATTCTTCCGGAGATCTAGTGTTCAACTACCGCAAATCTTTCCTATACTATACAGATGACGATTGGGGTTGCCAAGAGAACCCAATGGGGTTCCAGCAGTTCGAGATTCCAGTGAATGCTCAAGATCCAGATGGAACTACCCGTCAGATTGCCTTGAAAACGGGTATTGGGATATGTATGGATCTCAGCAACTATAAATTCGAAGCTCCATTTACCGATTATGAGTTTGCTACGTACCATTTGGACCACGGAACAGAGCTTCTCTTGTGTCCCATGGCATGGCTACACTCGGCTGCAATTACCAAGGACACTGCGGATCCGCAAGAGCAATGGTCTGTGGTTCAATCGGTGCTTGATAAGTACCAATTGCCCGAGATAGGGTCGCAGGGAAACTTTGAGTTCAATTTGGACAAGCCAACAAACGTTGAGCCAATGCCGTTTGAAGAGGCACTCTCGGTAAAGTCGTATGACAACTTGGACAAACCAGATATCTGCAATATCACGTACTGGATCCTACGGTTCACGCCGTTTGTAGCTTTAAAGAAACGGTACGAGTGGTTCCACAGCAAAGTGTTAGTGCCATACTTTGCGCACAGTTCCAACAAAACGTACATTGGGTCATCGTTGGCCAAACCGTGGGTACATGAGGGCAAGGAAACTGTGCTGGTGCTTGCAAACAGGTGTGGTATCGAGGACAAAAAGACCGTGTATGCTGGTTCGTCAGGGATCTATAAGTTCAATGGCCGCACTCATGGTAATCAGGACGAGAGCGTGGATACAACGAACCAAAGCGTCGACTTTTTGGGCAACTTGAGCAAAGGACTCGAAGGCATGATAGTAAGGGACGTGACTCTAGAAGTTGAACGCGAATCGGAATGAGAATCGGGTATCAAACAAACAAACAAACAGGGGTTCCATGTATATGAAATATATACATATACATATATTATTATTGATTACTAGTAATATTAATAAAGTATTAGCAGTGGTGTAAACTGACTGAAATGTACGACACCTTTTTGTTAATGGTATATCTCATCTATCGATCGAGAATATTTGGATCCGATTGGAAAATGTTACTGTATCTTAGATGGCCAGTTTGGAACACTGGGGCACCCACCTTGTTTAGATCGACCGTTCCCTCGGCCACTATAGCCTTCTCTACTGGAGGCTTCTCCGAAGTAGATATCTTGAACATTGGATAATTGCGTTCTGCAACCTTGATGATAGCGTACCACAGATTATACGCCATCTTGTTGTCCACGAATTGTCTAGCGTTCGAACAATCTTCTTCCCTGGTTCGCACCATCTCTTCCCACATCCGTCTCTCGTACCTGTATAACCATGGATCCTTCTGGGATCGTGGCAAGTGCGGGCCAACATTGTTTCTCAACATGTTTAGTAGCTTGATCTTATCGTTTCGTGATAGGTTATTGTCGTAAGCGATTTCCATTTCCTTCACACGGTACTGGTTGATTGGCATAGAATTGTATATGGTGGCTAGCAACTCCGACATGCCCGTATTGGCCATGTTTTCCAACAATTTGTAGACGTCTTCTGGCCGTAGACTGCTTATCGGCTTGTGTACCGGTTGCACCTTCTCGTTGATCTGGTTCTTGTTCATTAGCTTGGAAAGCACCGAGGTGGTGGTCCAGATTCCCAACTCGGGTACGAAAGCATTGGTCCTGAATTTCATGTACTGGTACGCTGTTGGAACTCTGTATTCGTTGTTGAGGTACGTGATATGCTTTTCTGCCACCAAAGCAGGTACTCCATGGAACGTTGTCTTGATCAATGGGTTGAGGGTATCCAACGACACAAAGTGGAAGTTCCTACAATTGTACAACTTCAACTGGTGGTTCATATTGTAGATTTGCTCGGGGCTCAAGTTCGCTTCTGGAGAGGCCCTTCTTCGTGTTTGTACTCTGAACTTTTTGATCAGCTTTTCAATGAGTGCTTGAGCGCCAGGGAAGTCATCGGGTCTCTGCTTGACCTCTTCTAAGAGCTGCTCTAAGCTCAAGTCGTTGAGCCCCGGGATCAAATTGGGATCACGGAACTTGATGTCCCTGGAATCGATATCCTTCGAACGCTCTTTGTAGTACTTGTTGAAACCAGTTTCAGGACATGTAGAAACAGAAAGACCGGTGATATCGATGTAAAGACCCGAATCAATGTCGATGAACCGGGCATCGATGTTGTTCAAGCCGTTACCGTTGATGCGATGCGTGATGGAGCTTGTCACATCGATCAAGAACTTGCCGTTCCCCTCTGAAGGGTCCTCGAGCACTAGCGTTTGGTTGAAATACTGCGCAAGGATGTTCAAGTGTCTGATGGGCATTTGCAAGTCGCCGTCGTTGTCCCATGGGAACGTCCTGCCGTTGTAGAGCCATCCGTAAAGCGTACCATGGGCGAGCCACGATACCAAGCCGTTCGCGTTCGCGAACTTCTGGAAGTTGCGGATCAACGAATCCAATCTCAACTCCATCTGAGGTTGTTCAACGATAAGCGGGCCGTTGAAGAACCGTTTGTCGAAATGGGCCCCATACTTCTTGAACGCTTGCACGTGAGACGCCTCGTGGAAGTACTTTGGCGTGAAAGCGAAGTGCATCGACATCGAGAACCTGAGCGAGTCCAAGTACGCGCGATCGTGTGGTGATAACGGATTGTCACTATCTTTTTGTTCGCGGGCCTCCAACTCCCGGATCTTCGCCTGGGCATCGAACTCGAAGTCGGATTCCTGCAACATCATGTATCCCTGCGAGTCATCGTGCATGACTGCACGAGTCTCGTCGAGCTCCTTGATCACCAACCGGTGTTTCTGGGCCGCATCAGACTTCACAAACTTCTTGAACTTCGAGATATGGTCGAATCTCGGCCCCTGTTCTTGTTCTTCTTCTCCAGCAGCAGTTTCTCGCACGAACCGTTCCAGCATCCCAGACGAAACCACGGTCTCGTAGTCGCTAGCGTTCTGCCTGCTCTGCCTGACGTTGAACTGCAACACATCGGTGGGCCCGTTAACCATCGTTAGCGATCTCGGAGGCTGCAAAGTGTTCAACACAAAGGACCGCGCCTGGAACTGGTACACCTCCGCACGCACCTTGTCGAACAAGTCAAGCACCCGCACGTTCTCGCCCCACCTATAACTCATCGACGTTGACGACGACGACGACCCGTTCACCGTCTCAGCCACCGCACAATGCTTCGCTAGAAGCCGAATCACATTCTTATCCGATGCCTGCATCTGCGTCTCGTACCACCGTTGCCCCTCGTACGCCTCCCGGTCCACATGGAACAACTCCTCCCCAATCTCACGCTCGACCTCCCGTAGCTTGTCCCGATCAAACGCGTTCTGGAAGAGAAACTCGCATGGCACTTGCTCGGGCCCCATCGCAAGCAACTTGTTGTACTCATGGAAATCCGCCCAATCGTACCACGCAAATGGCACCTCATCGTACTCCCGTCTCTCCAATTCGTTCAAATAAACCGACCACACCATCCGGGGATCCGCATCGTAGTATTTCACCTCCTCAAACGACCCCCAGTACGACCCATTGTTCTTCCCATACCTGATCTTCAAAAGATCTTCACGTAGATCGTACTCTTTCGGGTACCTGAGCTCGTTATTGTACCGGAATTTCTGGTAAAACTGCACCACATGTGCAGGCGCATGTGCCCTGAACGCGTCTATCGACTCTGCTACTTGCTTGTAGTTCAATAGCTCAAACTCCTGGCCATAAAGCGGGCTTATCAAATGCAATACCACAAATACACTAATAAATGCCAAGAAAATGTGTATGAACCGCTTTTTCCTCGGGATATGCACCAAGTGCACTATCGAAGGCATCCTGGTTTCGTTGCGGTACCTCTCTGCTAGTCCAGTCCACCGCCAATACCCGCTCCTGGGCCCTTTAAAACGTCTATCTGTGTGTCTGTGTGTATATAATATCTCTACATTCTTTCTATTATACTAAGTTAAAGTGTTGATGATAAATTTTGATTAGTTATTTAAACTTTACAGGTCGAGCTGAGGTCAACTCAGCTCTGGGCTGGGCTGGGCTGGGAAGGCCTTGGGCCGTGGGCCGTGAGGGGGGACGGCCCGGGAATGTCCCAGGCCTGAGTGTAACCCCAACTCCAGCTGCATCTGCAGCCAGCTCTCCAGCGAGAGATTTCCGATTTCCCATTTCCCATATCCCATATCTATATAGATAGATAGGAGTGTATACTGCACGGCCCGTTAGCCGGCGTTTTTGCCAAGACTCTGATCAGAGGCTTTAGTCGTGGGGCGGGGCTTTCTTTTTCCCGTTCGAGAAGCCATTGTTGTTGTATTGCTTCTTCCGGATGCGTTGCCTAGTGCAACCGGAAACTAATCCGGGCGAGAGAGCATGGCCTGTTGGCCTGCTGGCCAACAGGTCAGCAGGCCAACAAGGGTACGGCTTTTGGTTCAGACTTGGTTCAGTGTAGAGAATAGTATAGTTACATAGTTACATAGTGGCATAGGACAGGACAATGGATGTGTGTGTGTGTGTGTTTTAATCGGAAGCCGAGCCAGTAGTAGTGGCACCAGCAGCATTAGAAGAGCCGGCTTCGCCGGCATCTATGCCAGCCTCTTTCAACTTCTTCTTGAGCTCCTCAATGGTCTTGAATGCCTTGGATAGCTCTTCCTCGAGCTTTTCGTTTTGCGACTGAAGCGTCGATGCCTGTTGTTCGCCAAGCAGTTTCTGCAATGTCCATTTCTCGATGTTGGCTGCCTCTGTCTCCTTCATCTTTTGGATGTACTCGGCCGCACGCGACAAGATGAGCGCCTTGGACGTCTCCTTCACGGGCAAAAGCTCGCTGAGCTTCTCGATGTTGGCGTTGATGTTCATCCGGCGTCTTCTCTCGACTTCCTTGTGAGATTCCTTACGCTGTATTTTCCATGCCGGAGTGCCGGTTTCCGTGCCCGGTTTCCTGCCTCTGCGGGCTGGAGCACCGATAGCTGGGCCTGGCACCACGCTGGACCCGTCGCCGTCGCCATTCTGCTCATCCTTGGGCTCATCCTTGGACTCATCCTTGGGCTCGTTCTTGGACTCATCCTTGGACTCATCTTTTGGCTCATCCTTGGCTGATGACTTGCCCTTGGATGACGACTTGCCCTGGGCCTGGGCCTCCTCGTCGTCCTCATCCTCCTCATCCTCGTCAATCACAGCATCAGGGTCCTTGTCGACGTCATCGTCGTCCACGTGATCATCTTGAGTACCTTCTTCCTCATCTTCTTCATCATCGTCTTCCTCGTGTTCGTGACGAGCAGCAGCACGAGCAACAGCAGCCTCCGTAACTGAGGGGTCCACATCAACATCAACGTCCATGCCAACGTCGCCATCTGCATCTGCATCTGCACCAACATGCGATGCTGGCCCATCATCGTGGTTCTTGCCTTTTTCTTCTTCCTCTACATCGTCTGGATCTTGCAACAAATCGTCATAAACGGAACCCTCGTGCTCTGGTTCTTGGCCTGGGGCCTGGCCAGCTGCTTCAGCTTGCGCCTGGGCCCGCTCTTGTTCCTGCTGGGCCCTGTCCTTGTCGCTTTCGTGCAACAATGTGTCGACCATTTGGTGTCTTTTGTTTGCTTCTTCTAGTTCGTCGTTGTACGATCTCTTTCCTGGCATAATGGAGAGGGGTGTAATCTTATTTGAGTATTGTAGTTCGATTGCCGATAACCTGCCGATAACCTTGAGGGGGGGGTAGTGGTAGTGGTGGTGGAAGTATTTGGCTGTTGATGGTGATACTTGTTTGGGTTGGGTTGGGGGAGGTTTGTTTATGGGGCCAATAAAAATAACGTGATAACCATGTGCTTTCCACGTGTCTCTGTGTACGGCGGTTACCCGGGACACTACGCCAGGATGATTATGTTACCCGGATACATTTGGTTACCCTGACACGCTGCCCGGAGGATTATGTTACCCGGGTAACATAATGCTCCCCCGGGTAACCACACGTGTCAGGGTAACACATCTGGTTTAGCCGCCGTCACTTCCCACGGTATTGCCGTTTCCGGCAATTTAATTCAGATTTTAATTCAAAAATCTAATTTAAATTAAAAATTAAATTAGAAAAAAAAACCAATTATGAAACGCGTATATATAAAGGCGGCAAACAGGCGGCAAAAAGAGGACCTGACCTTTTTTCCTTTCCTTTACTTTCCTGAGATTTAGCCGCCGAACTTTATCAAGTATATTCTTATTTCATACAAAAAGGTATACACATAGTACAGATCTAGTACCTTCATCATGCCTGCACCACTGCCCACATTCACCGCGCGCGCCAGCGACTCGGTGCTGCAGGTGCACGAGTTTGATCCCTCTGCGAAACGCTTCGTGTCTGCATCCGGCCAAACAGTTTCTCTCCGCAAACGGAAACCAGCACACGCGGCGCTAGTGGAGGGCCAGACGACGTGGACCTCGGACGAGTCGTACGGCGTGAACGTGAATACGCTGTTGGATCGCATTGAGGGGGGGACTCCCTTGGAGAGACCTGCGGATACACCCGCGAATGAATCGTCTGGCCTTGCCAATGGCAAGGCCAGCGGCAAGGCTAGTGCCTCGGCTAATGCCTCGGCTAATGGCACCCTGTGGACGGAGAAGTGGCGCCCGCACAAGTTTCTCGATCTTGTGGGAAACGAGCACACGAACAGGCGGATCCTTGCGTGGCTCAGGCAATGGGCGCCCACGGTATTTGACGAGCCATTGCCGGACGCATTGCCAAATGCATCTGGAAATGGCAATGGCAACGCCTCTGGAGCAGACGACACCACACCCATGGACCCGCTGGGCCGCCCGACCAAACGGATCCTGCTGATCCACGGCCCACCGGGCGTGGGAAAGACTAGTGTGTCGCATGTGGTTGCGCGCCAGGCTGGGTACAGCGTGGTAGAGATCAACGCGAGCGACGAGCGTGCCGGCGAGCGCGTGCGTCTCAAGGTCCAGAACGCGCTGTTCAACCACACGTTCAACAGCAAGCCCGTGTGTCTTGTGGCGGACGAGATCGACGGGAGTGTTGAGAACGGGTTCATCAGGGTGTTGCTGGACATAATCAAATCGGACTCGAACGCAACCAAAGAGATGGTCTTGGGAGGGGGCGGCAGGGCCAGAGGTAAAGCTAGGGCCAGAGGTAAATCCCAGGGCAAGAACAAGAACAAGAATCAGCTGCTCACGCGGCCCATTGTAGCCATCTGCAACAATTTGTACGCGCCGGCGCTCGAGAAGCTGAGACCCCATTGCGAGATCATAGCGTTCCGCAAGCCTTCGGAAACCGCGTTGCTCGAGCGTCTCGAGCTCGTGTGCAAGACCGAAAGGGTCCCCGTGTCCAAAGCGTACCTGAAAGACCTTGCCGTGTTGTCGCAGGGCGATGTGAGGAACTGTCTCAACAATTTGCAATTTAGAGCGCGTGCCACTACTAGTACGGGCACTACTAGTAGTGGCCCAGATGATGGTAAGGATATTGCCATTTCGTGGTACCGTATATGTAACTCGGTGTTCAGGAAGAACCCGCACATGGAGCCCGAGGTGCAGCTTTCGCATTTGCTCAAGGATGTGGAGACGAGCGGCAACCACGAGCGGGTCGTGGAAGGGTGCTGGACGATGTACCCTGAGACTCGTTACAGCGACCATGGTGTCTCGAAACCTGCGCGTATTTCCGATTGGTTATTTTTCCACGACCGGATGTTCCAGTCGTTGTTTGAGCATAACGGCGAGCTGGTGCGGTACTGTTCGTTCACGCCGTTACAATTCTTTGTTTTGTTTGCCGATAATGCGAATAAGGAGGGGACGAACAATAACAATGGGAGAAGTAGAGACGGTGGGACGACGACGACGAGTCCCGGTGGTGTTACGAGTCTGTTTGAGCTGCGCGAGGCGGAGCGTGCGTGCATGAACCTGCTGGACGTGGTGAGGTCGCGGCTTTCGGTGCACTCGCAAGTGTACACGACGAAACGGTCGCTGCTGGGGGAGACGTTGCCTGCGGTGGAGGATCTGATATCTGTGGATCTGAGCCGGATCCGCGACGTTCCTACGAGACAACGGTGTGTCGATACCGTGTTGCCATTGTTCCACGACTTTCGGTTGCGGATACAAGAACAGACGCAGGGGAGTATTAACTCTTCCTCGTCTTATACGCATCTTTTGGTAGTGGACCCGCCGCTTGACGAGCTGGTGCTGATGGACGAGAAGAGACGGCGAGACGTTGTTACGAAGAAACCCGCGGCGCTAAAGTTTTCGTTGGCGAAGCTCGAAGAAGAGCGGATCAAGAAACGGGCGTTGAAGGCGGTTGCCGATGAGAAGAGAGAGCAGAGCGAGCAGAAGCGCCGCAGGATGGAGGCAGGTACTAGTGGTGGTGCCACAGGCACTACTACTGGTACTAGTACTAGTACTAGTACAAGTACTGGCAACTTCATGGAGCAGTACAACTCCATCAAGAAGCGAGAAGTCACGCCCGAGGCCAAGGACACGGCATCGGAGTCGCGTATCTGGGTCAAGTACAAGGAAGGGTTCTCGAACGCGGTGCGCAAGAACGTTACGTGGTCCCAGCTCTGGGAGGGGCCAGGGTCCTAGCCGAGGCCTTAGCCGGGGTCCTAGTACATACATTTACATAGACAATCGAGACTGTTGGTTTACACTACTTCACTATTTCACTGTTTCACCATTATTATCCTTGCTGCTCCAACTGCTGCTTTCCACGTTTAAAAGTCGACATCTGTTCCAAAGAGAGAGAACTAATATTACAGGGCATCACGAGCACATGCACAGCACACTACTGCCCAACTATAACCTCTGGCATTCAAGAAGTTGGTTTCGTGGTCTAGTCGGTTATGGCATCTGCTTAACACGCAGAACGTCCCCAGTTCGATCCTGGGCGAAATCAAATTCCTTTTATTTTTTGCGGATAAAATCCTTCCTTTTTGCTGCCCCGGGTAACAGGTGAAATACTTCCCCCGGGTAACATAGTGTCTCCCCCGTGATTGTTGACGATAATGGGTTACCCGATTATCGAATATTCCAGATCTCTAACTCTCATGTTTCAAGACACGTATATAAGGATCGATAGCCACTAGTAGAAGGACACCTTCTACTGACTACATCTAGATAGACTAGAGATAGAGGAGAAGAGATATAGAGAAGACTAGGTAGAGGGATATATCATCAATCTCTGTATTACACAAGAAATCAGGGTAATCTCCTAAAAAGATGACCCAGATTCAACATGGTAGCGCCGCGTTCTACGATCCAGAGGAATATCGCAAGATGTTCATAAACTCGAAAGGGATGTTCCAAACGGTGAACATCAAAGAAGTATTACCAGATGAAGAACCTGAGGGTATGATTAAAGGAAAGTATATGATAATTAGAGGTATTCCTGACTCCTCTGCTGAACATCAGATAGCAATAACAATCGTCGAAAATGAAGAAATGTATCAGTCATGGTTAATTGATCTATACCGTTACCTTCACCGTCATAACGTTGATAATGCCATGACACCTAAGGAACTTAAGCTTCCTAAGTCCCTTACTGCAAACCAGAGATTCTGGTTACGGGATGTCAATGAACAATGTGTACACATATCTAAAATGCCAACATGGTTGGAGCATGAGCTCGAGGGTTTATATACCTCAGATGATCGTTTATTGAACGTCTTGACATACACAAGAGTCAAGTATGACCCTGAAAGATTGTATGAAGAAATCTGTGGTTTCAGATTACAGAAATATTATAAATTGGAAAATGTGGAAAGAATTTTACAAAACTTCAATGAAAGACTGGAATTAGCACGATTGCCATCTCTAGAACCGCTATTGGTTGAACGGGCAATCGAAGGAATGATGGTGACAAAGGATAGAAATGGAAGATTTCATAACTTTGCACACTTAGAACCAAGATTAACTCACATAATTGCAGAGATTCGTGAAAAAATAGCCGACGAGAAGTTCTATCTCCACAGAAATGAAAGTATGAGAACCAACGATGTCGGTAAAAAGGTTCATAAACCTTACAACAAGTTTAGCAATAAACCAAACAACAACAAAAACTTCACCAAGAAGTCCAACGTTAAACAAAGCACACCTAAGGTTGACGACAAAAACGAATCCAAAACTGTAGCTAATCTTAGGCATTGATTCAGTACCACTTATTCAAGCTGATCCCATAGACATAGTGTCTGGCAAATATGACCTCATGCTTGACACGGGAGCACAAATATCAGTGGTTACTGACTTGAAACTACTCCACAACTACACCAGCAACATTACAAGAAACATAACAGCCGCCAACATGGGAACATTAAACACTATGGGCGAAGGAATATTGATATTACGTTTATCCAATAACGTAGTAGTTCAATTCCCGGCTGTATACTCAGAAGAAACACCCTCAAATATTTTAAGCGTAATGCAATTAACAGCTAAACAAAAGATTACGGTAGATTTCTACCAAAGAAAGATGCTAGTCCAGGATCACAATATCAATATCGATATTATTCACCGAAATGGATTCTATTGGCTATCGAGTGAGTATCTGGTTCTAAATGAGACAAATATCCACTCGCCAGCCGATGACGATTCCCCGGTAAGTATTTCGTTGTGTCACATAAGAGAGAACACAGTACCTAAGAAAAAATGGTCATTAGAGTTCATACATAACTTATTGGCACACGTCAATATAAAACAAATTAGGAAATCAATCTCCAATGGTGATATACGATTCATAAAACTTGAAGACATAGATTGGTCTGATATGAACTCGTTTACTTGCCAATATTGTAACATTGGTAAAGGGAAATTCCATGATCACTTCACAGATAGTAGAGACGTTTATATGAAGAAGTTCAAAAAGTTTGAATATCTTCATACTGATATCATGGGTCCATTCCGAGAGGATAACACTATCCCACCGAACTATCTAATAACGTTTAGTGATGAGGTAACAAAGTATCGATGGATATTCCCAATGTCCCTGGCCTCAGAACATCAAGTGTCTGCTATCATGCGGAAACTAATATCAAATATAAGAACACAACAGGGAGTTCGAGTAAAGGAGATCCTAATGGATCAAGGCTCCCAATATACTGGACGAATGGTCCGAGACCTATTGGATGAATTTGGTATAGAAGGAAAATATACGTCTACAGGCGATAAACGTTCAAACGGAGTAGCTGAAAGGCTCAACCGTACATTATTAGATGATGCTAGAACACTTCTAGCAAGTGCCAACCTTCCAGAATTTTTATGGTACGATGCAGCTGAATTTGCAGTTATCGTTCGGAATTCGATGCATATGAGAAAACTCGACGGATCTCCGAATATGGCAGCAGGTCTCGGCGGTATCGCTATCAACAAGATATTACCATTTGGGCAACCGGTGGTAGTATACTATAACACTGGCAAGAAAACGTTGCCACGAGGTAAAATAGTTTATGCACTACACCCAGCCAAACAATCCTATGGCTATACTTTCTACGATCCTAGTTCAAAGCAAACTATGGAGACTACTAACTATAAAATCATTAACACCATCCAAGGTGACTACCTCAATAGCGAGGAAAACCTTGATACCTTGAATCAAGTAGATGACATCGTAAGACAGAGATCAAACGATCCATCTACAGATTCACAACGTCATATCACGCACAGGAATCAGCGTGAACAGGATTATATATCCCAAGAGCGGGATCCTACTGACGAACCCCAACAACCAGAGTCCGACTCAACTGAGACTCATGGTAATTACCTAAGAACTCATAAGAACGAGTTTCAAAAGGGTATAGCGACCCATACATTAGGAAAGGATTCGAGATACCCAGTTCGAAATTCTTCGGACGTACCATCGCAATCACCACAGGAAGTACAGGAAACACTTCCAGTTGCGCTATCCCCTGCATCACCTCCCAATAACATATTTATTAGTCAAGAGCGACTAATGGAGGAGGAAGCACGGTCGGTAAAGCATCCGACAAAGCATGTTCCTGCCGAGAATGGCAAACGACCAGCGCAACGGGATGAACTTGGTGTCTCTACCAAAAGGCCGAACACTAAGGCGTCCCCAGAACAATGTTCACCTATACCTGAACACTTGTCGCATAACGACGACACCACAGATACCTCTTCACTCAATGAGGAGGAACGCCGATCACTCTATGACAAATTATCTGCCAAATACAGAGATTCCTCGATTGAACTTCAATCTACGGACTCTCTGTACGGGGGTGGAGGATCTGACATAGGCGATCTAAGTAACCCAGATAAACAAATAATGGGTATTATCAGCTGTACTAAAACAGAGCTGAAGATTAATGATTCGAAGTCGGATCAAAATCATGAACATCAAATCGATGCCATCGTAAACATGCTGATACAGGAAAATCCTGTACAGACCTACGACAACATAAAGCACGAAAATCGTGTGAAGATCCCATTAGTGAACTCACTGAAAATGGTTAGGTCTTTACCAAACACGAAGATCGATCGTTCTTTATCTTATTCACAAGCAATAACAAAGAACAGTAACCATCAAGAGAGGGAAGCCTTCAAGGAAGCTTACGACAGTGAGATCGCACAACTCATGAGAAGAGGTACATGGGATACAACAGAGGTTGATATAAAGTCAATTGAACCACACAAACTATTGAACACAATGTTCATATTTACTACCAAAAGAGATGGTAGAAAGAAATGCAGACTAGTAGTAAGGGGAGACCTGCAACACTGGTCTACATATGAGAAACATCTAGAGTCCAATACCATACACCATTATGCTCTAATGACAATATTGAGCGTAGCACTCGAAGAAAACATGATTGTCAAACAGTTAGACATCACTGCTGCTTATTTGTATGCAGACCTCAAAGAGGAACTGTATATAAGAACCCCTCCTCATATGAAAATGCCAAATAAAGCATTCAGATTAAGGAAGTCTCTTTATGGATTAAAGCAGAGTGATGCAAATTGGTACGGGACAATCACTTCGTTCCTTAAGGAAAGATGTGGCCTGAAAGAGGATAAAATATGGTCCTGTGTGTTCACAAAAGAACCACCATTGTCCATCATCGTTTGCATCTTTGTCGATGACATCATTGTTACCGGGAAGGATACGCAAGAAATAGAAAGATTCTTAGAACAACTAAGATCGACATACGAGACAAAACTCGTTCATGATGGTAAAATGGGAGAAGATGGAACCGCCAGGTACGATATACTTGGACTAGACTTGGAATACAAAAGAAATGGATACATGAAATTCGGAATGTTAGACATATTGTCTCACAAATTACCGCTTTTGAATTTACCACTGAGAGAAGGTTCTAGGTACAACCAAGCTCCAGTTTCCTCAAGTTCCGAACCACCAAAGGTGGATAAGAATCTTTATGTAACCGAAAAGGATTACAAGTCAAATGTGAAAAAGCTACAACAAGTAGTGGGATTACTATCATATGTTGCACATAAATTTAGGTTTGAAGCATTATATCACGTAAATGTTCTTGCTCAGTATCAATTGTACCCCACTGATGAAGTCATGAAATGGGCAAACGAGTCAGTACAATACTTCTGGAACACAAAGGAAAAGCGTCTAGTATGGACAAAAAACAAGACTCCAGTAGACTATGAATTCACAATAATATCTGATGCATCGGATAGATGCGAACCTGAAGGAAAGTCCAGACTAGGATGGTTTTACGAGATCTACGGTCACAAAATTTCGGCCAGATCGACAAAATCAAGTTATGTATGTGATTCATCTACTGGTGCTGAGATATGTGCGATGAAAGAAGCTACGAAGTTCGACTTTGCAATAAGTGCATTGTTATTCACCTTAACAGGAAAGAGACCAAGAGTTAGACTACTATCAGATAACAAACCTGCGTTAGGTAGGATCACCAACCCTAACTCCACTGTGTCCCCATTCAAACCTACGTTTACAAGAACAATGGAATTAAGAGAAAAACATAATGAAGGTCTATGTGATTTCACATATATTCCTACAGAACAAAATGTAGCGGATATACTGACGAAAGTATTGTCAGCAAAGAGATTCAATCGATTAACAAATGGATGGTTGATATAGTACCTTTAAACATATCGAGTTACGGGGGTGTGTTGACGATAATGGGTTACCCGATTATCGAATATTCCAGATCTCTAACTCTCATGTTTCAAGACACGTATATAAGGATCGATAGCCACTAGTAGAAGGACACCTTCTACTGACTACATCTAGATAGACTAGAGATAGAGGAGAAGAGATATAGAGAAGACTAGGTAGAGGGATATATCATCAATCTCTGTATTACACAAGAAATCAGGGTAATCTCCTAAAAAGATGACCCAGATTCAACAGTGATCACACGTGACCGCATTTCTTTTTCCTTTCTTTTCTGTGCTCTTCTTCTGCTTTTTTCCCTGGGCCAAGCAAGGCTAAGGCCAGGGCATTACCAGGGCACTAGCAAGACATTATTACATTACCAAGGTGTATCCCAGGTGTGTCCCAGGTATATTCCAGGTGTTACTTCTACCACCAGGACAAGCCGTGTCAAGTACCCCAGAAAATGAGCTACATATCCGGCCAACAGGGCCCATTCGACGACCAGATGCTAAGGATCGGTGCATCAGACAACTACTTTCTATCACCACCACCGTACGGTGGTGGTCCAGATAGTACTGGTACTAGTACCAGTACCAGCCATAGCCATGGCTTAGGCCATGGCCCTGGCTCTGGCTCTGGTCCTGGCTCTGGCCCAGGCATGGCCAGTGCCAGTGCCTCAGCTATATCGATGGACAGCGAACTCAACCTGAGTTTCTTGCAGCACCCGGGGCTCGATGTGCACGTCAAAGAAGAAGACCAAGGGTTCCCAGTACTTATGGGAGGCCCGCTTTCCAATGGCATGGCCAGGGGCCATTCCATGGTGGAATCCGTACCGGATTCCATAACAGACTCGATGAGCCGTCGCAACAACAATGGCGACTCGTCATACACATCGCCAATGTCGTCGGGCCAAGGCCAGGGCCAGGGCAATGGCTCGGCCAGCCAGACGGCTGGCCAAGGCCAAGGCCAAGACAAATCCGAGTCATCCGGAATGAAGGCGGATTCAGAGGAGGAACAGATCCGCAGGAAACGTGCGATGAACCGTGCGGCCCAGAAAGCGTTTCGCGAGCGGAAAGAGGCCCGTGTCAAGCAGTTGGAGCAACAGTTGAAGGATTCGGAGCGCGACCGCGAGCAGTTGCTGAGCGAGCTCGAGGACCTGCGCAAACACAACATCGAGATGCACGCAGAAAACAGAATTCTTCTCCAGACGAAGTCGGCGGGGATGCCGGGGGTGCCAGGGGTGCCAGGGCGTCTGCCCTTGGCCCAGGGACTGGGCCAGGGTCAGGGCCAAGGCATTAGCCAATCCATACCCCAAGACCTTGGCCTTGGGGCTGGCCCCGGCACCTGCCCCACCAAGTTCACGTTCCCATCTAAAAGAGACTTTGTAGAAGAACTCATCGACCTCCAGGACCAGACCTACGACGCAGAAACCGTCTCGCGCACACAGCCCGTCAACTACTCCCACGACGGCCAGGAAATGATGACCATCTCGGCCACCTGGGAGTACCTCCACAAGGTTTCCGAGCGCATCGACTTTGACTTGTCGCTCGTGATGTGCAAGTTGAAGGGCAAGCAGGTTTGTCACGGCAAGGGGCCATCCTTTTATAAGAGTGATGTGGACAGGTACATCCAGGAGGCCTAGGCAAGTCCTGGCCTTGGCCAGGGCGAGCCGTTGCCAGAGGCCACTCCACTTCCTACTTCCTAGTGTATATACCTTTTTATACTACCCATACCCCAGGCTAACACAGGCTGATCAAGGATCAATCCTCTACTCACTTCACCCAGGGCCATGGCAATGGCCATGGCCACTGCCATTGCCATGGCTTAATCATTGCCAATGTCTTTCCTTCTTGATGTTCTTATTCTTGTTCTTCTTCTTCCTCTTGAAGCACCATTGTTAATGTATATACCATTACACAGTGGATTATACAGTTGACTATACAGTGGATTACACAGTGGAGTATACACACACCCCCACCACAACATGGACGACTCGGCCGTTCATACCTTGGCCCAGCTGTTCCCCGATGCGACCCAAACCAAGCTCCGAAACGCGCTTGCTAGCGCTCAGGGCGACCCAAACCTAGCATCGACGATCTTGCTCAGCGAGATGAGCATGGGCAGACAAGGCGAAACAGTGGCCCAGCTGGCGAGCATGTTCCCTGACAAGCCCCGGGCCGTGCTCCAGCGGGTGCTCGAGGACTCTGGGAGTCTGGACGCTGCTGTGGAGGTGTTACTGGGGGATGCCTCTGGCGATTCATTTGGTGATGCATTTGGCGATGCCTTGCCAAAGGCATTGCCAAATAAGAGAGAGGCCACTAACCAGGCCTCTGGAAAGGCCAGAGGCCTGGCCACCAGCCAGGATAGTGGACCTGCCATTGTGCAGAAGTATGGCTACGTTTCCAAGCGTGTAGCTGAGGACTTGTGCGCCCAGTATTCCGATCCCATTAGAGCGTTGATCCAGTTGGTGTACACAGGTACTAGAGGTACTAGCACCTCTAATACAGGTACCAGTACAGGTACAAGTACAGCTACTAATACAAGTGATGACCTCTCCGACCTGCTCCACTCGCCCCGGCTCAGCTCCATCAGCCCTCGCTTCCTCGAGAAGGCCCTCGAGTACTTCCACGGCGACCACGAGCGCACCGCTGCCTTGCTCATCCTCATCGCAGAGCACAACTACGGCAAGCACACGGGGTACTACAGGGTGGAGCCGGGACCAGGACCAGGACCAGGACCAGGCACTTCATCCATCAGGCAAGGCACTTCATCTGCCAGGTCCCAAATCAAACCCAGGTTTAGTCCCAGCCCCAGCACCAGTACCATCCCCAAAGCCATCTCTAGCCCCATAAATGGGACTAGAGATGGGACTAGAGATGGGACTAGAGATGGGCCTGAAGCTGGGGATGAGCCTCAGACCCTCGACTTCCACGGCTGGCTCCCCGAAGACGCTGCCAACACCGCTGCCCAACGGCTCGCGCGCTGGTGGGCCACAGAACTCGCCCAAAGAGAGCTCAACAACACCAGGCTCAACCAGATCGAAGCAGTGCACGTCTCTCCAGTGACCCTCGTCACCGGTAGAGGCCTCCACAGCACTGGAGGCGTCCCAAGAGTCCGCATTCGCGTCCAAAGAATGCTCGATGAGCTTAATTACGTGTATATAGAAGAGCCATCGCGTTTTACAGTGACGGGAAGGAGAAGGATTCGCCAGAGGTAGGGCCAGGCATGGCCCAGGCATAGCCTGGGGTATGCCTGGGGTATGCCCCAGGTCTGGCCCTAACCAGGGCCACACCTATGGCCATTCCCTGGAGTCACCTTGTATATCCTTTATAAATGTAAACATTAAATCACCAAACTCTTCACCAATTCTTCACCAATTCTTCTCTTCTCTTCAATAGAGAAAACAGACACCAGACAGCCCCCAGACAGCCCCCAGACAAGCAGTAATACACCAGTGAAAGCACCCAGCATGGACTACATGAACCTGGGCGTCCGCTCGCGGAAAACAGGGCTCACCGTCGACAAGCTGGTGCCCAAAGACGAGTATTCGATGGAAAACATCGATGACTTTTTTAAAGAGGGGGATAAGACGGGGCCAGGCCTTGGGCCAGGCCCTGCATCTACCAGAACCAGGCCTGGGCATGGCCCAGGGCAAGCCCTGGACCCTAGAACAACCTCTGGCCCCGGCCAGGGCCCAGGGCAAAGCTCTTTTGATGCGTTCAAGATCCCATCAACAGTGCCAGAACCAGGCACTTCCCCAGCCCCAGGCACTCCAGAGAACCAGACCTCCGACCAATGGTTCCCAGATGTGAATGAGATGCCTGAGGTGCCCCATGACTCCCCAGGGACCCCTGGCAGCCCTGGGACCCCTCAAAAACGTTTCATTCGCGAACAAGATGTTGACTCCTATGACTCCCCCGATAGTGACCCCTCCATCAGGCTCACGCCCGAGCAGGACTACAGAGACGTGCCAGACCTCGTGGACGACGGCGAAACCACCCGCGACACCTCGCTCTCCGAAGAACACGTCCTGCTCGAAGACGAACTCGACGACGATTTCAGACCGGAAACTGACATCGACACAGAATACCGGGACGGTTCTACAGATGGCTCTACAGATGATACTTCAGATGATACTTCAGATGACGACTCTGACCACCCTGAAGATAGTGACTCTGACCACCCTGAAGATAGTGACTCTGACTCCTCCCTCATCCAAGCGCAAGCAAAAGAACTCTTGCAAAACGAAAAGCCCACGGCCTCGGCCACAGGCGGCGTCCGAAGGTCCACCAGAATCAGAGTGGCCCCGCTAGAGTTCTGGAGAAACGAAAAAGTCGTCTACAAGCGCAGCTCCAACAAGCCAGTGCTCGAAATCGACAAGATTATCACCTACGACCACGACCAGGACGAAGAAGAAGAACAGTTTCTCAAAAATAATAAGCGTTCCAAGACCCAGGCCCAGGGCCAGGCCCAGGCCCAAGCCAAGACCAAATCAAGACCATACAACTACATACCCTCAGGCAGACCAAGAGGACGGCCCAGAAAGAATAAGCCCCCGGAACAAGAAGAAGGAGAAAAATCTGGCAACGCCCGTATACTACAAGAAATAAAAAACGGAACCTACCCGAACGCCCAATGGCTCCAGCACGGCGTCTACCAATCCACCGTTAACGTCTCAGCAGACGAGAAAAAGGACCAAGACATACTCGCGTTCGCCCCAGGTCTCGCCCAAGCGGAACAGGTCACCTCTTCAAACAACGATAAGTTCACGCTTGCCATCTTGTTCGACAAACACAAAGAACGGTTCGCTAGCGGGATCTTGAAAATCCCCGTAGACGGGGCCAAAACTCTCGCTAACGCCCATAACGCATTCATCAACTTCTACGTCATCCAAGGTATAGTCGAGGTCACTGTCGAAAACAAAAAGTTCATATGTACCAAGGGCTCCTCGTTCCAAATCCCAGCTTTCAACAACTATGGTTTCACCAACAAGGGCATGGATAACGCTGATCTATATTTCGTGCAGGTAACGGTGCCAGAAACCTTCGACGGGTCGCAAGAACCAGGATCAGAAGCAGACGACACGTCAGATAAGTCCTCCAGCAACATGAGTCTAACAACGACCTAGTCTGGAATATATATATATATATATACACATATATAAAATGTAATATTAACGAATAACCAAAGGCTAAACCAAGGCTAAGCTAAAGCAAAGTAAAAATAAAGTAAAATAAAAATATAAACATAAACATAATAATAATAATACTAATACTAACTGTATAAACGTCCTGTGGGTTCTCCTTCTCCTACTACTTTTTTTTCTTTCTTCTCACTGACCATGGCCTCTCGCTTCCTCTTCATCTTCCTCATCTTCCATGCTTTCAGCCAACTTCTTCATCCTGGCCAACTTCACCAAGGGAGCAAGAGAGATGTTTTCTTCCGCAATTTCAGTGATGAACGGATGGTCCAGTAGTTCAAGCGCAGTCCCTCTTTCTTCCGGATCCACCGTCAAACACAAGTTCAAGAAAGATGCCATCGTGTCGCTCAGATTCTCAGGATCCTTCAACTTGGGCGTACCGTTTGTAGCAATCAAATACAAGGCTCTCAACGGAGTTTCGTTCAAATACGGAGGCTCTCCCTCGATCATCTCAATAATCATGATACCAAGCGACCATATATCGACCTTGGGCCCGTACTCTTTCCGAGAAACAACTTCAGGTGCCATCCAGTAAGGTGTACCAACCATTGTGGTTCTCTTCAAGTTCACCTCGTTGATCTGTGCACAGAAACCGAAATCCGTTAGCTTGATGTCACCGTTCATCGAAAGTAAAATGTTGTCCGACTTGATATCCCTATGAATAACACCTTTGGAGTGCAAAAATTGTAAACCCTTGAGCGTTTCTCTGCAAACAGCACCTATTTGGCCCTCGGTCAGTATACAGTGTGTAACAACATCCGTTAACGAACCACCTTCCATGTACTCCATCACAACCCAAAGATCGCCTTTGAAAAGGTACGAGTCGATGAAATTCACAATGTTGTTGTGCTTGCTGCCCTTCATCACCAAGATTTCGTTCACAATCAAGTCCTTCTTTGGTTGTTTCTCCAAGTTCATCTGTTTAATGGCAACAGCCGCATTGGTGCCCAGCTCATACGCAGTATAAACACCACCGGATGCACCTTGGCCAATCTTGATGAGATTCTTGTACAACTTGCTTGGATCTCCAGCAGTGCAAATCTCCAACAACTTCGCCTGGATCTGTTGGTTCTTCCTTCTTCTATCTTCTCTCTTCTTTTCTTGTGCCGTTCTTGCTTGTGCTCCTTGCGTGTTTCCCCCATCACCACCAGAAGAGTGTGCACTACTACTGCTCACCCCACCAGGAATTGGCGGTGGAGGTACTTGTTGTTCCGATGGAATCACGGGCGTATGCTGCTGCTGCTGCTTTGGAGGAGTAGGCGCTGCTCTAGTTGGTTGTAAAGTAACAGGTTTTTCCGCTGCTTTAGGAATTGGTGGTAACGGTTGCTCGCTCTTGAAAGAGTTTAGTCTTTTCGTAAATGAGAACCCGCTACTCGAATTCAACGTGTCGCTGCGCTGCACCTTTGGAGTCCCATGCGTGATCGAATTGATCGGAGAAGGTATCTCCACTTTACGGCTAACAGAAGAAGAACCTTGAGGTTTTGGTGCAGGCCTCGTTGGAATAAACTTTTCGTTGTTTGCAGCTTCACCAAATTCGTTTGTAAGTAATGGTGATTGTAAGTTGCTGGTGTTGTTGCTATGGTATACCGGCTCGTTGATGATGCTATTATTGTTGTTGTAGTGGTTGCCGTTAACATTGTCTAGGAAAGACGCGTTTGGTTGGAGTGGAGGCGTAGTGAACTTTTGTACGTGTGTTGCCGATGGAGTCCTGAAAGAGGGTGTAGATGCAATATTGGTACCAGACCCTCCTCCTACTTTGAAAGTTTTGAAGACTTTATCTTCACCTGACGTCTCTGTAACGTCCTGGTAGAATTTAACTATATCCATAACCGCTTGTGGGTGTTGCTGTTGCTCCTTCATAGTAATACCACTAGATGTCAAAAGTTTTTCCCACTCATTTGGTAAACCAGTATACTCTCCGGTTTTCGCATCGACACCAACGTGGTATACGTGCTTTGGATCATAAGGCGTAGAGATTTTGAAACCCCCGCTTCCAGTGGAATTAACACCACCACCACCACTTGAAGACCGTTTCTCCGAATGTGAGTTCCTCTTGATGTTTTGAACAAAAGTCGAAAACACACCTTTCTTCTTTGCTCCACTTTTCCTCTTTGTATCGCCAGAAGAAGAAGTTGACGAGTTAGAATTTCTTTGCGAATGGTCTGGTGTGCCATGTTGACTCTTGACGTTTTTCCTCAAAGAGGTGAATGGAGACGAAATACTTCTAAACGGCGACCGCGACCCAGTTACCGGCGTTTGAAATTGGCTCTGGCTCTGGCTCTGGTTTTGACCCTGGCTTTGACCCTGGTTTTCAAAGAAGTTATTCATCATAACCGGTGTCTTGAGCGGTTGCTGATCCTCGGAAGTATTTTTCTTTTCCAAGTTTGGGTATGTGTGCGGTTGCTCTTCTTCAGGTATCACATCATGCGTGCTCACATGCTTGAACTGTTCTGCAGAAGAGTTGCCTGTTCTACCAAGACTTTCCGACGACGTCGAAAGCGCATCGTTCGTTCTTGTCTCATACAGACCACTGTTGCTGTTACTGTTGCTGTTGCTATTACTATTGTTGTTACTGTTTCTGTTGCCAATGGCTTCCGTAATGGGTGTTGTAACATTTGGAGAGTCTGAATGGTGTTTTGAATTCAAAACATCATTGCTGAGATCCAAACCTGCGCCGAAACTGGAGAAATCCGACATTACTCGGCCCCCGTTCGACATTCTTCCGATATTTTGTGATGACGAGCCCACTATGGTAGAGTTCGTCTTATCTCCAATTATAGAGTCCACGGTTCCCGGTGTCTCTTTAAGAGTTATGTTGTTCCCATCGGGACCTGCGTTATAATTATTGCTAATATCATCGTCATCGTCGTCGTCATTTGATAGTGTATTTCGGTCTGCATCAGATATGCTTCCGCTCAAAACAGAACTGGAAGATACCCTTGTAAACTGTATGGGCTCATCCAACGTCGGCTGCTGGGCATCGTTCCCATTATCAAGGTCATGCTCGTTTTCACGTTCACTCTCACTCTCACTTTCGCCTGGGTTCCCATTCCCATTCTCATAGCCACGCTTCTTCTCTGATTCTCCCGCGTCCTCCTCCTGGTCGCTGCTCACTATATGGCTCGCATTCCCCAAGAGATCTGAAACCGCAGCTGCTGGAACCGTTGGTTTACCCGGATCCATAGACTTGTAATCCGAAAGATCCTTCACGAATCGGTCCCCGACAGACTCCTGTAATCCCTTCACATCAAGACTACCTGGCGCACGCGGCAACCCCAGTGTATCTGAAGCACTCTGCTGCTTTTTACCCTGTGTCTTTCCTATAAGCACGTTCTCATCTTCTCCATTCGAAACACCAACCTCCACATTCCCAATCTTTTGTTCTGCTTCTTCCTGTTTTTTCGAACCGCCATCATCTCCAACTCCAACACTACGAGACCCAAACGTCCCCGGCAGCAGTTCCGAACTGTACTCACTTGCGTTCGTCATTGTCATAGCACACAAAAATCAAACTAATAAATCAATCAATCAATCAATTAATTTGGTTAAAACAAAGCTGAAACAAAAACAGAATAAAAATTTTGGCACCAATGATGATATCAAATATTTTGCGAACCCGAGTATACACTTGATTGCACTCTATCTATCACTTTGAAACTTTCTGCTTGGCTCCTTAATTTCAGAACTCAAAAATAAAAAAAAAAACCCAACGATTCTCGCTATATTCAATCCTGAAAATCTTATCGTCCGTTATATAGCACTCCCTGGAACATCCAAATGTATCCAAATCCTATCTCAATTGCTCTTGCCGCCAATCACAATCACAATTCCAAATTTCCAAAATCCAAAATCACACTATTAAAAACAAATCCAATTAATAAAACAAACAACAATTTCACCGTCCTGCAGAATTATCGAAGCCCCAAATCACTATCAAAGTTCAATTCCTGGTTTCACAATCTGATCTGGCTATCTAATACCAACTCTAGCCGTCTTAACGCTTCGCACTTCCTCTAAAACTACTGATTTACCTTTCAAATGTGTAGTGAGGTAAAAGCGTTAATCCATGTTTCTTTGTATTTTCACGTTTTTCGACAATTTCAAAGTTAAGAGTAAAGCATGTCATGTTGGACGAAGTGAAGTTCTCAGAGATCTGGGACGGATCGGGAGGCAGTGGGTGAAGCAGTGGGGGATCCTGGGGGGGATCCTGGGGAATCCTGGGGGATCTGTTGGCCAGTGTGTCATGCATATGTGTATTTACATATATAATTATATATATACTATAGTATACCATAGTATACTATTTTCACACTCATGACAATAAGAACGCACCGGATCCCTCGGTCATTGCCTGCACTAGACGGTTCCTTAGCATTGTTTTGTCCGAATACTTTGGGAGTTTCAAGTAGTTGGCACACGTCATGACACTGGGCAAGCACTCGTCTGGAGACGTGTTGTCGTCTGGATGTTTTAGGACGACGGTGAACTTTGGTTTCAAGTTCTTGAACCCTCCTAGTGGGAGTTTGGGCGAGCCTGTGATGAATTGCAAGAACAAGCGTCTTTCCTGGGGCGAGAACGTTGCAAGAGTGTGGATGAGGTTTGTTATTGTGGGGGAATCCATGGAGTAGCCGTGGTCTGCGTGTATGCAGGAGAATAGTGTTTCTGCAGACCAGTCCTCTTCTACAGCACCGAATAGGCCCGAGAGCTCTTCTGGGGTGAGGATGAGGAGCGAGGAGTATGGGAACGACTTCGAGAAGCCCGTGACAAAGGCGTTGAGCTGGCGCTGGATTCCCTTGGCCAAGATCTGGTCGAAGATGCGGATCAAGTATTCCTCGACGTTTTCCGAACTCACCAGGATCTTGGACCCGCCCTCGAGCAATTCCACGTTGTAACCGGGAAGCATGAAGTATAGATCGAGACTCTCGATGGATGGATCTTTCCTGTTTTCATACAAGAAGCGCAACGATTTGCCTAGTTGTGGGTCAACAAGCTGGATCATGTTGATGCACGTTTCGAAATCTTGCAAATCGAGTTGCTCACCCCTGCATTGCTTATGCATGAGCTCGAAAAACACCTCGTTGAATCTGAAGTCTAGAATACGGTTATCCTGCATCGAGCGGGCTACAAACGTACCAAGGTTTTCGAATAGTTTGAGTACCTTGCCGTTCTCCTCTTCTTCGGCACCCACCAAGGGTCCCGGGAATAACGTGTTTGTAACGTATTTTTCCTCCAAGTCATAAGCTTCAGTACTATCTATTCTCCACATGTTCAAGCTTTTCCTTGCGAATTCTTTGGACATTAGTGAGTAAAACTCAAGCGTGGGTCCCAAACCTGTACCTTCCTCGTCTTTATACTCGATTTCTAGCACGTTCGGAGAGGACCCGTACTTCTCCAAGATCTTGATACCAGACAAGAAAAGAGTTTCTCTCGACACTCTGAGCTTGTGTCTGGTTAATCTGCCCAGCTGGTTTAATGGGTTGTCGGCTGAGTTGCTGCTGTTACCGCTGCTGCTGTTGCTATCAAGTAGTTTTTCTCTCCAGTACTGAATCAATCTTCCGTACCCATACGACGTGTTCTGCAAGAAAGTTATCCTGGTATCAAAGGGGAACAAAAACCCATAGTTTCTTGTAATGTCAAGAACCCAGTTAGGTAATACGCCGCATGCAACAATCAATGGCTCTTCTAACTGTCTTGAAAGCTTTGCGCTGATCTTGGAGTTCACGTAGGCTGATGCAGGCACCGATTTATGCAATGAGCACTTCAACACGGTCAAAATACTCTTCACTGGTTTTAGGTCAGCGCTTTCAAAAGCACTATCTGGGTATAACGATTTCAATTTGTGCGTTTCAGTCTTCTTTGCGATTTTTCTGAATTTGAAAGTGGGCACATTAGTCCAAATGCTTGATGTAGGCTGCCCTTCCCTCATGGCCTCTTTGAACACAGCAGAATATATGGTCGAAGATTGATCTAAGGGCTTGCCGTTTAATGAGAACTCAAAGTCGATTTTTTCAAGCTCCTTGGCCATACTTACTGGGTTTATCTGACTGCTTAACCGGCTCATGGTAGGTATAATTGTGCTTAAAAATTCTGATTGAATAATCTTGTGCTTCAAAAAGTCGTCTAAAGTTTTCAAAGATGCAACACAATGCACAGCAATGACAACATCTCTAAGGTTCTCTGGAATCATGTTACCTAAAGTTTTGGTACCCTCCTCTTCCTCTTCCTCTACCTCCTCATCTATTGCATCAGCACTAGAATCAAGGACAATTCTGATTTTCATTTGTTTAACCAAAGATGAACTTGGCGGTTCATTGTTACCAGTCCCTGCATCAAGGATAGCAAAGGATTCGGTTCTGGACAATGCGTTCTGTAGTAATTTTACGAAATCAGCAAGTCTATCCTCAAACACTTTTAAAAAGGTTTTACGCGACAGAGACTGCTTTGTTTCATCTCTTTCAAAGATGCTTGCCATTGCATCTACTAACCCGGTAGATATTAGTTCGAAACCGGATATGCTATAATTGTCATTAAACAATGTTGATTTTAGTTCAGCCCAGAACTCGGTCCAAAACTGTTCTGAATCTGCTGTTACGTTTAAGCCTTTCATTTTAGCAACTATAGCGTTGATATCAGATAGTTCAGTGGCAATCTCATCTACGTTTGACGAGAAAATCTCAACGAGACTGGTCGAAAACATAGAAATGTGTTTCATCAAATAGTAAGGGGTTAAGTGATCGTAAATGTTAATGCGGATTTTCCTTGGCTTAACAAACTCTGGAATGTTCATCTCGTCGTATTCCATTCTAAATGTATCCTTTTCGTCATTATCATCGTCTTCCGCACCATCGGACTCGGACCCAAAAATGGGGGTAGCATCCAAGTTAGTACCTTCCTCCTCCTCCTGCTCTTCATCATTATCATCCCCAGAAGCTCCAGCAGAAGCTCCAGCGGAAGCTCCAGCAGAATGTTTCTTTACCACTTCAGTATCATAATGTGACTTGAATGCAGCAAGGGCATCCGGGATACCTTCCTTTACTAGCTTGGTTAGGTACACTTCCGGGTTAGTAGACATCATGATGGATGCCAACGAAAGCAATGCTACCAAAATAGCGCCGGTCTCAGACTTGAGTTCTTGCGCACTAGCATGGCTGCCGTTTATCAGGCCCGATGAAATCAAGCTTATCACTGACGATGTATCAACGTCGGAGTTACGGGGGATGCAAGTGAAGATCCTAGCTAATGCAGCTAATACTGTATATCTAATCTTTGTATCTACAGTATTGGAGTATATCTCCACTAGGCACGGTATTAGCTGTGTGATTAGGTTCACAAAAGCCGTCTTTTTATCGTCAAAGGTGAAAACCTTGGTTTCGTCTGCGGTCAACACTTGGGAATCCTCGGTGGGGAGCAAAAGAAGGATAAACGTTGTAACGCAAAGCAAAAGCTCCTGAGGCACGTAGATCAACGTTTCGCCGAAACCCGAGGTCGCCTTTTTCTTGAAAGGTTGGAAAATGCTTTGAATCACATTCAGCAATTCGCAGTCCAACAAGATCTGTTTCGATAGCTCGGCATTGGTGGAAACCAAGAGGGACAAAATCGTCAACGTTTTTAGTGCAGATTCCCCCTCCAATTCGCCATCGGAGCAAAGCAACGAAAGGAACCGTTTCACCAACTCGATATCGAAAAGCGTCGAGAGCGATTTCTTATTCAATGACCCGGATATACTGTAAAGCGTTATGAGCACGGGTTTCAAGATCACGGGATTCGTGTTGTTCAAGAAGATAGTTTTCAAAGAAGGGAAAATCTCCGACACCATCTCGTAATCGCTCTCCTTGGCCCTTGCGCACGAGTTGGCTATAATGGACAAGGCTTTTTTCTGTGCATGCACCGTGAAAAAATCCAAGTACTGCAAACAGCACACCAACGACCCACTCCTCAATATCTCCAAGCCGTGCACCCTCGAAATGAACTCGAGAGTCTCCAAGACTTGTTCCGCCAAGTCTATGTAACTGATTTCGGCTAGCTTGCCCTTCAACACCTCTATAATATCCCTATCCACAGAAACCTCTATCATCTCGGGATTCATCTCGTAGCAGTTGTATAGACACCGGCACGCAATCAATTGCAACTCCAACTCCCCTTGCAAAAGCGGGCTCGACATCACATGAATCAACGCATCCATCAACTTCCCAGAAGGAATCACCCGCTCAGCAATCAACGGATTGATCATTAGCAACTGTTCCGCTAGCTCTCTGAGCGATTCCATAGCAATATACGGATCATCTTCCGCCTGAAGAACGTTCTCAATGAGCTTATAGTACCGCGTGCCCTCTCTACTCGACGATGTCGACGACATCCCCGACGAGAAAAACCCCTCAGACCTCCCAAGCTCCTGCAACAAGCTGGGCAACGACCTCCCAAACGCCCGCTCCTCGGAATCTGCCTCATCTCCAGACCTTTGTTCCGCTAATCGAGACACGATATCCTGGAGAAACGAAATCCGATCTCCACGCCTACCATTCCTCACTCCACGAATATCCCCATCTCCATCCAATTCTTCCTCTTCTGCCTCTTCCTCATCATCCCCAATCTCCTCTTCTTCTTCTTCCTCATCGTCATCCTCATCAGCATGGTGCACAAACCCTAAATCATCCTCATCTTCCGGATAAGAATACTCCCCGGATTCACCTTCATCACTCCTATCGCTGTTACCGTCATTATCATCCTCGTAAATGATATAATCGCCATCACCATCGTAGTAACTCATATTGGCCAACTAAACTAACCAACTTCACAAGATGATTCTCCACCAAAAAACAACCAATTTTCCTTCCTGGATCGCCTGTTTCCTATCTCAGCACACCTGAAACCACTACTACAGCCCTCTCGCACTGCAATAGCTCTCTGTTGCCCTGTTTTCCTCCCTTTTCTTGCTTGTAACAGGTAGTTTGCCATATAATATATACAGCTTATTACGTTTTTATTCCTTTGGTTTGAGGGGCGCCGGGGCAAAAATGCCGAGGGTATTCCTGGTCATGTGAGAGTCATGTGACGTCAAACAGGTCAGGTGACAATCACATGACCTGGAATAGAATTTCTTTTTTTGGAAAAAAAAGAAAAGCGCAAATTTTTCAAGCTGCTCATCGCATCGCATCGCATCTCATCGCCAGTGGGAAAGCATAGCCAGTGCGAGTGAGTGTGGTACTTAACCTGGGCTTGTTTTATCCATTGGGGTGTGTGGTAGTGATTAGTAGTGATTTGTGTGGAATACAGTCAGTTTAGGAAGAATTGGACCAGGACCAAAGTACATACGCCAGACTTGATCTAAATAAGCATGCCAAGATCTAAGCGTTCAAAGTTGGTTACTCTAGCCCAAACCGACAAGAAGGGCAGAGAGAATAAGGAAAGGATCTTTGATGAGGTCAGAGAGGCTCTAGACAGTTACAGATACGTTTGGGTGTTACATTTGGACGATGTGAGGACTCCGGTTTTGCAGGAGATTAGAAGCTCTTGGGCTGGGTCCAAGCTAATTATGGGTAAGAGGAAAGTTTTGGTGAAGGCGTTGGGTGAGAAGCCTGAGGAAGAGTACAAGGAGAACTTGGCTAAGCTTTGTAAGGAGTGTTCTGGGCTCACGGGTCTGCTATTCACGAACGAGGCGGTTGATGTTGTGGAGGATTACTTCAAGGCGTACACAAGAGCGGACTTTTCGAGACCAAAGTCGAAGGCTCCATTGACGTTTACGATTCCAGCTGGGATTGTGTATTCGCGTGGTGGACAGATTCCCGAGGAGGACGACGTGCCAATGGTGCACTCGCTTGAGCCTACGCTCAGAAACAAGTTCAAGATTCCTACCAAGATCAAGAACGGTAAGATTACGCTTGAGTCGCCATTCCTGGTGTGCGAGAAGGGCAAGACGCTTGACGTTACACAGGCGTTGATTTTGAAGCAGTTTGGTATAGCAGCAGCTGAGTTCAAGGTCAAGGTTGCAGCATATTACGACAACGAGTCCTCGTCTGTCGAGAAGGTCGGTATCAACATGGAGTAGGTAGGGCAGAGCAAAGAAACATAATTTACCATATATATAACCATATACACTTTTATTGTACATTTAACAAGATCAGATCTATTCTAGGACGCGTCTTCTCCAGTACCTCGACAGCGCATCCCAGCTGTGAACCTGCACGCCAAGATCTACCGCATTCACCAGCCGTACCCGGATCGCGTACCGTTTTTCAAGCCGCATCGCGCCGTGCAGAATAAGGTTGAGGTTCCTCAACTGTTCTGGAGACATCTTCTCCTGCTTCTCCTCCTTTTCCTCCTCCTTCTCGTGGGGAAACACCAGCGACTCCAGCCCATATATCACTATCTCTTCGTAGCTGCTCAAAGTGTCGCCTCTCGAGTGCTGCTCCACCTCTATCTCCACATAAGTAAGATACATGTACAAATACTGCAGCTTGTCGAGGAAAAGAACCTTGATGTTTCGTCTACCGCGCACAATATCATCAATGGCGTTGAAACACGGGTGCTCCCGCGCCTTGTGCCTCAAATCCTGCTCGAAGAACTTTCGCGCAACGTTTCCCAGAGCAATCACCAATGTCTTCTTGTCGCTGTCCAGCACATCTCGCAGCACATCTTCCATTCTTCTGAGGGCAATTCCGGGGGCAGTAGCAGAGTCAGTAGTATCAGGGCCAGCAATTCCAGGGACAGCACCAGGGAGCTTGTTAATTCTGTTTTAAAGAGTCCAGTCCTTGAGTCTTCCTCAGGTCTGCTTTAGGTCTGCTTCAGGTCTTCTTCTGTCCAGTCCAAGTCCATGTCTATCACGTGACATCCAAATATTTTCCCAAAGAACATCAAATCCGTACACAGTGATCTAAAATTTTTCGTTCCAGAGTTTTTTTTGGGCTACAGGCTTTATTAGAGGGAAGAAAAGTAGTTCAAGTATAGAGAGTTTAAACAAGAAACAAAAGTGGTGTTTGAAGTGGTCTTATCGGGGTTTGACACTAGAATTGGAGTCAACAGTGGCTGGGGAAATATGTCATTGAGATACTGTGCCAAAAGTTTGAGCAACAAGGGATCTTTTGCGCTGGGATCTGGCGCAACAAGACTACTAAGCTCTAGCTCAAAAGCTTGCAACAAAGCAGAAGGTGAAGCTGAAGTTGAAGTGGAATCTAGTAATAGTAGTAGTAGCAGTGTTCGTCAAAGTGAGTTCAATGGGAGTATATCCAAGTTGTTAGAACAGGCTATGAGAACTCCTGTAGAGGATATGAGTGTTTTGGAGTCGAAGTTTCGGAGTCCATTGACAGAGAAAGAACAGCAATTGGATGAGAGATTGACGGAGTTCTTGAGGAAATACGCTAAGCAAAACAAGGTTTTGGATTTGCCAGAGGATAGCAACAAATTTGACTTTAGTTCGAAGGTTGTTTCGCAGCCACTGCATACGAGAGAGTTCCCATATTTGTCACAATCGGGCAAAGACGAGCCATATTCCGAGCAAGAGCTGTATGTGCGTCAATTGAAGCATGCATCGCACACGGGGAAGTTGGGAGCCGATATCTCGAATGTTTACTTCCCACATAAGGATATTTTCAACCCGCCATCTTTGCAACAGGTGTCGATCGAGAAGCTCATGGCTGCCGGTGTGCATTTGGGACAGTCTACTGCTCTATATAGGGCATCGACACAGCCTTACATCTACGGTGAATATAAGGGCATTCATATCATCGATCTGAATCAGACACTTTCACATTTGAAGAGAGCTGCCAAGGTGGTGGAAGGTGTGGCCGAAAACGGTGGTTTGATCTTGTTTTTGGGTACTAGAGAGGGCCAAAAGAGAGCGCTTGTCAAGGCTGCAGAAAGAGTCAAGGGTTACTACGTTGCCTCCAAGTGGGTGCCAGGTACTTTGACCAACCCTACAGAAATTTCGAGCAACTGGGAAAGACACGAGGTGGATTACCTTGGAAACCCAACTGGTAGAGAGTTGACGCTCAATGAGTCTACAAGCATCATAAAACCCGATTTGATGATTGTATTAAATCCTACCGAGAACAGAAACGCCCTTAAGGAAGCCATGAAGGCCAGAGTTCCAACCATCGGTATTATAGACACAGATTCAGAACCATCGCTAGTGACGTACCCAATTCCAGGTAACGACGATTCGCTACGTTCCGTCAATTTGTTGACAGGTATTCTAGCCAAGGCTGGTGAAAGAGGTGTCCAAACGCGTTTGAACCTTGCATCTGCTGCTTGAACAACTGTCGAAAACAATAATTAATTAATTAAATAAATACACATCACGGTGTACAGTCCGCCGTGTTAACCTTGTATATAAATTAGTAGTCACTGCAATAACGATTTTAAAAAAAAAAAAAAAAAAGGAAGAGGTGTATACACACACGCATGTACGTGAAAGCGGTTCCTTACATATTAACACACAATCAGTTTGCTAGTAACTTGTATTAAAAAAGAGTTTTAACAATGCCAAACATACATTAAGAAGGGAGAACCATCTTTTTGTTCGCTGGGATATCCCTTGCAGAAAAAAAAAAAAGCCAATTGCACAAAGGGAAAGTTGAGGAGTATGCAAGCATGTATGCATGCATGTGTATACGTTCCCAAACCTGTGAGGTTAATTCAGATTGGTTTCTCTGTATGGGGGTTTTATTTTTTATTTTTTTTTTTTTGGCACAGACTCTATATTATGACGTTCTGCTAAAGAAAGAATGAAAAATGAAAGATAAAAATGACAGTTATTAATGTGGAAAAACGGTAGTAAAGGTATGAGGTTGGTGTGTGTGTAAGTGTGGAGTGGGGTGGGGGCGTTATCATCAACATCATCTCGTCATTTATTTTTCTTTTTCTTTTTCATTTTCTTCTTTAGGTTCATTTTCCTCTTCATCAGTAGACTCGCTGTCACTTCTTTCGTCCTTTTGAATACCATGGACGACCAAGCGGTACAAGATTCTGAAGATTAGGAATAGCCAGAACAAGTTCAACAGCTGTAGAGCTAATAGCAAGAAGAAAATGATAGGTTGAGAGATCCAGCACTTGTATTGTTGAGTAGCAAAATTCAAAGTGTAGTTACCTACGGTTCTGAATTCGGTAAGGAGAGACCATAGAATCTTCAAATTGATGTAGTGACGCAAATAGATCCAAGCAACAATGAAAATCATAAAGAAAGGTGGAGTCAGAGAAGAGTCCAGGTAGTTCAAGGTCTTAGACAAGGCCAAGAAGAAATCTGAAACGTCCATGGTAATGTAGACCGCAAGCCCCATCTTTGTGAAGTGGAAAACGTAGGATAACCAAACCAAAGCCAATGTGACAATGTGGTGGATAATCAACTCTTGGAAATCTTTTCTTGGTTTTTCCAATTGCAACGCTAGCACACAAGATTGTTGAGCCCAGAAGGCTGCTTGGCCCAAGTAAAAGATTTTGTATAAATATTCGTTGTTGAAGTCTGGGTATGTCTTGTACATGGTATCGGTTCTGAACAACCAAAGATCCGTGTGGTACATGATGTAAAGTCCGAAGGGCCCAGAAATACTGTAATAAAAGATGGAATACATCTGTTCCATCATTCTCTTGATCTTATTTTCCTTCTTAATACCCAACTTAATGGCCAATGGACGCAAAATCACTTGCATCACGAACTCTCTCAAGAAGGTGAAGAAAATCATGTAGAAAAACACGAAACATAGATCCTTTGGACCCTTGGCATACATCCTTGTGTCGCCAATCTGGTAGGATGGCGCAACAAACATGTGCAATGGATTGCTGGGTGTCATATTGCCAGAACACCAGTAGAGCAAGTACGTGAACGACAATATCAAAAATGACGTCAACCACGAATGGCGATAGCTTAGTTCTCTATATGAGAACCAAAGCTTTCTCAAAACGTCCAAATCATTTTGAGAGGAGCTAGATAACACCTTCAGCCTGGCCGCAGATGCGCTTCTGCTCCTCGCTGTAACCGACATGGTGGAAAGACCAGGAACAGAAGTGTCACCTAGGTCAATCCTACCAATAGACGTTGTACGTCTTCTCCTCAGTTGAGGAGACTCCTTCTTTCCGCTCATATTCACTCTATAATCTATTCAGTCCTATAATCCGAAGCACTCAAAAACAGAGAGAGAAGGAAAACCCAATTGTAAGCTTTTAGTTCGTGTCGTGTGGCTAACGAGAAGAACTCCTTTAACTTAAAAACTCTAACTTTTTGTCTGTTTTTGTTTTTATCTTAACAAACCTCCTCCACTCAATAATAACACGCCAATAATACGTACTATTAACAAGCCAAAGAAGCAGAAGAATAAAAAAAAAAAAAAAAAATACAAACAAACAGAAATACGAAATGAGATCACCAGTTGCACCAGAAATAAACACAGTACCAGTTAGTTGTATCTTACCGTTCTTGTCCTTGTTAACACAAATTCTACTGCACTAGCACTATTAACAAAGCCTCAAAAAACCAATGTATATACGACAGGGGTGTGAAAGTAAGTCCCTTGTTCTTGTTCTTGTTCTTGTTCTCTTCTTTTCTCTATCCATTTTTTTTTTCCATTTCTAAACACCAGATTAGAGACTCTAGCGCTTTAGTAAACAAAAGCTTATGAAGAACTTTTTTCTCCTATCCCAGCAGCCTTACCACCGCCTAAAAAGCACCTACCAAGATTTTTCTTGAAGGAAATGCAAATGCAGAGGAAAAAAAAAAAAAAAAAAATATTGTGACTTTTCTGGAACCAAAATCTGTCCATTTGGAAACCCAGTCACGTGTGTCATATCGTGAGTCCCTTGGTAACTTGGTAATACTTCATGAACAAGCGTGTGACGCTGACATTCTGGGTATATTATGGGGATATTTTCCAGTCTATTCTAAGGGGGAGTCAATTCTTGCTGATAAGATACGAGGTTACCTGTACAACAGGTGCTGTACAACGTGATGGGGGCTAGCCATTTGTCATCGCAAAAACTGGTGTGTTTTATCAGCAAAACTGTATGTACATATTTGTAGGTGTGCTAAGGCAAAATGTATCCTTTTGTTTTCTTGTCCTGTTATATAGTAAATTCGGTGCATTTCGGCGGCAAAAGTGTCAGGGATGATGTCATTACCCGGATATTTGATTTTTTTGGGAAGGGAAGGGAAGTTTATGGTCACGTGAGGTAGGGCAGGGCTAGGGCCAGGGCCCGGGGCATACGTTCCTGAAGAGTGCTTCCCTATTACTCAGTGGTGTTTGAAGCCTGGAGATGGGCCGACTGTTGTATTTAAAGCGGTTTTGCTTGCCCCTTTTACTCATGGCAATAGCAAGATAACTCTCGCAGGACTGGCAGGTGTCCCGTATAGACGGGAAAACCTGTAGTAGCTAGTATGATTCAAGAGATCGCACGCCCAGGATCGGGGCAACTCACTACCAAATCAATGGTCAATCGCTTGGCTCTAGGGCAGGTGCCAGCTCCAGTGTCAGTGTCAGTTACACTTCCAGGGTCCTTCGTCTCTCTATATATGTCCGGGTAACCTGTTGATGTATATCGAAAGCACTTTCTTTTTCCCTGAACATGGCTGGGATAGATGCTAATAAAAGCCTATATTGTATTATATATATAGTTTAAACTAAGGTTTGATCAATTGAAATGTGATTTATGGAGGCTCAAAGGATCGAATAGTGAGCTAGAAACCGTGAAAAGGAAATATATTGTAGTACCGGTAATATGACATCTACGGTGAAATTGCAAAAAGCGATTGATAAGGCGACAGATGCAGGATTAAGGGCCGACAATTGGGGATATCTCATTGAGGTATGCGACTTGGTGAAGTTGGATGCTGAGGAAAATGGGGAGTTTGCTATGAACTTGATTGAGGATAACCTTTTAGGTAGGAATGCGAATGTTATACTTAGGACGTTGTCTCTTGTGGTAGCTTTGGCGGAAAATTGTGGGAGTCGGTTGCAACAAGCGATTAGCAGCAAGCATTTTACTGGGATTTTGTTCAAGTTGGTTGATGATTCGCGTGTGCACATCACTGTTAAGCGGGAGGTAGTTAAGACGGTGCATCAGCTAGCAGATTCGTTTAAGAATGATCCGTCATTGAAGTATATGCATGATCTAGAGAACAAGATAAAGATTACTCATCCGCAGTTATTGTCTGAGCCGAGGGTTCCTAAGAAGAAGGAGATGTCGCGGGATAAGGAGCAGGAGGAAGAGAAGGAGTTGGCTGAGGCGCTCAGGCTCTCGTTGCTTGAGTTTGAAAAGAGTAATGGGAAGCCGAATGGGAGCGGAGCAGCCCCTATCAATAGTGGAGCATATCAACCGCAGCAGCAGCAGCAGCCGGAACAGCAACAACCAAAGCAGACTCCTACTACCATACGTAAAGTGAGAGCAATGTACGATTTCAAGGCTACAGAGCAAGACGAATTGTCGTTCAAGAAGGGCGATTTGATCTGCGTTGTGGAACAAGTTTACAGAGATTGGTGGAGAGGGACTTTGGGCGGACGTGTTGGGATTTTCCCATTGAATTACGTGACTCCTGTCACGGAGCCAACGAAGCAAGAACTGGAACTAGAGGCTCGTAAGGAGGGCGAAGTGTTTGCACAGAAAGATAACGTGGATAAGTTGCAGCGGAAACTAAGGGAAGCTGGCAATGCAGACGTGTCCCAAGACCAAGAGATTAATGAGTTGTATGGTTCCGTGTCGCCATTGCGTCCGCAAATATCGAAGATGTTGGGTAAGTACTCTCAGAAGAAAGATGATCTTCTCTCGTTACGCCAAGTTCTAGCAAATGCCGAGATTACCTATAACCAATTATTGAGCAGAGCTTCTAATGCATACGCGGCACCAGCACCCCCTCCAACATCTCAGTATGCCTCGCCAGGCTATAGCATGTCAGCCTCATCTCAACAGCCGCTACAACCACCGGTTCAATCACCGGCACCAATTCAACAGCAGCAGCAACAGCAGCAACAGCAACAGCCAATACAACAACAGCAACAACAACAGTACCCATATGCACACCAGCAGCAAGCTTCTGTACAGCCTATGGGTCGTCCGGCCGGACAATCTGCCGTAGAGCCTCAGCAATACTCGAGACAATCTTTTGCATTCCCGCAAATGCCTAGCCAGGGCTACCCTCAAGCACAGGTTCCCCCGCAACAAAGCCTGCCTTATCCTCAAGCAACTTCTCCAGTACAACAAAATCATCAACAAGTGCCACAGTACTACAATATCAACTCTACCGGCACTCTGCCAAATTGATCTTGTGTAATTTATGAACTTACCAAACTAAACTAAACTAAACTAGTTGTTGCATACTCGCCAGAAATATAAAATATCGCACGAGTCTTACATAGAGATAATCTTTCATATAGAATATGACACGCTCTAGTGCATGCAGTATCTGGTATATTCTCCTTTATTGCTCTTTTACTTATTCTGATTCTTATATATCTTTAAATCTGATGTTACCTTGTGCTAAGTGTCCCTTTTTTCCCAAAAATAATATAAATAAATTTAAAGTTTAACTATAATATATAGAAAGCATACTGTATATCAGTATATCAACACATTTAATGACTTACTGAGAGGAGGACAGGAAGTATTGAAAGATTGAGAACCCTGTGGAAATAAATCTACTTTAGTATAATGTCTAAATTTGAAGAAATTGTCAGAGAAATCGTATTCGACTCGCCTCCAGAGGAGATACCTTTGGTTTATAACAACTTGCAAGTCCTAAGCAATGGAGACAGCAAACAAGAGATCATCTCCATCATTCAAGAGTTCAATGAAAAAGTCAGAGTGCCAGTAAAGTACGATGGTGAAAACTACGTGCTTAGTGAATACAATAAATCTGGAAGTAAGTATTTTGATCCAGTAAAGAAGGTTTTATTCTCAGTAGACCCAGTTTCTCGCGAGGTAAGCGACGTCGAAGAGTTACAAGAGCAGGAATTGGTGGCTACAGACGTTCAAGATAGCTTATATGGTGATTTATCAAAGTACGTCTCGAAGGCCTTCCCTGAAACTGCGGCTTACGGCGTTTTCAAGACGAAGAAGAGCGAGAACGAGTATGCGATCGTTATTGTGAGCAATAAGAAGAGCCTTGGCGACTTCTGGACCGGCAATTGGGTTTCTGAATACATCTATAACGCGGTCAGTGACAGTATCAGTGGGAAGGTCTCTGTTGACGCTCACTATTTCGAAGATGGAAACGTCCGTTTCAAATCCTCGGCTCCTCTAGAAGAAGAGACATCTACTTCTCCAGTGGTAAGCATCAAGAGATTCGAAAATAACTTTGAAAAGAACCTCATCGAGAAGTTCCAGTACATGAATGAAACACAATTCAAGGGCTTGAGAAGAAGACTACCTGTGACAAGAGCTAAGATCAATTGGGGACAAGGTATCGGTAACTACAGATTAGGTAGAGACGCAGCTCAAGGAACAAACTAAAGAGATTGAGATTATGAAAAAATAAAAATAAAGGGATAACAACACACTGCATAATCGCAAGCAGCGCGCTAAGTATCAATTCAGAACAACTTATATATCGTATACAATAAGAAGAATGCAAGTAGGGACATTCCTACCATTCGCCATATGTTATTTCCAGCGCTCATTGATCTTTGGAGCCTTGTAGACGAGTTCCTTACATTCAGGAATAGTTGGCCAAAAGTGTTCTGCATATTATCGATGAGGGAGCTGTCGACAGCAGCCTGGTTTCCGATATCCTCATTGATGTTTCTAAAAGTAGAAAGCTTGTTTGCTAGCTCATCTAAACGTTGGTTATTCTAAAGGTAGTAGTGTTAGTAATTCTCTGAAGAAGAAGAAGCTTCGTATTGATTTAAGACATCATCATCATCGCACATACCGCATTTTCCTGCTGGGAATACTTGGAATCTGACATGGTATATGGTGTTGGTGGGGCTGGTTCAAAGTATTCCAGTCGTGGTCATGTTCCCAATGTACAAAGTACTATTTTACAGCGATGGTGTTTTCTACGTTTGTAGCTCGCACTAACGATGCGCTGTGCTCTACACTTAAAGCTTGCTTGTTTACAAAATACGTTCAAAATGATATAAAAATACCAACTATCGGCTTCAAGATGCCCAGCTAGACACGCACTCATCATATATAAGATAAGATACAGACGGATACGAACGGCACAAGAGTGTACTACTACGATTGGGAAACCCACGACTTCTAATAATACTGTCTAAAATTCAGAGTAGATCTTGGTGTTTGTTAGTTTTCTAGTTTTCATATAAAATCAACGTTAGGCAACTGTTTTCATCTTATAAAAGGCAGTATTAGAGAGACCGTGTTTCCACACACGCATGCTCAGATACATGGACATGATCCCCACCTCTTCTGAGGTGAGTGAACGAGAAGAACTGGTTTCAGATCGAAACCACTAGCACCAATGCATTGTGTGTGTGAACTTAATTACATGTAATCTCTTGCTGATATTTCTATAATAGTCAGACCGAAAGTTATTCGCATTCCACAAGACTCCCATAATGGAACTAGGCATGTTCCGAGATGACTTGCCCTCGATCGCAAATTATAAAACATCATTCAGAAGAAAACAGCCAAAAGATACATGCGTTCACACAAAAAAACATTGGAGAAATGGCAATATTCCACAGAATATAATCCTTCTCGAGTGTCCACTGGTATCTGCACGTACAGTGAGAAGACTGTTGCGTGTGGTTGTCTGTTTGAACCATTATTCAATTTCCAAGAAATGTTACTTAATGACATGCATCTCTCTATATAATAAACGGCGTTCATTGTACATCATCGCTCAGTATTTATACAAATGGGCGAAGAGCTCGATGCTTTTGTATATATATATAAGTACTGCCGTACGTTTTTTTTTCACGGGACTGTTCTGTTTCCCCCATTTTCCCGTTTTCCAGGGCTTCCTCTCTATCACAACATCCTTGCACCCGCCATATAACATCTAGAAAAGTATTTTTGTTAGTACACCACAGCAAGCTGTTTTTCTTGCGCGATCGCCAGCTTGCGGAGCGCACAGGCGTATTTCCTCTTTTGGAAGAAAAACTGTGCCAACACCCGTGTACCACATACAATACCGGTCCTTCAAACCTGTGACGCAACTCTTTTTCGCACACTCTTGCCCGAAACCGAGTGGAACGCTTCACCAATACTACCAAACACAGTGCTTGGTTTAGCAAGTTTCATCAAAGGTTTAGAATAAAATTGAGATTTAGCGTATACCAGTACTTGTTACTAGTATTAGAGGGTAGTGTTTATTAGACGTGTTTAAGCTATAGGATTCGTTACTACAGAGCGGAAGAAGAACCAAGTGAAAAATGTCCACTGATTCTGTTGTTAAAGCTTCTAACTGGAGATTGGTCGAAGTTGGCCGTGTCGTTTTGGTCAACAAGGGCCAATACGCCGGCAAGTTGGCCACCATTGTCGAAATCATTGACCAAAAGAGAGTATGTTATTAAGCCATTAAAAGGGAATGCGAGTATGTGATAGAGTGGAGAAGAGAACCTGAGGATGTGTTATCTGTTAAAATCGATACGTTCGTATACTAGAGGAGAAGGAAAGATATTATGAAAGAAAAAAAGCATGAGAAAAGCTATGGGTGATACTGAAGAGATAGACTAGTGAATTCGAATCGAATGTGCCACATACTGGCCCCAACCCCCCATCTATCGGTGCAAGTGCGCTCCCATTCCCACCCCCCAACCCCAAGCGTTTACATTTTTACTAACAAATCTAATCTGCAATAACTTTCACGTTGCTGCACGATTTTTCATCCACAGGCTTTGATCGACGGTCCAACCACTGGTGTCCCAAGACAAGCAATCAACTTGGGTCAAGTCGTCTTGACTCCATTGACCTTTGCTTTGCCAAGAGGTGCTAAGTCCGCTACTGTTTCCAAGAAGTGGGCTTCTGCCGGTGTCTCTGAAAAGTGGGCCGCTTCCTCCTGGGCTAAGAAGATTGCTCAAAGAGAAAGACGTTCTGCTTTGACCGACTTCGAAAGATTCCAAGTTTTGGTTTTGAAGAAGCAAAAGAGATACGCTGTTAAGAAGGCTGTTGCCAAGGCTTAAATTCTCCCAAGAATTTGATCCTAACGCTACACAAAGCTTTTTTTATCCTTCTATGATTAACAACGCTTTCCCGCAATCCTTTTTCACCTCCCCTCAACCATATAATCTTTTGGGGCCAAAGTATGATGCATCCTCACTTTACACACATACAAATTTTTACAATAAAGTGAGGGTCTCCCTCATATCCAGTATATATTGTTATAGCAATAATATAATGTACATCTAAATTTACTCGTGTTTACACTGTGACACAAGAGATTTATTCACACTGTCTGCCTAATAGTCACACACAAAAAAAAAAAAAATACTGCCACTACTACTACTACGTTTCCAAACCCCCAACCGTCCCTCCGTTTCCTACCGTCTTCTTCGGTGATCCATCCCATCCCATCCTATGCCTTATGGCTTTTGCCTCAACGTTTCCTAATTTTTCAAGAAAAGAAAGGAAAAAATTGCGAGACCGAGTTTGTAAATAAAAACAATTTGTATTTACAATTTTCGATGACTGACTACTACTTCTGATAGTTATAAAGCAGAGTTGAGAGAGACTGGTTCAGGTGGATCAAATAAGGGATTAGACGTTGAGTTTGAGACTTTGAATCCGTACAGTCGTTAGTAATTTTTTTTTTTTGCAGCACCAAAAAGTAGTGTCTTAAAGCAAGAAGATTTTATACCCGGGCGGTTGTTGTGTTGTACTATTTATTTATTGTTTTGTTTTGTTTGGGTGAATATTTCTTTTTCAAGGAGTTTCTCTGATATAAACGAAGTTGAACGAAGTTTTGAACGAAGTGAACAACGGCTTTTGTTTAGCAGCACCACCAACTGAGAGTTAATCCGTTTAAGATTCGTCTAGGAGTACTGTGTGTGTACTTAATAAAAATTTGCCAGACCTTCGCTTAAGTTTTTACAAGCCACTATTAGGATTTACTAGGGAATAATATAATATAGTATACTATTGCCAACGGAAGGTAACCTCATCATCCTCATCGTACAGAGAATTTTACTTTACATCAAATAAAAAAACACATGTCGAGTTGGTTTCACAGGACATTTCTTGCCGATAGGCCGGCAGGCTCAAGGTTAGCCAATTTAGAGACTAGTTTTTCGCCTCAAGTTAGCATAAGAAAGTTGAAGAACTACCAGCCAACGGTTAGTGAGATTTGTCATTACGGGTTTTTAGGGAGCATTCTATTTTTCACTTTCATTGTCAATCCAGCAGCATGGATTTACAAGATATTGGCGTATTCGCTATTGATACTGCTTTGTATCGTTCCGGCTACAGGCCAGTTCTTTTTCAATGCGCTCCCAGTGTTGACATGGTTGGCTCTATATTTCACATCATCGTCGTTTGATGCGACATACAGACCTCCTATCACGGTGAAGGTTTTGCCAGCTATCGAGACGATATTATACGGTGATAACTTGAGTGATATCCTTGCGACGTCTATAAATAAGCCGTTGGACATTATTGCATGGCTACCATACGGTATTTTCCATTTCGGGGCGCCATTTGTAGTTGCAGCGATTATTTTCCTCTGCGGGCCTCCAACTATATTGAGAGGCTATGCGTTTGCATTTGGTTACATGAACCTCTTTGGGGTTATCACACAAAACGTCTTCCCAGCAGCTCCACCATGGTACAAGATTCTACACGGATTGGCACCAGCTCACTATGGCATGCACGGATCCCCAGGTGGCTTGGGCAGAATCGACGAGTACTTTGGAATTAACCTATACACTTCCGGGTTCAGTAATTCTGCTGTCATTTTCGGTGCGTTCCCCTCGTTGCATTCTGGATGTGCTACCATGGAGGCCCTATTCTTCTCTTACGTTTTCCCCAAGTTGACTCCATTATTTGTGTTTTACGTTTGTTGGCTATGGTGGTCTACGATGTACTTGACGCATCACTACTTTGTGGATTTGATGGCAGGTTCAGTGCTTTCATTCGTCATTTTCCAATATACAAAATACTTCATTCTACCGCTGCCCGAAAAGGGTGTGTACTCCAGATGGTCGTATGCAGAAATTACAAAATTCAACATCTGGCAATCGGACCCATTATACGGTGCTCGTGCAGATGTAGAAAACGTTCCATTATCTGTGTTGGAAACAGATTTTGAGCTAAACTCGATGGAAAACTCTAATTCTCCATCTATTTTTGACGAAACATCAACAAGATCAGCATCTCGTTCATCTATTACATCAGCAGATAATTTTGAAAATGACCTACCATTGAGAGCTTCAACGGCAAAGCCCAATAAACAAAGAATTGATTGATAGAGAGAGCCATATTTTCTTCTTTTTTTCCCATTATTGTATTTTCTCCTTCTGTTAAGTTCAGAATAATGCCCCCCTTTTCATACCCAATCTTCTGACTCTAACGGAATTACACGTTTGGCTTCACTTTCGGTGATTATACCATTATTATTATTACTATTACTATTACTATAACTATTACATTTACACTTTTTTTTTTGTTATTATTATAAGGAAAACCACTCGATTGACCAAATCAATGTAAGATTAGTACCTACATAATATACCTTAATATAGAGATACCCATGCATACTTTTATTCATTTCTATTTTTATGTTTATGTTTATGTTTATTTTTATTTCATTTTTGTTCTTCATCTTCAAGCTGAGTCGATTGGACATATGTTCTGAATTAATATATATGTAGACAGCTATATTTCCTTATTTACATGAAATCAATCATTCTTCAACGCTAGCGACCGTAAAGAAAATTCTAATGATTTATAATATACCCTGTGTTTAACTTTATGTTCATTGTTCAAAATGGTGTAGACTTGCTCTTGTTCAACGAAGAAACGTTTCCAGCAGCTCTTTCGAAGGATATAGGAATATCTAGTTTCTTGTCGGTGTTTAATCTGATTATGTTTGATCTGATAACTCTAGGATCCTTCTTTAGAGTTCTCAAAATTTCAGACTGCACAGGCGCAGACGAGTCGAATAACATCTGGAAGTGGTATCCTTGGAAATGCTGCTCTTGGTCCTTCTTTATAATCTTAGGTAACAGCTTGTTACCCATAGGTACAATTTTCCTCACAACACCTCTATTCTGAATAATCAATCTACCAATAGTAGTCGCTAGTTCCTTTGCTTCAGCATTGGCTGCTAATGGATTGCTCACACGAACAACGCTCACTAATTCATACAACATTTTGTAATTTTATCTATTCACAAGTATCACAAATTCCTGGTCCTATCGTCTATCGAAAAAATTTTCAACCCACAAATTAGCCTTCAGTAAATGATATCGGCAGTTTCAGATTATAAATCGAAGCAATACCCGGTCCATAGTCTGCTTTCTTTCACCTCTGTCTACCTACACTCTATTCAAATTTTGGCGAGATGAGAAAGTTTCAAAAAATTACCAATAGATCGATAGACAAATTAGCTTCATGTAAGCCGGGTAACATAATATCCTTTCCTTTTCTTTCCTGATATTTAAAGGAATATAATATAATATTCTTCCCTTCATAGATATATGTATATATATAGTCATATATTGAGCAGGAATACACCGCGAATATTAACCCTTTGAGCGGGGAACAAACGATCTTATCGATCGTTTTATCATATACTAATTGTCTTTTGTTTAATAAGGTAAAAATATAAGAGCCAAAAGTATAGAAGCATCCTTTAAAATGAGTCTTTTAACCTGGATATTTGGGGAAAATTTGACTCCTCAGGAGCGTATGAGAAAAGTATGTTGAACCAGCCACGTATCAATTTTGAAAAATTGTTCATATATGTTGAGATTGACTAACCTATTAATATTGTATTATTTCAATTTCTTTTGTTTAACTAGAACCAAAGAGCATTAGAAAGAGCCCAAAGAGAACTTGACAGGGAAAAGCGTAAATTAGAAGTGCAAGAGAAAAAATTGATTCAAGAGATCAAGAAATCTGCGAAAAATGGACAAGTGAATGCAGCTAAGATTCAGGCGAAGGACTTGGTAAGAACAAGGAAGTATATTGAGAAATTCGGGAACATGAAAACACAATTGCAGGCCATTTCGTTGCGGGTACAAGCCGTTAGAAGTAGTGATCAAATGGCTATATCTATGAGGGAAGCCACAGGACTACTAGCGGGTATGAATAGATCAATGAATCTTCCTCAGTTACAAAGGATATCTATGGAATTTGAGAAGCAAAGTGACTTGATGGAGCAGAGACAAGAGTTTATGGATGAATCCATCGACGATGTTATGGGTGACGAGCTAGATGAAGATGAAGAAGCAGATGAAATTGTTAATAAGGTTCTTGATGAAATTGGAGTGGACTTAAACGCTAAACTCCAGACTGCACCTCAAAATCTGGTGCAGGCCGAACAACCAGTAAGTGAACCTGCTAAGGCAGTTGCAGAAGCAATGGGGTCATCTGGTGGTGTGGCAACTTCTAGTGGGCCTACTACTGATGATGAGTTACAGGCTAGATTGAACAGCTTAAAACGTGGATAACTCTGGAGTTGCTCCATGCTTTTCAACTACATGAGTTTGTTTTCGGGTGAGTAGGCAGATGGGCAAATCCAGAAAGGAAAAATAACGGTATTATTATTATTATAATTACTTCTGTACTATCTTCCGACAAACGGCGCAGTAACAGAAAATAATAGTGTTTGAATTTGCGTGTTACATGCTTTTATACTTACTGTACTATTAATCCCTCTTTGACTAGATACTCATAAATTTGAAGTGCACACTCTTCAACTGACTGTTGATCAGTTCTTAAATGCAATTCAGGCGACACAGGAGCTTCATATGGTGCAGATATCCCAGTGAATTCTTTGATAATACCTTCTCTAGCCTTTTTATATAAGCCTTTAGGATCTCTTTGTTCAGCAACCTCTAATGGAACGTCAACATACACTTCAATGAACTTCAATTCACCTTCCTTGTGCAATTCTCTGGCCTTATCACGGTCAATTCTGTATGGCGAGATAAAAGAAGTAATAGCGATGGTACAACTGTCGGCAAATAATTTCGAAACTTCGGAGATTCTACGGATGTTCTCGTTTCTGTCTTGCTCAGAAAATCCAAGGTCTTTGTTCAAACCAAATCTGATATTGTCACCATCTAATCTGTAAGCGGACAGACCTTTATTGAGCAGTAATTGTTCTAATGCACATGCAATAGTACTTTTACCAGAGGCACTAAGACCAGTGAGCCAGATAGTGCAACCTGATTGTTTTCTTAATTCCTTACGCTCTGAATGAGTCAAGTTTGGATGCCATGTGATATTCGTTGCCATTGTTAGAGTATGTTGCACAGTTTCACTATATGACTTAAATTGTTTCAATGACTTTCAACTTAAATCTAACGGAATACCAACTATCTTTGAGAGAAAAACGTTGCTCATTCATCGCTACTGAAATCATTGCGTATTTATAGTGGTACTTGTTAACGGAATAGCGTAGTAATATTTCATTGCTCAGTTGACTCGACAAACTCTGCACTAACGCTTCCGTGTATGTCTAAAATCATTGAAGCCACGCCCCACAGTTATTGCATACACGTGATATGATATTATTTTCTCAAATCGTCATAGTCATCATTAATTATCCGGGTAATGTATTTATTTGCGTAATATTTGAATTAATTAATGACAAAATAATTGCTAAGCACTGATCGGATATATAACTGACATTCCAGTTTGATGTTTGATGTTTCACGTCGCGTTGATCGTAATATCAGTTGCATTATACTCTCACAAGTTCACTAGATTTTTTTGCATTACTTTGATTCATTATCGAGATGCTAAAGCCTATCATGTCAAGTTGCTTCATAGAAGTATTTTTAACGCTGTGTTGTTCCGAATACAAGACTAATACCAATAATTATATAGTCTTATGCTAATGATCTACGAATATGTATAAAGGTTTCTACAAGTGTTATTTAAATCTTCATTCATCATTTTTTTCCTCAGGGTTGTGCTTTTAATGAATCATCATTCTTCGTTACATAAACAACACGCTTTTATAAACACCCCAGGGAGAGCTGAAAGTTGTAAAACTAGCATACTTTTAACATTTCAGCAGGTTTTTTCTTAACACTTTAATATTGAACCATCCATTGCTCTGCCTAGTAATCACGGTCATTTATATAGGTGTAGTAATAACTAAATCTATAATTTATTTCCCGTTCTCGACAAAGATATTTTTATTTTCGGAACAATATAAAACTGAACAATTTTTAATTTATTAAATAATTAAAAATTTAAAATTTAATATATCTAACATTATTTTTAAATAATATTTTGAAAATTATAGAATCATACAATTTTATTTTTTACTTTAAAAAAATAAATTATAAAATATATTTGGATTTTAATTTTTAAGATTTTGTCACGTGAGCTAATATTATGACAAGATATGTCTCATATACATAATCGAATATATAGCATTTAATGAGCGATATATTGCTCAGGTTTCGTAGCAAACTAAATGTATAATCATTTTTTTTGCAATAAAAGTTCAATTGGTACCTAAGGGGCTTTCATTTAGAGACATTCTGTTTGTTTCCATCCCTCCAGTGATTTGCATTCTTTTACCTTACATTTACTTTGAATTAATTTTATCTTTATTTATTTTTATTTAATTTTATTTTATTTTATTTTATTTAATTTTATTTTATTTTATTTTATTTAATTTTATTTTATTTTATTTTATTTTATTTTATTTTATTTTATTTTATTTTTATTTTATTTTTATTTTATTTTGTTTTATTCTAGGTTTTTTACTTTCTCGTCTATAACACTGTGAATTTAACGCTAAGACTAACAAACTAGAAGAACAGCAACTATAAAAAGGGATACAAGTGAATCACCTCTATGACGTTTCATTTTATAAAATTAACACTCATAATGGCTTAAAAGCATTGAATCAGAACCTCTAGACTGTCATAATCATAATTAATCAATTATACGAAATTATATATCTCAATGTCTAACATTTTTCAAAGGACATTATGTTATAGCAAATTCGTTTATATTGCATTTACATCACATGTCCCTTATAACCTTAAACCGGTGTGATCTATTGAAGATGGTATCTCATATGGTTAAGCAATTGATTAGTAGTTTTGCTTAAAAAGTGTTCTTATATTTCGTCATTAAAACGTAAGTCTTAACTTTCAAAACCAAATATGCATAATAATACCAAAATAATCAATAAGTTTGAAAATAGTTAATGAGGCATAATTTATTACCAACTCTAGCTAAAACTAAATAGCAGGTTTAAAAAAGATACTTTAAATACCGGATTCTTCCTAGAAGTTGAGGAATACCTGGATCATCTACTGTGATAATATGCTATACCGCCCGAATACCGTAAGTAGCCTTCCAAAAAAATACATAAAAAATAAGATTCATTGGAGTATGGAAAATAAAGTACTAAGCTGCTATTACGAGAAAAAATTGTGTACTTAATATAGATGTAACGACACTTTTCTCGTTAGGTATTTATCAAACGGTCAGATATAAAGAGTAAGTAGAAGACTGGCGGTTAGGTTTATAGATACAAGTATATTGATTTAAACTGAAGACACGATCTCACTAGCATGCGACAAGATGTTAACCATCTTTTGACATTCTTTTCTTCTTTGAGTAGTCAAGTCACTTTCCTTTGTCAATTCTTCAAGGTTTTCACCACTGTATAGCTTTTCGAGTAAAATCTTTTGAATATCGTTTTTACTCTTGACAATCAACTTAAGCATAACAGCCTTTGGAATGAAATCTGCGACAGTTTTCTTGACAATGTTGAAGTAACTGTCGATGAGCAACTTAATGACTTCGGTTTCTTGCTTTTCTCTTTCAGTCATTTGACCAGTAGCTTCTAGGACATTTGGTGGGTTTTCCAAAACAGATGCTCTAGTCTTACTCTTTGAAGAGAAGAAACCACCGAAGAAGCCAGATGGTCTAGTTTCTTCTGGTTTTGTAGGCTGAGTTGGAATTGGCTTACCAGTCTTTGGATCCACTTGGCGTGGGTGCAATCTCTCTTCAACCATGGCCATGGCTTGGGAACCCTTCAAAAGGTCTGGGTGAGCAGTGTTAATGTATGTTTGTTCAGATTTGATTACGTCTATAACGAATTCGTTAGTAGGAATGACTGCTTCCTTCAGGAATTGGATGAAGTTGTTAGAGATTGCGTCTCTTAGACTTGGGTATCTGCTGTATTTTGGTTGGTTGATGATTTGTTTTAGAATACGAACCAATTCGTCAAACACTAGAGTGACTAGACGTAGAGAAGGTTGCTCGAATCTACTAATTTGCTTCTTGACCAACACTTCGAAAGCTTCAGTACCAACGAATAGAGAAGGAGCAGAACCAGAACAATTGTACATGATTGTTCTGATATCAGAATCCTTGATTTGGTCGAATGGATCTAGCGCATACACACCGTTTTTGAAAATTTCGTGGAAGACGAAAGAGACTCTGGCACCACCAGATAGTTCCTTACTTGTAAGTTCCTTAGCTTCACCATCTAGTATACCTGTATACTCCTTTGAGAAATCTGTAATCATGCTTAAAACGATAGAACTAGCGGAAGATAGAGACTCTGGACCCAAATTCAACAACTCAGTTTGGTATTTCTTCAAAGTGACCTCAATCTTGTGCTTGATGTCCGGTAAAGTTTGTCTGATGTGGTGTAATAGAATGGAGTTCAACTTCTTGGTCAAGTATGGGGTACCACAGTACATAGCCCTTGCACTATAAGAGGGGTGGTTTTCAAAGAACTTCTTTTCATCTTCTAAAGCAGCTCTGATAGTCTTGTTTTGCTCAATGTCTCTTTGACCTCTATTGATAACCGGAATGTAACCAAACTTCAATGGAATGACTCTCCCGGCCAAAATGTCAATAACATCTGTACCCTCGTCCATCAAATCAACCTTGGTCAAGACACCAATCGTTCTAGATCCATCTGGATCAACTTCCCTGGCCAACTTCAAACCATCACTGTTGGCCAAATCCGCATTGGCAGGATTCACAGCCAAGATAATCGCATTTGGCTTCTTGATGTAGGTCAAAAGCATATCCTTGATCTGTCTCTCAATGTCCGCTGGCTGATCACCAACAGGAACCTTGGTCAAACCAGGCAAATCAACCAAAGTCAAAGTCAAAACATGTGGTGAGTAAACTCTAAGCGTAATTGGCACGGCAGATATCCCTGCGTTCTTACCAGTACTCTTCTCGGTCTCTGAAACAATCTCATTCCGAATCTCGTTGAAATTGTAGAATTTCTTGCCCGGTAAATGTCCAAATTCACCCCATTCCTCCGCATTATCCTCACTCTGACCACCATGTGCTTCACTGTTCTTCAAATCCAAAAGATCCTCCGTAGCTGACTTCGTTTCCTTCTTCACCCGGCGATTAATCAACTGCAAAATCAACGGTCTTCTTGTCACAATACCAGTACCACGAGGCAAAAAGTCCCTCCCAACGATGTTCTCCAAAACAGAACTCTTACCAGAACTCTGAGAACCAACAACAGTGATCTGTGGCAAATCAATTGGTGTCTGAGACCCACCACCTAATGGTGCCAATGCATCCTGCAACTTGTTAATAGTAGAAATCAAACGTTCATCCATCTTCACTGATCTAATTCTTTCTTCACCAGTATACCGGATTCCACTCCTTTTCTATCCTTCAAGATCTAAGTATACAAGTGTATATATAAAACACACTGTCTCTTCTAAAATGTATAAATGTATCAAATTATATCAAATTATACCATATTTATTATCTTGGTTTTGTTTATATCAAAAGGGTATCTTCCTAAATATAAAGAAAAACCGTTCTTTACGATAATTTTCCCCTTTTTCGCCACCTTTTCTTCGCGGGAAATAAAACTTACCCGGCCACACATATCCAGGTCATTTTAAACTCCACCAAATCGCCAAAGTGTCGGTCGTCGTCACACGCGAAACGGGCAAATTTTTGTACTGTAAACGCGCCAATTTTGTTGTTTCGTAGGGGGCCCCCTTTGTAGAAAGTTCGATTGTGACGTTTTTTGCAAAGTTAGAAGCATTTTTTTTTAACATTTTTTGGTCTGAACAGCAGATTTGGTCGGTCGAGAGAACAAAGCTAAATAGAGTTCAAAATTTTGTACTGATTGTGGTTTCTGACAGATTGAGAAAAAGGTTTACAAGAAGAGCAAATTGTTAGGTTTTGTTTATTTTAGTTTTTAGTGCAATTAGGATTAGTTTAGGATTGTGTGTTTGCTTTTACAAATTATTAATAATTGTTAATTAGTGGAGGAAGGATTGTAGTAGCCATAGCCATAGCCATAGCCATAGCCATATCTAAAGCGGTGAGATCCAGAGTTGAACAGAGAAAAGAAGTAACGAGATTTGAGTATCTTTATAAGCAATTGAATTGAGTAAGCTTTCCTTCAAGTGTGATACTACAATATACTTATATCACTCCTTTCCATTAATTGCATAGTGTTCAGGAAGAGAGAGATAGTGAGTGCAGTTGTGCGTTTTGTGTGAGAAAGGAAAGAGAGAATTTGAATAATTGGTAATTCTTGATTCTTTTCGAGTTCATTGCGCGGCGCTCAATTATAATACAGGGACAGTGTTTGGCGAGCAAGTAAATTCCATAAGCTCGGATCTTGCAGAGCTCAAGGTTTCTGGCTGCAGTGTTACTTCTGAACCAAAGAAGAAAAAGCTCGAGAGCTCAAACGAGAACTCAACCGGGAACTCAGACGAGAATCAGACAACGATTATAGTTGGGAAAGACCAGGAATTTGCATCTAGTGTTAACGAAAACAGTTATACTCATCATCATCAGCAGCAGCAGAAGCAGCATCAGCAACAACAGCAGAAGCAGCAGCAACAACATCATCACCACCATAATCAGCATTACCAAAAGCAAAGTAAGCAGCATTTACAGCAGTACTTTGTCAATTACAACCAACAAGGACTTCATTACGTGTATTTCTCACCTACAAGTTCGCCAGTAGCTTCTCCAATTTCCAGGAGACACAATAGCAACTATAACAGTAGGAGATCGGCTTCAACAGACCATATTCCATCCTTGCCTTACGGAAAGACAACAGGAAGTTTAGATTACCTAGAAAAAGCTAGAAGCAGAAGTACACCAGACTACAGAAGCAAGACTTTCCAGAATACAATGTCACAAAAGAAGATATTTGGTGTTACGGGTCCTATATCTACGGAAGGACCTACGGCAGCCGAGAATGCGTTGAACGACTCATTGATCCAACAGTTGAAGAAGGAAGGGTCGTTCGAAACAGAGGAAGAGACGGCTAAAAGAGTCGTCGTTATGGAAACATTCCAAAAGCTAACACAAGAATTTGTATATCAAGTATCAAAGAAGAAAAACATGTCTGACGGTATGGCCCGTGATGCTGGTGGAAAAATCTTTACTTTTGGTTCCTATAGACTAGGGGTTCATGGACCAGGCTCCGATATCGATGCATTAGTTGTTGCGCCGAAACATGTAACTAGAGAAGATTTTTTCACCGTTTTTGATAAGCTTTTAAGAGAAAGACCTGAGGTTGAGGAAATCGCGTCAGTCCCCGATGCATTCGTTCCTATCATTGGTATAAAGTTCAGTGGCATATCTATCGATTTGCTATTCGCAAGACTTGATTTGCCTCAAGTCCCTATCACATTGACTTTGAGCGACAAGAACTTGCTAAGAAATGTGGATGAAAAGGATCTAAGAGCATTGAACGGTACTAGAGTGACAGATGAGATCTTGGAGCTAGTGCCAAACAAGACTTCTTTTAAAATTGCTTTAAGAGCCATAAAAATATGGGCAAAGAGAAGGGCTGTTTACGCAAACGTGTTTGGGTTCCCTGGTGGTGTGGCATGGGCGATGCTAGTAGCTAGAATTTGCCAGTTGTACCCTAACGCTTGCAGTGCGGTAATATTATCAAAATTCTTCCAAATCTTATCTCGTTGGAAGTGGCCACAGCCAGTCCTACTAAAGCCTATAGAGGATGGGCCTTTACAAGTACGTGTATGGAACCCCAAGATTTACGCCCAAGATAGATCACATAAAATGCCCGTCATTACTCCTGCATATCCCTCTATGTGTGCCACACACAACATTAATGAATCGACCAAGAAAGTTATTCTATCTGAATTGAAGAGAGGTGTAGAGATTACCCAAAAGATATTCAGTAACGAACTCTCTTGGGGTGATTTGTTCAAAAGACATAACTTCTTCTTCAAATACAAATTCTACCTTACCGTTATGGTATCTACCAAGGGCACAGATGAACAACACTTGAAATGGAGTGGTTTTGTTGAGAGTAAGCTCAGGTTGTTGATTCAAAAACTAGAGGTACTACCGGGCATCAACCTAGCCCATCCATACATCGAGCCCTATCAATCAAGCTACATCTACAAGAATGAGGACGAATACAAAGATATTATGAACAACTACGGAACACATAAAACAGAGCGTGCATTAAAGAAATTCACCAAAATCACTGAAGAGAATAAGGACACAGAAGAATCTAAGAACGCAAACCAAGTTCACATTTCTACTATGTTTATTGGACTTGACATCAACACAGAAGAAAGCAACAAAATCGATATTCATATCCCATGCCAGGAGTTTTTCAACTTGTGTCGGTCGCTACCAGAGTATGAGGATCCCGAGATTTTCTCCTTGATAATCAAGTATGTAAAAGTACACGATTTACCAGATGAAGTCTATCAAGAAGGCGAAACGCGTCCTGTTAAATCGAGCAAAAAGCGGAAACCAGAAAAAAGCGGAGAAAAGAGCAAGAGACCTAAATCGGACCCATCTAGTGCCAATTCTACCGCTGAGAAAGCATCGGAAAAAGAAGATGCATCCAGCAATGGTGACAAATCTGAATCGAATAACAAGCAGCCTTCGTCAGAAGACATTACACAAAATAATCTCAACGACGGCTCTAACTCCGGCTCTAATCCTAAAGCTCCTGCTAGTAACGGTATTTCAGAAGGAGCAGTGACTTCAGTAAGCCAATAAATAAGATGAAGATGACAAACCAGCCAACAACTAAGAAATCAGAAACAATATAGACCTAAAAAATAACCACCCCCCCTTATTAAAAAATAATATTAAAGAATAGTAAAAAAAATACAAACAAACATACTAACATTATAATAGTAATTCAATTGTGTGTACTGTACTGACTATCATCCTCCCCATACGCCCACGAATACTATTACTGCCATCGTTTATCACGCTGTATCTGACGATGAGATTCGAGTAGAACTGAATCAACTGATCAAATGTTAAATCATCACTCAGTTGAAACAAAACAAGGGAGACAGAGAATCAATGCAGGCTTACATATGGATTCAAACAAAAGCAATATCGCATGTAACGTAAAACTACATAAAACTAATTAATTCTGACCACAAGCGCGGCTTCTGCCATTTACCTAATCGAGCTCAAACGAAGACAAAGCTCAATCGATCAATCGATCGATCTTCACTACTCCTCTAAAACACTATGCGAGTCTGCTTGCTAGCAAAAAGATACAAAGCTGTGGCTCATACTACATATAATCCGGAGTACAATATTCCTTTTTTTCGCCGGTACTAAACAGGCTTCACGGCATCTTGAATGTCCTCAGCTAAAACACATGCGGCTCTATTTTCATTTCTTTTCGTCTCAAAGGATTTTCCGGGACTGCTTCTGTTTCTTCTTTTTATTTCTTTTTACTATTTTTTTCCTTCTTTGTAGGGACCCTCCGTTTGACACAATGTAGGATGTTTGTACTGTACGGCACTTTAAGGTATGCGTAGAAGGGAGATGCCCTTTTAGAAGAGTTTTAACAGTCTGAAAGGTGCTTATGGAATGGCACTTTGTAGCAACCGGATCTTCTTCCAAAGGGCATCTCTGTTGACTACAAGTGTGGCAGTGAAGGCCGGTTTTGAGCGGTTGTTGGTGTGCCGGAGTGTGTACTATAGTGTGTATTTCAGACGCCATAGTTTGTGTTATTCATAGTATTTCTTAATAATGTCTAGCAGTTCGTGGTGGCTGACATATCGTGTGTCGCAGTCATTGGAATGAGCGGACTAGTCATGAGTCTAAACTGTGTAAATGTGTGCTGTGGATGAGTAGATGTTGACTATTATATATAAATGTAATGAGATTGGGAGTGGTAAGGCTGTCGGATGAAGGTTAGGATTCAGTTTTGAACTAGCTTGATCTACATATTGGGGACATTTCATACACCATTCACTCACTAGCGGAGCTATAGGATCTATCCAAGCCATTGTGTTACTAGGAATATTAGTAAAGGATACAAAAAATAGATATAATGTCTGGAACTCGATCGTTTCTGTCCCAATTAAATGTGTTTAACAAGGAGAACTACAAGTTCACCAGTGAAGTAAAGAACCAAGAAGGAAGTGAGAGTGGTGTTTCTAATTATGATGACAGTGGCTCTGTAGAGAATGGTGAGCATTTTGATGTCGAACTGGATAAAGGTTCCAAGAAGCTTGGTCTAATATCGTGCATTGGTTTAATTTGCAATCGTATGTTGGGTACAGGTATTTTTGCTGTGTCGTCTACAATCTACAGTTTGTGTGGATCTGTTGGTTTGGCCTTGATCATGTGGGCCGTTGGTGCCATCATTGCATTAGCTGGTCTTTATGTGTATATGGAATTTGGTACCGCTATTCCACGTAATGGTGGTGAAAAGAACTACTTGGAACGTATATTTCCGGCTCCAAAGTTCTTTATTACATGCATGTACGGAGCTTACATCTTTTTCTTGGGATGGGCTGCCGGTAACTCAGTGAATACCGCTGTCATGTTCCTAACGGCAGGTAATGCTAAGGTGACAGACTGGAACCAGAGAGGTCTTGGTGTTGCTGTTGTTGGTTTTGCATTTATCGTGAACTCGGTTAACGTCAAGCTAGGGTTATACATTCAGAACTTGTTGGGTATTTTCAAGATTGCCATTGTGTTGTTCATTACAGTTACCGGATGGGTTGCTCTAGGTGGTGGACTAAAGGATGGATACAAGACCAACAACTTCCATAATGCATTCGAAGGTACTGGTGGTGCCACTGCATACGGTATTGTGAACGCTTTGTATAACGTCATTTGGTCGTTTGTTGGATACTCCAACGTTAACTATGCTCTTGGTGAAGTCAAGAACCCTGTCAGAACCTTAAAGATTGCTGGTCCAACGTCATTGATATTTTTGGCCATTGTCTACATCTTCGTGAACATTGCATATTTCGCAGTCGTTCCTAAGGAAACATTCAAGACATCTAAGCTAATTCTAGTTGCTGACTTCTTTGATATTGCTTTTAAGAATGAACATGCTAAGACAGCTGCTTGTGTGTTTGTTGGTTTGAGTGCGTTGGGTAACGTCATGTCCGTGATTTTCTCCCAAGGTAGAATTATCCAGCAATTGGGTCGTGAAGGTGTGCTACCATTCTCTAGTTTCTTCGCAAGTTCCAAACCTTTCGACTCACCAGCAGTGGGTCTATTCCAGCATTTCATTGTGTGTCTTGTAACTATCATTGCACCACCAGCTGGTGATGCCTATAACTTTGTGTTGAATTTGATTTCATATCCAATGAACATCATCAATTTCGTCATCAGCGCTGGTTTGCTGTGGATTCATTGGGAGCGTAAACAAGGCAGAACTGTGTGGGAACCTCCAATCAAGGCTGGTATCCCAGTTATCGTATTCTTCGCGCTCGCTAACTTATACCTAATCATCGCACCATACGTTCCACCATCTGATGGTGAATCCGTCTACGAGCACTTACCATACTACATCCACTGTGTGGTTGCATGGGGTGTATTCGGTATCGGTGCTGTTTACTGGCTAGTATGGGCCAAGATCTTGCCAAAGATTGGTAAGTATGAGTTGGTAAATGAAGAAGTCATCGGTGAGGATGGCTTCTGGAGACAAAAGATCATCAAGAAGCCCCTAAGCGATACTGAGGTCATTGAGGAAAATATAAACCTTGAAAAGAGTAGTAGTTCAAGTGGCTATGACAAGCAACTAACCTCCCAAAACACCATCTCCATTAATTAAAGAGACCATTACTGAACTTAATATGTATATATATATTTATATGCGCACGGAAATTAAACATTTTATAATATTTGAAATTTCATATTCAACCGATAGACTTAGACACCCCTTTAGTCCTCACCTCTTTTCTTATTTTCTATAGTCAGCCAGCTAGCCAGCCATCATCATCTCCTCTTCATTCAAACTAGCGAATCACGTGATACCAAAAACAAATCCTTTAAAATGCCTTCGGATTTCGTAAAAAGCTTTAAGATGAAAAAGTACACCAAGTTGTGAAAATATTTGTTGTTTGCAAATAACAAAGTAAGAACAGCCGGATTAGGTAGGCGGCAAAGTAGCGGCTATTTGCAGGATTGAAAGCTAGCAGAAACTAGAGGACGATAAAGCTTATAGAATGTCGAGCAAAGTACCTCTTAAGGAGATTATCAAACCGTTGGTAAACATTATCTATGAATTGAAGGAGGAAAATGGTCTTGAGATTCATCCTATCTTTCATCTCTTGCCACCACGTCGCGACTATCCTGATTATTATCAGATAATTGAACATCCAATTAGTTTGAGCACCGTTAGGAAGCGTATGACTCAATATAAGAATCCACAAGAGTTTATAAACGACTTGGCGAGGGTGACATGGAATGCCAGGGTCTATAATACTAAAGACTCAGATGTGTATCATTACGCAGTGATATTGGATAAGTGTGTTAGAGAGACCATCATACCAAGCTTGAAGAAAGATTTCCCCAATGTGAGATATCCATATTTGGGACCATTACCAGATGAAGCTCCTCTCGAAGGCGTTGAAATTGAGGAACCAGAGAAGCAACAGAAAGCGCTACCTAAACCTAAACCAATGGCGGAAAGCCCTTCGCCTGTATCTAATAGTACTTCTTCAAAGACACTGCCATTGAGTAGCCTGAATGAGACTCCTACAAAGGATACATTGAGGACTGGAAGATCGTTAACGGGGCTCGAAAATATTCCTTTGACACGTTCCCCTGGCGGATTCCGTACTACTGAAGAAGAATACAGACTAGCTGCTAATAGGAAAGAGGCTGAAAATAGAAGTAGCAGTGAAGATACTGGAACTGGTGCTAGGAAGGCGAACACGCTCACTAAGATTCGTTTGTCACAAATGTCCCCTCCCATCATCAACACATCGAAATCTTCTACTCCAACCCCACTTGCAAACAAGTCCCATGTGGAGAAGAAGACACATATGAAGCGTGGTAGACCTCCGGTCATCGACTTACCTTATGAGCAACGTATCAAAAATGTATTGAAAGGGATGAAAAAAGAGGTGACCCCTGATGGAAAGGACCTCATAGCATCAAAGTTTGAGAGATTGCCCGATGAGGAACGTGAACCTCAATACTACAGTGTTATATCGGATCCTATCTCTCTAGATGATATTAAGAAAAAAGTGAAGCAAAGGAAATACAAGGATTTCCAGAAATTCCAAGAGGATGTCATGTTAATGTTGAATAATTACAGGATGTATCATAGAACTCAACCTACGGAGCTAAGAAGAGCAGCCGACTTCGAAACTTTGTTCAATGCCCACTGCCAACACGAATTATCAAGACCAGATATCGATTTCATGACCGATGGTGAATTGAAGTACCCATTAGAAACCGTTGAAGTCAATGGCAAATCATATAAAATCGGTGATTGGATTTTACTCCGTAATCCAAATGATGAAACTAAACCAACAGTAGCACAAATATTTAGGCTTTGGTACACGTCTGATGGAACCCGTTGGTTAAATTGTTGTTGGTATTTGAGACCAGAACAGACGGTGCATCGTGTGGACAGGTTATTCTATAAGAATGAAGTCGTAAAATCAGGTCAGTACAGAGATCATTTGGTTGAAGAAATCGTCGGAAAGTGTTATGTGTGTCACTTTACCAGATTTCAACGTGGAGATCCTGACGTGCCTATTGAGGGACCTCTATTCGTTTGCGAATATCGTTATAATGAAACAGAAAAGGTGTTTAATAAGATTAGAACTTGGAAAGGTTGTTTACCAGAAGAAATTCGTGAAATAGAAGATCCTACCATTCCTGTTGTTGGAAGAAAGTTCTATAAATACGAATCGCCAATTAAACATTTGTTACCACCAAATGCAACAGTGAATGACCCATTACCTCAACCCACAGAAGGTGCAGTGAATGCTCCACCATTGGTGGGTGCAGTTTATTTACGTCCTAAATTGAGAAGAGATGACCTTGGTGAGTATTCGACATCAGATGATTGCCCCAGATACATAATCAGACCTGGTGACCCACCACCACCAGGTAAATATGATGACGAAACTGGTACTGTTATTACAAACCAACACCCAGGCACGACAGTACCAAGAGGACCACACCGTTTATCTTCTCTAACAAGAAATATGCAGCAAACACCCATTACTACTCGCCAGTCCAGACCCACTCAATATTACCCTCCACCAGTTACAAAAGGCCAACATCCTAGTCCACCATTACCACTACCACCTCATCAGCAAATGATGCAAAAGCACCAACAGCAACAGCAGCAGCAATTACAGCAACATTTAATGTTGCAATCTCAGCAAGCAGGGAACCAGGTTCAAGTGAAAAGTTCTGGATCTGGATCTGGATTTGCTGAGGGCTCGAAACCAATACCATATCGTTCGACAGCTATCATCAATGATCTCATCTCGCAGATGAAGGCACCGGGTGCACCAAATGCAAATGTGTCTGTAGATGCACCAGCAGCTGCTATATTGCCTATACCATTGACTAAAAATATCGAATTGTTACAAAGAGCAGACTATAACAGCCAAATACGAAGATTAGGGAAAAATAACGTGCCTAAAAGAAGAAGAGCTAAAGGTGAGGTTATATGGTTCAAAGGACCCAGTGTCGTTGTATCAGAAAGACTAATAAACTCTGGAACTGAGACTCCACTGAATAGATGGTTTAAGAAGCAAAAGGTTGAAAAGTCTGAGCACGAAAAGGAAGGTGCACAAGCTACAAGTACCGAAGACAATGAAGACGAAACTGAGATTTATCCAGGATCCTTCCCTAAGGGATTAAGACCCAGCTTGGAATACATGGCATTCAAGCTACGCCAACAACAAGCACAAGAAACTCAGGTCATCTCTCCATAGTTTCTTATACACTTACATACATATGTATTACGTTCACTATTACCTTAATAACAAACCATGTAACCATATATTTTCAAAGCCAAACATTTGCCTAACTGGCTCTATAACGGCCTTCATTCTACAGCCGTTTCCTCTTCAAGCTCGTCAACAACCACTCTGAGTATTCTCCGAAATACTAATCTATATTTCCAAGTCAAGTCAAAATTCTTTTGACTCGCGTCGCTAAGCACGAGTCGTCATAATTAATTTTTAATATTTTTCATGATGCGTAAAATAATCCTGCAAAGGGCATCTCGGTACTATTATTATTATATATAGCGGAAGCATAATATTGTATTCTTTCTTAGAATTGTGAATTAGCCAAAAGGTAATTGTAAGCTATTACAAAACACCTATTATTCACAACTATTCTTTATAACCTTTCCAAATAAGGAAGCATTAAGCCAGGAAAACTCATTTGGTCTTTGAATTCTTTAAAGGGTAGAACTACAATTATCAAAAAATATATACCACGATGTCAGAATACGACAAGTACACTACACCTCTATCATCTCGTTATGCTTCTGAAGAAATGTCTTCCATTTTCTCCTTGAGAAACAGATTTTCTACTTGGAGAAAGCTTTGGTTAAACTTGGCTATTGCTGAAAAGGAATTAGGTCTTGATGTTATTAGTGACGAGGCTATCGAGCAAATGAAGGCTCATTTGACCATTACCGATGAAGAAATTGCAGCTGCTTCCAAACAAGAAGCTATTGTCAGACATGATGTTATGGCTCATGTCCATACTTTCGGTGAAACCTGTCCTGATGCTGCTGGTATTATTCACTTGGGTGCAACTTCCTGTTTCGTTACCGATAACGCAGATTTGATCTTCTTAAGAGATGCGTATGATATTTTAATTCCAAAGTTGGTCAATGTTATCAACAGATTGGCTAAATTTGCTATGGAATACAAAGACTTGCCAGTTTTGGGATGGACTCATTTCCAACCTGCTCAATTGACAACATTAGGTAAGAGAGTTACACTTTGGATCCAAGAATTACTATGGGATCTAAGAAACTTTGAAAGAGCTAGAAATGACATTGGTTTACGTGGTGTTAAAGGTACAACTGGTACTCAAGCCTCTTTCTTGGCCTTGTTCCACGGAAATCATGAAAAGGTTGAGGCTTTGGACAAGAGGGTTACCGAATTGTTAGGTTTCTCTACTGTTTACCCAGTCACTGGTCAAACATACTCCAGAAAGATTGACATTGATGTTTTGGCACCATTGTCTTCTTTTGCAGCTACTGCTCATAAGATGGCTACTGATATCAGATTACTAGCTAACTTGAAGGAACTAGAAGAACCATTCGAGAAGTCTCAAATTGGTTCCTCTGCTATGGCTTACAAGAGAAACCCAATGCGTTGTGAGCGTGTTTGTTCATTGGCAAGACATTTGGGTTCTTTATTCAGCGATGCTGTGCAAACTGCTTCTGTCCAATGGTTCGAGAGAACCCTAGATGATTCTGCCATCAGAAGAATCTCTTTACCAAGTGCCTTCTTGACTGCTGATATTCTTCTTTCCACTTTGCTAAATATCTCTTCCGGCCTTGTTGTGTATCCAAAGGTCATCGAAAGAAGAATCATGGGTGAATTGCCATTCATGGCAACTGAGAATATCATCATGGCCATGGTGGAACACGGTGCATCAAGACAAGAAGTTCACGAAGCTATCAGAGTGCTGTCTCATCAAGCAGCTGCCGTCGTTAAGGAACAAGGTGGTGATAATGATTTAATTGAACGTGTCAAGAAAGATAAATTCTTCGAACCTATCTGGAATGAATTGGACTCTCTACTAGAACCATCAACTTTCGTTGGCAGAGCTCCTCAACAAGTGGAAAAGTTTGTTGCTAATGATGTCCAGACAGCCTTGGCCCCATTCCAACAATATATCACCGATGCTGAAGTTAAATTGAACGTCTGATGACAATAATAAGAGAACGAAAAGATTCATACACTTATATTAATGACAACTAAACATCTTTCTCTTACGAACATCGATCAAATAGATGTACTGTGAATAACAATGTATAGTAATAAGGTTTATTTTAGCAGGCTTAATAATGCACATTAATCAAATATCATCATCATGACTAGCTATTATCTTCGATTTTACGTCTATAAAGTATTTACTCCATCTGAACTTTCTGAGTTTGAGTTAGCGGATGCAAGTCTTTTTAAAATATAAGTATTCCACTTATGAATCTTGAGAAATATTAAGGAATCACCTACAATATCAGCCAAACTGACTGGAATCTTTTGTTTGTTTTCCCTGAGGTATGTCCCGCCCATTATTTGGGTGAAATCCGTCTGTAATTTATCCAGCATACCTCTAGATTGTATTTTAATGTGTGATATTAGCTTTGTGAATGATTCAATCACGAATTGCCAATTTTCCGCTAGGATGTTAAATGCGTCTTTTTCGCCAGACGATTCGCCTTTTTCAAGACTTAAAATCAAACAATATCGTCTCTCATTCCCACGAGCGTGTACATCTTCAAGTTTAAAGCCCATAGCTAAATTAAGACCCCTATGCTCGTCCCAAAACATAAAAGGCGAACCATCGTAGCTCATGTTCTCTTCAGAAAACGTCTTTTTAATGATCAAACTTAGCAACTGATACCGCACGGAAGAGTATTGAGTTGATACACTATAAAAGTCATCAAAGGTAGATCTGATAGAGGTTGCATGCTCATTTGTGTCCGGAAATTTCAATAAACATGAACTACAATAAGAGTCTCTTGGGTATTCTGGTAATAGTAACTCATTGCAGTTTTCCAGGCTTGAAGCTAACTGTGTAACCATCAAGACGCTCGGGCCATGCTTATCACAAAAATGGGTTAGCGAAAGAAACCCGATATCTAATACGCTCATATTAACTTACTGGTAGTTTTGTAGCGATGATTTTAATCTGAAGCTACCCACAATGCAGCTTATTGTTTGTGTTATATTTAGATATAGTGGAAACACCTTCAAACAGTTGACTGCACCTAATAAGCTGCCATGAAAGTATTGTACAAGCTATTCTCCAAATCAAAACCAAACAAAATCAAAAACAAATCAACTAGCTTAACGTAAAGGATCTAAACGTACGCTTGTAAAGGAAGGCACAACAAGCTTCTGATATTTGACAATTTTAATAGCAACCTTCACCCAATTATAACAGCTCTTCTAATGACTCCTATAACGATCAAAACTTCGCCTGGACGCAATATATCCGAATGTTTAGAACACTTTATACTTAGGAAGCCATGCAGCAGCACTCAGGATATGAATACGAGCCAGGGACCTGATCTCTTTCTTTGTACTGAAAATGAGTCGTTTATCATAGTTTGCAGTGTGAATTCTCTATGTAAAACTTAAATAAATGGATCTGATGCTTTCTTTAAGTTGAAAACATTTAAAGCGTGCTAAAAAAAGAGGAGAAATCCATAGCATATTGGCATAACGGTCATGAAAACTGCTTGTTTTCATTCTTAGCTAAGTACTACAACATTCAGAGTGCTCCATTATATGGATGACTGAATCGGAGGGCACACATGTATGTTCAATGTGCTTCTAATGCAATTGGGTTGGTTTCCGGTCAATTATTTAATTGCAAAACGAATCAAGGTTTAGGGTCTATACTCATTTACTAACATATAAAAGAATAAGAGCCGAATAATCGACTCTTACTTCTACTTTTGGGTTACAGAGTAGAGTACGGCATTTGAAATCAATATCACTGGCTAATCTCTCATTGATTAGGCGACATGATGCACAATATTGGTTCAGATTGTTTCCTTGCTTTGTTGTATTGGAGGACATTCATAACAATCCAATATATGTAACCAATACCCAAGATAGCCATTGTTCACTTCTGCAGTATGAAGATATTAACGAGATACAATGCAGTGATACTATTTTCGGAGTAAAGGTTATAGGGAAGTTTCCTGAACAGACTGTCGAAAAAGAATTGCGGAACGAATGGGTAGTCTTGAACCATTATCGTGTTGTTTTGAAGAGTTTAGTTTGGATAGGAGAACATATTGAACTTTTATTCAATAGCAACTGTAACTTTGAACAGTTTTCTCAGTATAACATACCAATATTTGAATTCAACGATGGGTTTTATATGCTTCCGCAACATGCTGTATTTTTTAAGGTAGAGCCTAGGAAGCAGCAACAACAGCAGAAACAAGAGATGCTAGTTAAGAAGTCATTTAGTTTCAATGGAATGTTAAAGATTAATAAGATCTTGCAATATATTTCTCAAGTGAAGCAGGAAACAACCAAGTTTGCAGAGTATATTAGTGAAAATTACGAAATTACTGGCGAAGAACAGAAATACTTTCAGGAATGCATAGAGAAGTACAGAGAACGTATACGAAGATTAAAAGATACCTTAGAGACTCTTAGTGGAGAACTGAATGCTATATCAAACAATGATTATGACGAGACGAGTTCGTTAACGTCGCTATCAATGTCAATGTTAGCTAACGATGACTATGGCTCAGAATATTCAATCTTTGCACAAGACAAAACCAAACTAAGAAGTTTACAAGCCAAGAAACTATCCCAATTTTTCAACATTATATCTCATTTAAAATTATCAGAGTTTATTAATTTAGACGAAGCAAAAGAAACTGAAAACCCATTCTTCATTGAACTTAAACCTGTTTTCTTTGAGAAGGTTATTGCATCATGCAACAGCGAAAATAACAGTACCAACAGCAGTAATGTTAGCACGGAGAGTATAAATTCACAACTGGGGTACTACCTATTAATCATAAAAGTTCTATCACAAAATATTTTAATGGTTCCTCTACCCTACAAACTTTTATTTATGGGAAGTGCTTCAATGGTAGAAGATGAATTGCCTTTGTATACACAAACGAAACAAAACCAAGAGCATAATACCAAATTACAACAGGCAATTTTAAAGTTCAACATGAATATTAATCAGCTCAAGCAATATATGGAGAACCATCGTTGACCAATTTCTGATGACCAAAGGTTTTCTCTGGGGAGCCATTTAGACGCTTCCAAGAGTATATATTTTTTTTCTGAGCATCAATTTCAAATATTCTGGCACGTCTTTCTGTCCCGCCATAACCCGCGTATCCTCCCTCACCCGTGCCTCCACCATAGCATAGCCATACTCTATTATTTTCCTTTTCGTTCAACACGCAGAAGTCGTTACAATGATCATGTCCGCATGACGTAACAGACACACCTAACTTGTGAAGCGTTTCTATACCATGTGAATTATACTTAGGAGCAGTAATACCCTCTTTGAAAGTACCTACCATTCTATTGCTGTACTCTGACGGAAATTCTCTATATTCCGGAATCGGTATATGAAAGAATGCCATCGATAACAATTGTTTAGAATCTAAGGGTTGTTTGATAGAATCATGAGTATTAGCGTATTCCTCCATATATTTCCACTGCTCTTCTTTTATCCAGTCATAACCAGGGAAGACCTTAGAGTTTTGAGAATACTTATGGGAGTCCAAAAAATATAATGCCGTAACCGTCTTCCCTTTGTTGTCTTTAATTTCTCTTACATAGTTTCCAACCCCAAATGTATTATCATCTGTATCGCTAGGACCTATTTGGAATAACGAGTAGGGCAATTCACTAACAATTTTAGATAATTGCCATCTTGACATTGATCCTTCATCGTCATGATTACCCCAAACCATCGCCCATGGAATTTTTCTCGCTATGACCGGAGCCAAAACTTTCAAAAGTGCAGATTCTGAGTCTTGTTTACATTCATCACCCATTATCTGGTCTCCAGTGAAAACAACCATCTGCGGATCCTCAATATCTAATACGGAGTCCATGAATTTTAGAGTCTTCGGGTCTGCTTCACAAACATCGTGCTTGGGGAATTCGTCCCTACATCTTCCAACGCCTACGCTAAAATGAAGATCAGCAAATTGCACTATTTTAAACTTTTGCTTATAATTCAGTACCAAGTCCTGAGTAGTACTTGAATCAGAGCTCAAAGAAAGAGTTTTGGGGCCATTGTTGTCCCAATAAGTCTCTGAAATATAGCTAGGAAATCTGACATTGCTCAATGGCATATCTTTATTCAAATTCCAATTGGGTCTTGGATCAGTAGCATCTTCTCCAAACAAAACAGTAAGCTTTGAAATAAACCTCACGTTCTCCAAAGAGCTTTCATCAAGGTTATGAGCTTCTATACACATGTTTCTCAACGGATGGTCACATATTCCCTTTGAGTTGCTTCTTATTGATGTTAGACCTTTGAGTCTTATACCAGTCGGCACGTTCTTCACATCTGTTACCGATTTGATCTCAAACACATCATACCATATGAATTCCGAACTTCCAAACCAATTGTAGTGTTCAGAACCCAAAAGATCCTTATTAACTACAACCCTTTTAATGTTAGAAATATGCACATCACCAGAGCCAATGTTAAGAGTACTTTCTTTGAAAGGACATATCCTTACCCATGTTGCAAGGTGATAGCAGCGCTGTAACCCAAAATTAACTACTATACCATTCAAAGGGGCTTCTGGATCTCTTGAATAGCGGCTGAGAACACCGCCTTCACCGTTTTTTAACAGTAGCGTTATATTTCCATGTAAATTGAAGTAAAATAACCCGACAACCAACAGTGTCACTACCCCCAGATACTGGACCAACCGCGTGTATTTCTTAGGTAGAGCAACCATAGCAAGTATTATGATGGGTGTACACTCTCTAATGGCTATGTTTTGTGCTAGTATATTTCTGCTTTTGTTGCTTGAACAAAGGATAGATTGAAGATGTAATTAGTTTAACCTTTGGCTTTTAATAATAATTAAGAGTCAGGATTAAGGTTTAGATTGATGATCTTGACATAACATAAAAAATAACCTTTGATATATTCATTTACCATGAATTACATACGCTCATAAATATATATAGACCTTGCATAACATTACCTCATGTTTTTTTGTTCATTCCCAATGGCTTAGCTGACTGCTATACTGCAATCATTTACCTTCACCTTCCTTTCGTGCTTCGTCACTCTTACTTTCGGTGGCTTCCTGAGGATGATGATGCTTAGGAGTCTCGACTGTGGGTCGATGTCCTCCATTCTGTACCAGTGGACATCCGTTGGATGTTGTATGCTCAGAAAAAGGCTTGCTGTGATCCACAGGCATATATAAACGGGGTTTTCTAAGGGTTTTAGGATCCACTTCCACTCTTCTACCACCCCTGTTGAACACTAGGTTCCCTATGTCACTGTTATCAGCATCTACACCCATTATGGACTTGGTATGGTTGAAATTCTCGCCTGAGAATGCAAAGATATAGCTTGTGTTATGTATACTTCTGTATTTCTATATATAATGTTTAAATATAGAAGGAAAGGGCAGTGGTAATTCTAAATATTTCCGAAGCGTTAAATCTTCATGTTAACCAAACGAAACTACATATTGATGTGGAAAGAAGATATACTTGAAGCGTTCAAGAGTGTCAAACAGAGATTTCCATCAGAATACGTTGAACATTTAGGGTAAAGCTACCATAGAGCGTGTAGTCTATTTTTTTTTGTTGGTGAATAGCTAATAATGAGCAGCAGTGTTAGTACTTCAAATATTGAAGTTCCGTTCGTTAAGCGGTTCCTTGAAGAGATCAACTGCGAAGAACATTTGGATGCATTTGAGAAATACAAATTGTTAGATGAGGCTCGAATCTATTATTTGGACAGGGAGATTCTTGAAGAGATTGGAGTTAAAGAGATTGGAGATAAAATCAAGATTTTGAAGCGTTCAAGACAACTTAGAAGAGAAGCATCTGGGTTTGATCCGAAGAAGGAACTTATTGAAATTACAGGTAAGATTAATGCGTTGAACTCGAATCCTCTTTCTATTAATGAAGAACTTGTAAGCGACAAGCATAGTGTGATTTTTGTGTTGAATGATGGGTCAGCAAAGAAGGTGAACGTGAATGGTTGTTTCAATGCAAATTCCATCAAAAAGAAGTTGATTAAACGTCTACCACCTGAGTTTATCTCTATAGACCCAGTGACGAAAGAGCCTGTTTATTCCTCGCAAGATTACGATGTGTTTGTGGTGGACTATACTAAAAATGTGCTGCATTTGTTGTACGATGTAGAGTTGGTTACGATCTGCCATTCGAGCGACCGCTTGGAAAAGAATAGATTGATCTTTGTAGCGAAAGACCAGACGCCTAGTGAGAAAGCCATATTTACATCAAAGAAGGTATATCTAAAGACATTGAGTGTAATGCAGCAGATGGGATCACAACATGGGACTGGAAGGCCACTGTTGTCTGCTCCAGGAAACAACGCACTAAGGATCGAGAATAGAAGCGATGATATACGAGAAATATTTACCCAGAGGCCTCCAACAGAGTTGATCTCAACCAATTTGCCCGAATACTTCCCTCATACTGATATTAACCGTTTAAAGAAAACACTAAGAAACTCAATGAGGCAATCGATTCGTGCCAGCATGATAAAGGGCAAAAACGGGTCTCTGGTTTCTTTAGCCGGCTCGAATAAGATTGGGGATATTTTAGTAAATCAATCACAGGCTGTTGACCGAGCATTGTTGGAGAGTATTCAAAATGCTCCTGCAGTTACTCAATCTAATTCTCATACCGGTAATAATGCCGTTCCATTACGTACGAACTCAATCGGTGGATCCGAGGGCTCCACGGCATCTTTAACGTCGTTAATGAAACGTACATCCATTTCATCAAGTGGTGGACGAACTGCTTCCAAACCAGCCAATGCTCACAGGTCAAGATCCACATCTGGGGCTTCTGACAATACCAGCAGAATTGAATTGTATAATACGGACACTGACAGTGAAGGTGATGATGACGATGCTGAAGACACCATTTCGTTGCCCACTAAAGTGGAGGCTCCAAAATCGTGGCTCAAAGGTGCCAGAATTGGTAGCGGTAGTTTTGGAAGTGTATATTTGGGTATGAATGCCGAAACTGGTGAGCTAATGGCAGTTAAACAAGTCAAAATCCAGCCAGCAGCAGTGTCAGCCGGTGTTGTACCAATTGCAGAGGATTCTAAAAAGGCACAAAGTCCCGGAGGAACAACAGCAATTAAAAATACCTCCCAAATACACAGAAAAATGATCGACGCTTTGCAACACGAAATGAATATCTTAAAAGAATTGCACCATGAGAACATAGTTACTTACTACGGATCTTCTCAAGAGGGTGGTAATTTGAACATCTTTCTCGAATATGTGCCAGGTGGTTCTGTTTCATCTATGCTAAATAACTATGGGCCATTTGACGAACCCCTTGTTAAGAACTTCACAAGGCAGATTCTAATCGGTTTAGCATATCTACACAAGCGTAATATTATCCACAGAGACATCAAGGGTGCAAATATCTTGATTGACATAAAGGGTGGTGTCAAAATTACAGATTTTGGTATTTCTAAAAAGCTGTCTCCACTAAATAAACAGCAGAATAAAAGGGCATCACTTCAGGGTTCTGTATATTGGATGGCTCCTGAAGTCGTTAAACAAGTCGTGACAACCGAAAAAGCAGACATATGGTCAGTTGGGTGTGTGATCGTGGAAATGTTCACAGGAAAACATCCGTTCCCGGACTTCTCACAGATGCAAGCCATCTTCAAGATCGGTACTAACATCACACCAGAAATTCCATCATGGATTTCCGAAGAAGCTAAGTCTTTCCTTTTGAAGACTTTCGAATTGGATTACCGTAAGAGACCAAGCAGCTTGGAGCTTCTTCAAGATCCATGGTTGAATACTGTACTATAGGAGTTCATTAAAATTAATATCACGTGACTAAATAAAATATATACATATCATTTAAAAACTGCAACGGAAGCTTATTGTATATTCACATTTAAAGGTAGATCGAAGGTTATAAGCAGAGAGCAAAAGTAAACAAAGAACAGAGTAACCTCTATACACAATCGCTACACCGTAGGGTGCGAGAAAGTAATATTTAAGGTACAATATTTGATTGAAAGAAGTACGATGTCGTTAAGTACCTGGAGGCAATTTCAATTGTTCGAGAGTATACCAATAAAGGATCCTTTCATCGAAAGTGAGAATGCGCTATACTCAGACCATACTTTAACAGCGATTGCATCGCTTAATGAGACGTATATAGCCATTGCGGTTCAGTCGAGCTTGATAAAGATTGTAGATCTTCATGATATGCGTGTTCAATTTGAGTTTGAGGCATACACTTCCGAGTATCAATTGACTTATCTCGAGCGGGTGTCAGACTCATTTGTCCTAAGTGTTGGAGAGTGCATTGGAAAGCCTTTGGTAATCAAACTTTGGAATTTAGAAAAGATGCCAACGGATGAGAGAAAGTACCATGCAATGGCAGAAGTGAGGAATGGATCCAATTCTTACCCAGTATCTTCCATTTCTTGCAGCTTGCATAATTCTTGCATAGCCGTGGGGTTTACTGATGGACATATTATACTTGTTAGAGGTGATCTTCTTAGGGATAGAGGATCTAAGTATAGGATAATATATGAAGATCCCAATAAGGAGCCGATTACTGCTGTTTCATTGAATAATGACGCAAGAACACTCTTTGCAACTACAACATCAAAAATCATGTTGTTCAATACATCTGGGAGGAACAATGGCAAACCGGATATGATTTTAAATGATACCGAGGGAGTTGATTTGAAATGCGGAGTAATGAATAAATCTACGGATGAGTTCATTTGTGCAATGAAGAATAGATTAGACATATTCATGAGTTCAGGTGGTAAAAGATCATTGATTGTTGATATTCCACATGCGAAACAGATATTTCCAATTTCAGAAGACAGTCTTCTAATACTGATGTCTAATGAACCAAAATCAACTCTACACCTTGGAAATACCTCGTCTGAAACTACAAGAGCATTAATTCTTGATACAAAAAACAAAATAGTATCTCTGACATTGTTAATTACAAGTTCTGTGATCGATATATTCAATGATGGAGCTAGCATAAACTTATTAACGTCCGATGGGTTTATTTATAAACTAAAAGAGAAGAAATTAGAAGATCAAATCAAAACAATATGCCAGAAGGAGATATACCCAGTGGCATTAAAAATCGCCGAACAACATTCTTTGCCAATTGTAAGGATTCAGGAGATTAGAAAATTGTACGCAGACTACTTGTTCAAGAAGGGTTCTAAGCGAGAGGCAATTGAACAATATATGGAATCCCTAGATGTGTGTGATCCAACAGAAATTATCTCGAAGTTTGGAGTTGAACAGAAGACAAATTCAGATGACTCTATCAACTTGAGGGACTTCTTGTGGACACTGGTAAGAGAAGGAAAAGCCAAAGTTGATCATGTAACTTTATTATTGACACTTATGATAAAACTACACGACCTCAAAGGGTTAGAATTTTTCATTAGTAATTATAGGAGAGATGGAACTTTCGCTAATGAACCAGAGACGTTCGGGAAATGGTCGATGACAGATGACTCTTATTTTTACTCTGATAAAAAATTATTTGATCTTGATACTGTCGTAAGACTTTTATTGGAAAGTGATCTTCTCGAACTTGCTCACAAATTCGTTCTTAAGTTTTCAAAAGATCCCGTAAACGTGATAAACATTGTACTTTTACAAAAAAAAGATGCTCTAGAGTCTCTTAATTACATCAAAAGTTTACCTGTTGACGATGCATTGAGGGTTTTAATTAAGTTTTCTAAAAAACTTCTAGATATGATACCGAATGAAACCAATTTGCTATTGATTGATTTATTCACTGGTAAATACCAGCCGTCGGACTATGACGCTGGAAAGACTAATCTAAAATACAAAGAAGGAACAGCAAAAGAAAAAAATGAAAGTGAAGACAGTACGCCATTGGTGTTCTATAATTATCACAGCTTTTTCGAATATATGCTACCGTCTTCTGCTTCTGGTGCATCGAATAGTGACCAAGCTTCAATTCATGAACCAACGTATCATCCACCTAAACCTAATCTAATCTTTTCTTCATTCGTTCAAAAGCCCTTCGAATTCGTTGTTTTCTTGGAAGCATGTCTTGAGACGTATAAAAGATTCCAAGGCTATGATCAAGACCGCCAAGAAATATTAACAACTTTATATGACATTTACTTGTCTTTATCAGAAGATGATATTGACGAAAGAAAACCAGAATGGAAGAGTAAAGCTGAAGCGGTACTAAAGGAGTCCGAAAATCGAAACCTCAAACCAATATCTGGAAAGGATACAGACAAATCTTTAATGCTATTAATATCTCATATGCATGATATGAACCCCTTCACCCTTTCCTCAGTAAAAGATGAAGAAGTGCCAAACTCTCTGATTAGCCACGTCAGTCTATCTGATGTTTTTCGGTCAATGTGCCTAACAAGTCACCCAAAAGAGTGTCTCACTTTCTTAGAACAGTATGGCAGCAAGGATCATGAACTATACAAAGTTGCAATGTCTCATTTCATCTCTAGAAAACAAATCTATGATGATATTGGTGGCGATGATACATTCAAGGAAGAAGTCTTGAACAAAGTACTTGAATTTGATTTAATGTCTCCTCTTGATATCATTCAAACTTTGAGCAGTACAAACGTAGTAAAATATGGTGTCATAAAAGAATTTTTGGTTAACTATCTAAAAACAGAGAATGCGGAAATCAAAAAGAATGAGATGTTAGTGGAATCTTATCAGAAAGAGCTTGAACAAAAAAAATCAAAATTAAAAGAACTCATAGCGTCAGAATCTCCCTTGCAAGTAAAAGTAAAGAAACGGTTATGCGACGGTTGTACTTTTTTGATAGATTTTCCAATGGTATACTTCAAATGTGGCCACTTATACCATCAAAGGTGCTTGAATGAAGAAAGTGACTCCGATCTTTTGTATCGCTGTCCTCAATGTGTTCTGGAAACAGAATCAGGAAAGAAAATCATGGAATCGTACAAGACCTCTACTCAAAATCCAAATTTACTAAGGGCAGCGCTCTCAGATTTAGAGCCAAAGGATGATAGGTTCGGTATCGTGACTGATTTCATTGGTAAAGGTGGTTTGGATGACCCAAACTATTTTGTTTTGCAAAGCTGATTATTCACGTGATCATTATGTGACAGATTTTTTTTTACCTTTTTTCGTTTTTCTGGCATAAGATGAACCTTTAAAAAAAATAAAGGACTGTAATAAATGTCGTCGCAAATTAGTTTCAAATATGAATCAGACATGAAACCGTGATAAAACACGAACAAAAGTATATAAGAAGGCCGGGAGCCGCTAAACAACTACTAAATTTATAAAAGTTAATTTTTAACCACTTTTTGAGTAAGACTATTGGCGAAATTCAAAGGAATAATTTAAAGCAAATAACAATACACTAGTTTCAAGATACCCCAAGAACATATAACAAAAGAGATGATTAAATCAAGATACTCGGTATATCAAATAAACTATCCATCAAATAATGTTGTCACCCCTATTAGAACATGCCGAGAAGATAATTATGAACTGCCAAACTTTTATAAAAGTAAACATAATCCGTATTCCAACTCCCTATGGAATACTTCTACAGAAAACCGCGAAGCCCTTAATAGGATTAGAGAGAAAACTGCCAATAAGCGGATAAGGGAAGATCGAATTGAAAGCAAAGTTTTAAGTTCTGCTATTTCAGAGACTCAATCTCTAGTGTGGGATCATGAAACAGAGCCACAAGCGAAGAAATCATATTCCCCTTTGGACGTCGAGTCGTTTAGTCAAAAGCTCTACCTGAACTCAGATAGACCAGATTCAAAGACTTTGTCATTTATCATAACGTTACAAAAGCTTTGCGAATCTGAACTACAGTATTTTGAAATGCTATCACTATGTTTATCTACCTATAAAACGGAGGCATGTTACAACAAGAAGTTCAAGAACAAATTGTTTAATACTGCTAAAAATGATGAATTATTGGTATTTGGAAATATCGATACCATGGCAGAGCTAAGCAAGTTATTTTCCAGGAAACTACTTGAAAATATTGAAAAGTGTAGCGGGTACCCACAAAACGGAAAGATGTGGAACGAGATTAAGTCAAATGACAGGATTTGTCAAGATATTTTAAAGATAGACTTTGCATCTCTGATTAAATCTCATTTGCAAAGACTAAAGTCCACCTATCATAGTTATTGCTTGTGCCATGCTGAAAGAAAAATGCTTCTAGACTCTCTCAAACTACAAAACACAGAACTTTTCTACAAATGGTACGAATTGTGTCTGAAGAAGTCTCAGTTTGAGAAACTCGAAGATTTGTTGGAACTTCCCTTAGAAAGGTTGGGCCAATGGGGATCTTTGTTTGAAAATTTATGCTTGTTTGGTGATAATTTGTTGCCAGAACCTCAATCGGCCCAATTGAATTTGGTATCCAAAGAGTTCATTTCTTATTTGCGGGAACTAAATGATGAACTGAACGAGTTGGGGAAACCAAAGGATAAGTTTATCAGAGAAAATTCCCCTCCAACAGAACAACCCAGGCATCAAAATTCTGAAAGCTTTCAACAACCAAAGCCTTCTTCACTCCCTGGATCAAGACATGATTCGATACCCGACTTATCCTTACCGAGCTCAAATTGTACTTCTCAAGCTGTTTCCAAATCATCCAGTTTCTATTCGGATGCCAGGTCCCTCAAAGACAGACAAAATCCAATGGTTCCACAAAACAATATTGAAGACACCTCTTGTAATACTGAAGAACATGGGGTATCTCTTAAACAGTCCATGGAACAGTTCAACAACCTCTATACAAATCTACAAAAATGGGACAAGGCTCTGTGCAAGCTTGAATTGGCCAAAGTGCTAGATCGAACTTTGAACACTGCAATTGTATGGAAAAACCTCATAGAGTTCGAGCCACCAAACGAATTGTTCAAGCCAGGGAATGATGACAGGACCATCTACGGGACCTACGTGGAGAAAATCGACAAACAAAGGCAACAAGTAATGATATTACAACTACAAGATCTCAGAAGAAAAGTGATTAAACCACTACAGCTCTTGATCCAAAGATGCTCTATTGTAAAGCAAAAGTTAGTTGACAGAAAGACCCTAAAGAAAGAGTACATCGATTACATTAAAAGGCAACAAATAGACAAAGATACACATGACGCCAAGAAAGAAATTCTTGCCAATAGTTTCCAAAAGCTACATTCCCAATTAACAGAATCTCTGCCGACATTCAATAACTATGCAACTAAGGTGGTCACAATGCTCGTATCCCAGTACACCTTATTGATGATGGAATACATGAAGATTCTTTCCGGCGGGGACCAGTTTCTAGAGAAGGAACTTCAAGAAGCAGCTGCATCAGAACGTAAACTGGGGGACAACTTCGATATCCTACAGTTGTTTTGTTCATCAAGGTATTACACCAGACAAGCAGTAAGAGAAAACTGGACTGCGTATGGCGATCCTAGGGCAAGTAGACCTGCAAGAAAGCTATTTGAATTATGACGCGGCTCTGGCACTGGCACTAATAGCATACACGTGATATAGTTTTTACATACTTACCCGGACTTATTCTTGCTTTTCTAGCAATTTTTCACCAAAAAGAAAAAGTAAGAAGAAGAAACACAAAATAGTTTAAAGATGCGATGAGCATGCGATGAGCTAGTAATAGAGAAAGATTTGGAAAGAAGGAAGGAAACAAAGCTCTCTGAAGCAGCAGCAATAACAAAATGTCCGTTAGTAAGAGTAAATACAGTGAACGTCCAGTTACTGTCGAAAAGGCCATTCCAGTGACGTATGATTTGGGTAATTTGGCTGTGTTTGACACAAATGTTCTAGATAAGAATGCATTGGACTCATCTAATGCTACTCGTGAAGAAACATTGAAGGAGTTAACTCGTGACAACGTTCAACTCTTGGTGAACCAGATCCTCTCATTGCCTATTAAGACGACGACTGAATCTGCTGGTGGCTCTAGCGGTCAGTCTGCATCTATGACTTTGGTTCAACTACCCGAACCTACAACTGAACTACCTAGAGAAAAGCCTCTACCTAAGCCTAAGGCACCAACTAAGTGGGAGCAATTTGCTGCTAAGAAGGGTATTAAGCCTAAGGAGAGACAAGGTAAGATGATATACGATGAAGCTAGAGGTGAATGGGTTCCAAAGTGGGGTTATAAGGGCTCCAACAAGGAACTTGACGACCAATGGTTGGTCGAAGTTGATGACAAGGTCAAGGGAACTGAAGATGAATTGATTGATCCAAGAACACTAAGCAGAGCCGAAAGAAAGAGATTAGTGAAGAAGAACGAGCTTCAACACAAGAGAAACTTGAAGAACCAACTAAAATAATCTGAGATTTCTTTCCCGTTTCACCGCTTCCCCATACCATATTGGCTGATTAACTAGCCACATATCTATAGCTAGCTAGCTAGCTTGACTAGCTTGTTTATCCAGCCAGATTAGTCACTGTATAATAGCAAATAGAGACTCTAGGTCTACCCTCTCAATACAGATCGCATTTTTTTAATAGAGATATAAACTCAGTTAACTAGAATCAAAGCTTTTCTAAACCAAAAAACAGCAATCGCCTTTATACCATCTTACTCGGCGGAAAAAGATGAAGAAAAGAAGAACTAAGTTTGATGGAAAGTGTGCGTACCAGGGACTGAAATGGCAGAATTAGACAGATATGTGCCTATGATAGACGTATGTTCATTTTTTTTGGGTTTGAATATTACCTTGTGGGTCGAAGTTCTGCATCAAAACTTGTGTGTAGTTATTTGTTGATATCGATACTAACATGTAAACGCTCAATAACAAATGAGCCACTTGCTTTTACTAGGCTATCCTAAGCGTTTCAGATCCAGAAGAAGTGAGTGCGAAACGGATACGGAAAGCATTACAAGAACTATTTGCGGTGGATTTAAGTGTTCATAAACATGATTTGAAAGATTTAATTGTTTCGCGGTTCAACAGACTACAGGACTTGCAAAGCAAAACATTAAAACATGAGGAGCTCATTGATTTGGACTCGAAATTGGCAGCTAAATTACAGAGTGAAGAAGTCTCCAGCTTGAAGCGCCACAGAAGCGGGAAAAAAGAGAAGAAAGTTAAAGGAAAGAAGGAAAAGAAGAAGAAGCGGAAGACGAGTAACGAGAATCCAAACAGTATACACGTAAAGAATGTTGGATTAAGCCCAGCCTTACAGAAATTCCTAAATGCGGAACAGATGCCTAGGACTCAGGTTGTGAAAGCAGTATGGGATTATATCAAAGCAAATGACTTACAGAATCCGGAAGATAGAAGGGAAATCATCTGCAATGATGAGATGAGACCTATATTCGGAGACAAAATGACAATGTTCTCCATGAATAAGATTCTATCAAAACATTTATATAAACTACAGGGTACTTCTGAAGATCCTTCTGAGACACCCGGTGCTAACGATAGTTTGAATGGGCCTGAAAGTTCTCTAGAGACTGACCATGACGAAGACGGAAAGAAGAATATTGATATAGCAAAATAAGTAGACATACTTACATAGAAAAAAAGCTCAAAATCCTGCATTTCTGATGATATCAGATATGCATTGTATCATTAATTCCTTCAAAAGTGGTCACCTATGCAGTGTTATAAGCTTATTATTTGCACTTTCCTTCTGTTCCATTGTTAAATTCTTGAAGGCATAAAACTTGAAGCATGCACGATTCCTTTATGATCTTAATATTTAACAAACACTTCATACATGAAGAAACAGATAACTAAAGAACCAGAAGCCAGAACGACAATCCGATAAGGATAAAGCAGTAGGGAGGGTACGTAACTTTATGGAAAATCTTAGGGTGGTTTCTACTTCTTCCACTTACTCCACAAGTTCTTGTGGTGAACCGTTTGATGTCAATTCCTTAGATACAACCTATAGCATATGCGATGGAGTAGATGAAGTATACTCTGAAGTCCTTAAAGTGGTAGTATTCGAGTACATTAATGAACCACGATTTAGGAGAAAGTGGAAACGGGTCAATGTCAGCACCTCCAATAGTGATTCCCAAAAGCTACGTGCTAAGAGTGGGAACAGGGAAGTTAGTAATAACAGACTTTCAACGTGGCTTTCCCATGCAGATAGTGACGATGAGGAGAATGATCCGTCTGGATATAATAAGGAATCTATGAAGCAAATGCTAAAAGGACTTGAGAGCAAGCTTACCAGGGTTGCAATGAACCAGGATGTTATATCCGATGCTATGCTTCGAAGAAGTCTTTTGAAGTTTTACAATGACGTGTTTTTGGACTCACAATTTAAACAAACCTTGGAAACCATGTCTAAACCTGAAGACTTAATTATACTCTTTGTGAAGAGTGCTAATAAGGAGCTTGTGAAGATGGAAACCGAGGATCCTAAATCTAATCTTTTTTCTCAAATGGGTCGTTTCATCAATATTTTGATAGAAGTATCGAGAGATACGAAGATGGGACCAACTTACGCGAAGCGACTTAACGACTATAAAAAATCTTTAAAAAATACTGGTGTTAGCAGCAATAACAATGTTAGCGTTCCGAATTTACCTATTGGAACTACAGAAAACGTCACCGCTTCTAAACTTGTTGATGATACTCTTCAACCCACATTTAGACTAGATGAGATTACACATGTTAAGGCACTTGCTAATATTTTTAAGGTAGATGAACTAAGGCTTCAGAGGGATGTTATACGTATTTCTCCGATAGTGAAAAATGATTTGTACTTACAAGAACTGATAGAGGCTGAGAGAGGTATCAGGAACGATGAGAGCTCATTACAACCGTCTGATTTCCCTGATTCCAGTCAATACGAAATGTGGAAACAAGCACAATTGAAAAATATCCAAGATGTAAGGAATAAAGTGAAACAGGGTTGTGCTGGTCATAACGAATCGGGAGCAAGGACAAAACTGACCGATGATACCAGGTTAATACCTGCAGATCCTCGCCGTATCTTAAGATCGCTAATGTACTACATCTTTGAGAATGATTTTTCTTTACAAAGTTCCGAACAGAACAAATCAATTTCTCTAGATTCCAAGTTCTTTTTATCTAAATGCGCCAAATATTGGCTGCTATCTTACCAAAGTGGGATATTTACCAACGCAGTTAGCGGTTGCCTTCATATAGTACCAGATCTTGAATTCGCAGAAAGCTTGAAGATGATTCAATACGTTTTTAATTTTATGGAAACAAGACTATCGAACGAAAATGAACAGGAACTGGATCCTATGCTTTGGAACAGATATGACCAAGACCAATGGACATGCAACCAGGTAGCAATCTTCACCTGGCTTATCAACCAAATGGACAAATCCATCAAGGGAATGTTTAATAACAAAGCTAATGGTGACTTTAACTTAAAGTCTATCATATCTACATACAGCGCGCTTGTAGAGAATGACTCTGTACTAATCAGCAGAAACTTCCAGAAGAGTGAGATTTACAAGAGACAGATTCATTCACTGAAGAAGACTACTTTCCGTACAATCGAAAAACGGTACATTGAGTTAATTAGAAATGTGCCAACCAATAATGAAATAAGTATCAGAAACTTGTATGACTTAGCGGATGCAATCCTCAATGACGTAGCGATGATTGAAATGAAGTATAAACCATTGAAAAAACTCTCTGCAAGGTATAAATTCGTGCACATAGTGACCAACACGTTTGTTACCGCACTCTTCCGTGACTTAAAGGTTTTGATGCAGCGAATTAAAAAGTACAACAAGCCGAACGAATCAGATGCGCTTGACACGTATAAGTTACTCAACGAACTAAGGTACAAGAATAGTATTGAGTCTGGCTCTGATTCGAACGTTGGTAATGCTTTGGAAGTGGAATTCTATGAGTATCTTCTTACTTTTTGCGAACATATAAGTGAGACGATGAAACAGGGTTGCGAACGAATTGTATCCCAAGAAGAATGGGTGCCAATGAATAAAGAAGCTGAACAATGGTTAAGTCAATCTGCCTACGATATAGCAAGACTCATTTCAGATACGCTACGTTTGGTGGACAACTTACAGTGGAATGATTTTGCACAGTTGGCGAGAGCTTACAATATAATACTTGGCAAAGTGAGCGAATGCATCGTACATTACACGAAAACCATGGAAGAAATAGTTACGGAGGATCTCAGTATGGGATCCGGTATAGATGGGAATGGAGAATTGAATAGTGGTAATATGTCGTTATTCAAGGAGATGAAATCCATGATTCAATCATCGAAATTGTGGAATAAGCAATGGAAGCACGAGGTACAAAAGGAGGAAACTCCAACATCTGGTAGATCTTCTTCTGCTACCACTGGCAATGGGAGCAGCGGAACATATGTGATATCCATGAGAAGTTGCGTTTGCTTAAATAACATGGAATCATTGATCGTGATGCTAAACGATATCGAGAAGACGTTCCATATGAAACAATTGAGCAATGCTCTTAGAGCCGATGTGGCAGCAAAGGCAACTAATGGATCTTCATCTTCTGTGAATGAAAGGAGGACAAACAAGCAACTTTTGTCTCTAATTAAGGGCCAATTGTGGTCGATTGTCCCTGTAGCCGCCGAAGGTGTTCCTCAAGTGGAAAGTGGACAAGAGGACCCCTGGTACAGCATTTCGATTGTGGACACTGCTAAGAGACGCGAGATATACAGAACCAGGGCTGCAGGTTCGCCGAGATGGTGGGAGGACGAGGAGTTTGACTTGGAACTTGAGCCGCAACAGAAAATGTCCCTATGTCTTGTGTTATGGCAGGACAAACAGGACAAGAAAAACAGGATGCGCATGTCCGGGACACATTCGCATGACCATGATAACGGGAAGAAAAAGAACACCGAGACACCGGTTGGTAGATGCTATCTAGATTTGGACATACCAAGGGACATGTACGGGACAAACGCCAATTCGAATAACAACAACTCGGAAAGAGAAATGTACCTATCTTTGTCCTTGGACACACAGGGATACATCCATGTCAAGGTATCAATCGAAGTGGAACGCGCCGAGCCCGATTGTATCATTGGAAGGACGCGGAGAATTGTCGCACGTACGTTGACCCGGGGCTTGAAACAAGTGTCCCACCGATTTGAGCCTTGTATCCATCGGTCATTTTCGAAAGAGACATTGTCAGCTCTCATGAACCATGTCAACGGACGTAGCCGCCGCCCTGAAGATGATGCCATATATGACAGTCTTGTCCCACTATTCGATGATCTAAACGAGAACCTAACTGTTCTCGCGCAGGCACTACCGACATCCTTGTTGCACGAGGTCATGTTGCTAGTATGGCACGAGATTATCGTTGCCGCGGATGACCTATTGCTTCCGCAGTTGCAGCAAGCATTGCAGCATGCATCCATGTCAGCCGCATCCAATGCACATAAAAACAACAACAACAACCTAACGGTACCGGGATCTGTTTGGGACTCGGCAATTTCGGGCTTCCAAAAAGTACTCCAAACGAAGCCACTCTCGCCAAACGCATCGGGCGGCTCAAACACCAGCATAAACATGAACAACCGCTCCCATAACGCCATATCACAACTGGAGGTTGAAATAGTGCTCATGTGGATGGACATCCTATCAAAGGATTTCTTCCACAACAACGGCGAGGGCCCTCCTTTGGCAGAATTGAAGAACGACGCGTACCAGAACCTCATGCTCATCGCCAGCATGTTCGATCAGCCAACCCCCGACTTGAAAGCCACCGTGCTGCAGACCAAAGACCAATCGGCCTCATCCTCATCCGCATCCGCCTACTCTCTTCGCCTACCGCTCCAGATGGCCATCGCCCTGCGTATCCTTTGGTCACGTGGAGAGTACCATTTCGTCAGCAAGTTCCTCGAGTCACGTGCAAGAGAAATCCGTGCCGCGGTAGCGATGTCCAAGATCACTCTGAACGACAAGAAATAGTCACCATTTCCATAATCACAGAGACAGCGCGCAAAAAGAGGTAACAGCCGTAAGCAGCAGCAGCAGCAGCAGCAAGCAGCCTTTCGCCATTAAATGCAGCCATGAAAAAGGCTCGAAAGGAATGCACAGTCAGCTCCACCGGTTTTCTCCTCTAGGCAAGTCGTTTGGAGAAGAAACTTTCCGGTATATCCTTTAACAGTAATTCGATGTAATCAGATATGATTACTGAGTATAAGGTAGTTTACAGCGAGAGTCATCTATCTCACTATAAACTAAACAGTATATATATATATATATTCAGATCATGACAGTAGACGTTTGACATTTTGACTTTATCAAGTATCTATTACTATACATCATACCCCGGAAATCATTATAAGAGGCTAGCGGTCGACAGTATCGAGCTTGTTAAAAGTACGGAGTTAACAATGTCAACTACTAATACAGAGGTGCATACAGAAGAAGTAGGGAAGTTGAGCACTCGCACACAGGGTGTGCACAACCTCTCTACAGGTGGATTCAAGTACAGGAACTTGCGTCCTGAGTTCAAAGACAAGTATGAAGAACGTAGACACACGCTCGAACACATGGCTGGTGTGTTTCGTGTGTTTGGCAGACGTGGATACGGCGAAGGTGCAGCAGGTCACGTGTCCGTAAGAGATCCAGTGGACAGAAATACATTCTGGATCAATCCGCTAGGAGTGCACTTCTCTCAGATCAAGGTGTCGGACTTGGTACATGTTGACGAGAATTGTAACATCTTGCCTGATGGGAACCAAGTTGCGATTAACGCGGCAGGATTCAAGATCCACTCTCATTTGCACAAAGCACGGCCAGATGTGAATGCAGCGTGCCACACGCACTCGACGTATGGTAAGGCATGGTCTACGTTTGGCAGGCCCTTGGAGATGTTGAACCAGGACGTTTGTATGTTTTACAAGAAGCACACTGTGTATGAATCGTTTGGAGGCGTGGTGCTTGAAGATGAGGAGGGCGAGCGTCTTTCCCAGGCTCTTGGGGACAATAAGGCTATCATTTTGCAGAACCACGGTCTTTTGACTGTGGGAGAGACGGTAGACGAGGCTGGGTATTTATTCACGTTGATGGAGAAGTGCTGTGAGGTGCAGCTCTTGGTGGAAGCTGCTGCGAGATCGGGGCTTGAGAAGAAGATAATTGGCGATGAGGAGGCATACTACACTTATTTCAATACGTCTGACCCGGAAACGTTGTACACAGAGTTCCAACTCGACTACAACCTCGAGCTTGAGCTAACGAAAGGTGCGTTCTTGGAGTAGGATGTTCTCTGTCTAAGTATTCCTATGTATTCCTCCTATATATTCCTATATATATGCTTATCTAAGTCACATGACTAGCATTAATTTATGAGAAAGAAAGTTTAAGCGATAGCCCAAAAGATCACCGATGAGACAGAAGGACAAGCAAGATCTGGAGCAGCAGAGACGTTAGCAGCGGCACCAACGGAGCCCACTAGTACTTCAAAAGTGACTGGAACAAAGATTGTGGTGGCAGAAATGGCGAAAAAGGCGTACTATGCGGTGGCGAGAGGCAGACAAACGGGCATATTCAGCACCTGGGCAGAGTGCGAAGCAGCGGTGAGGAAATACCCGAATGCCAAGTTCAAGAAGTTTGAGAGCAGCAGCGAGGCAACTCAGTTTGTACGGGGAAATAGCAATGGCAATGGCCAGTCCCATGGCCCAGCCCAGGGCCAAGGGACTGCCAGCAGGCCACCGTCCAGTGGCTACAACAACAGACCTTCCTCCGGTGGTGTTAAAAAACCGTCCAGCACTTACAACAACAGAGCCCCCACCAGCTACAAAAGCACCGCTGGACCCTCCTTCTACGCCGTCAGAAGCAACAACCCAGACGCCCCCAGCAGAGTATTCACCAACTGGACCGACTGCCAGGCGTACGTCCGTGGGAAAAGACACATGTCCTTCAAGAAGTTCCCAACCAAAGAACAGGCCACCGCCTTCTCTACGGGCCAGGCTTCCCTGCAAACAACATACGCACACATGAACACCACCGAGTCAGAGTTCATCAACCAATACAAAATCCCCCAGCAAGCCGCACCAGCCGTCAAAGTAGCCCCAAACCCAAGCCACGTCTACTGCGACGGCTCCTCATTGAGCAACGGGAGCGGCCGCGCCAGGGCAGGCTACGGCGTGTACTTCGAAAACGAAAACATCAGGATCGCCAAACCCTTAACCTCGGGCCCCCAGACAAACAACAGGGCCGAACTAACCGCAGTCCACGAAGCCCTAGACCATATCTGGAACGAACTCGAATCCAACTCCTCCTCCTCCTCCTCCTCCGAAGTGAACGTGAAAAAATACACAATCCACACAGACAGCGAGTACGTCGTGAAGCTTTTGAACGACTACTCGAAACACTCCACGCCGCAGCAGCTGAAAGCCGCACCCAACGGCGACATCGTCGCCCCGTTGGTGCAAACCTACAACAAGGTCAAGCAGTACTACGACGTCAACAAAGACGTCCTGGGCCTGGGCGCAGAAGACGGCTTGCAGGTCGACTGGGTCAAGGGCCACGCCGGCGTCCCGGGCAACGAAGTTGCCGACCAGCTTGCGCGAGAGGGCGCAGCAAGAGGCATCCATAGTTGATTCATACTACTACTACTACTACTACTCTTACATAGCATTGTCCTGACACGAATAGCATATCACGTGACACAACTCAACATGACGTCAGAAACTAAACAAAGAAAAGGGAGGGAGAAAGACCCGCCGCCAAGCAACGCGTTCCGTGGGGCTGAAGCACCACGGGACATCCCGGGGAACCCAAGGGAACCAGGAATACAGGAACTATCGACGTTAGTCCTCGGAACCCGAAACAGAGAGCAAAACCCGAAAATTAGGGGGCGCTCCCCTGGATCCAACAATTTTTTTTTTTTTTTTTTGGCTTTGGTTTGCCTACTGTCTACTGCCCCCATAGCCCCATCACCACTTTCACATGCTCAGCCGCCACTCTATAAACTGTTCTCCACCTGGCTGAAAAGACGCCGCTATACCAGTCCGGTGCAAACTGCCTGAAAAACTAGTAGAACTAGTAGAACTAGTAGTAGCAGCTAGTGCCCAGGAAGCCCAGGAAGCCCACAGAAAACGAGAGAAAAGCGGTGCACCCATGCACCACACGCGCGGGCGCAGAACCCCCGTGCGACGAGATTTCCATCGATTTTTCAACAAAAAAAAAAGGTAAACAAAAATCAAAATCAAAAAAAAAAAAAAAAGAATTCAAAAAAAAAAAAAAAATACCAATCTGAACTTTTTGGAACTTTTGGAATAATTTTTTTTTTTGAAATTGAAAACGGCTTTTTCCTTTAAATAAACATAGAAAAACAACAGGGGTATTTAACACTCTTCACATACGTTTTTGAAAGAAGAAGGGTATAGGAGAGTTGGTAGGAGGCGTGCTGAGTGTTTGAAGTGGAACGACCAGGAACTAGGAACTCTGAGTGTGTGCGAGAGAAATTGTGTTTAGTTTTGCGATTTAGAGTCGACTAGTGAGAGTTTGAAGCATTTTTTAGCGCGGTTATTTGGTAATAAATTTAGTTGAGAGAGAAAGAAGAGATAGTAAAAGATGGTTGCTCAGTACTCTGTCCCTGTTGGGAAAGCAGCTAATGAGCATGAGACAGCTCCCAGAAGAAATGCGAAGGCGAAGAATGGGCCAGTGACGAAGCCAGATGGGATGAAGTGCACGACAGTGTATGAGTTTGTTGTGGAGTGTTTTGAGAAGTACGGTGGGCGCCATGGTATGGGGTGGAGAGACACGATTGATGTGCATCGTGAGAAGAAGAAGATTATGAAGAAGATTGACGGGAAGGAGACTGAGGTTGAGAAGGAGTGGTTGTACTATGAGTTGACTGGGTACAAGTACAGTTCGTACAGCGAGTTAAACGAGATCATGCACGATTACGGGCGTGGTTTGGTGAAGATGGGGTTGAAGCCTCATTCCGAGGACAAGGTGCATCTTTTCGCTTCGACGTCGCACAGATGGATGAAGACGTTTTTGGCTACGCAGTCGCAGGCCATTCCAGTGGTTACTGCGTACGACACGCTAGGTGAGAACGGGTTGATCCACTCGATGGTGCAAACGGATACCAGGGCGATGTTTGTGGACAACGCTTTGCTAAGCAAGTTGTACAATGCTGTGCAAAAGGCCACGAACCTGAAGTACATTATCCACTCGGAGCCAATCGACCCTAACGACAAGAGAGACGAGGGCAGATTGTACAAGGAAGCAGCCGATGCCGTTGCCAAGCTAAAGGAGATCAGACCAGACCTTGAAATATACTCGATGGACGAGATTATCGAGAAGGGTAAGGCGGCAAAGGGCGAAATTGAGCCAAACCCACCAACGCCAGAGGATCTGTCGTGTATCATGTACACTTCTGGTTCCACCGGTGATCCAAAGGGTGTTGTCTTGAAGCATTACAACATCGTTGCCGGGTTGGGTGGTATCTCCTCTATCGTCACTAACAGACCAGAACACGTTTCCGTTAACGACCGTGTTATTGCATTCTTGCCCTTGGCTCACATTTTCGAGTTGGCCTTCGAGTTGATCACTTTCTACTGGGGTGCCACCCTAGGTTACGCCAACGTCAAGACTTTGACCGACATGTCGGTGCGGAACTGCCAAGGTGACATGAAGGAGTTCCAACCAACAATCATGGTCGGTGTCGCTGCCGTTTGGGAAAGTGTTAGAAAGGGTATCATTGCCCAAGTGAATAAGTTGCCAGCTTTGACCCAAAAGGTGTTTTGGGCAGGTTACTCCGCTAAGATCAAGATGAAGAAGTACCACATCCCAGGTGGCGATACCTTGGGTAACGTCTTGTTCAAGAAGGTCAGAGAAGCTACCGGTGGCCATCTAAGATTGGTTTTGAACGGTGGTTCGCCATTGTCTAGAGACGCACAAGAATTCATCACAAACTTGATCTGTCCAATGTTGATCGGTTACGGTTTAACGGAAACCATGGCCAACACCACAATTTTGGCCCCAGAACACTTCGAATACGAGATTGCTGGTGACTTGTTGTGCAGTATCACCGTTAAATTGGTCGATGTGGAAGAGTTGGGCTATTTCGCCAAGAACAACCAAGGTGAAGTTTGGATTAAGGGTGCTCCAGTGCTGACTGAATACTACAAGAACGAAGCCGAAACCAAGGCCTCCATCACCGAAGATGGTTGGTTCAAGACCGGTGATATCGCAGAATGGACTCCAAAGGGTCAATTGAAGGTTATTGACCGTAAGAAGAACTTGGTCAAGACCATGAACGGTGAATACATTGCTTTGGAAAAGTTGGAGTCGATTTACAGATCTTCCCCATACGTCCATAACATTTGTGTTTACGCAGATCAAACTAAGGTCAAGCCAGTTGGTATCATCGTGCCTAACGAAGCCGCTGTCGCCGAAAAGGCTATCAAGTTGGGCTTGTTAGAAAAGGGTGAAGACGTTACACACTTGTATCATGACGACAAGCTAAGACACGAAATTCTGTCGGATTTGTGGAAGACTGCTAGAAGCCAGGGCTTGAACGGTATCGAGCTAATTCAAGGTATTGTTATCTTTGAAGAAGAATGGACTCCACAAAACGGATACGTCACCTCTGCTCAGAAACTACAAAGAAAGAAGATTCTTGCTGCAGTTCAAAAGGATGTCGACAGCTTGTATGCCAATTCCAATTGAATGAAATAAAGCAAGTCAAATCAAAGCAAAGCAAAGCAAAAAAAATAAAACGTTAAATTGTCTCATTTTTGTAAAGTTTAAGAAACAGTCTGTAACCATAAAGAGGTAAGCAAAAAAAAACAACAAACAAATAATAATAATAAAACAAAGCGTTCTATTAACGAGTAAAATAAACCAAACAAAAGATGATAATCATATTAAAAATAAAAACAATTTACCAAAATGAACGAAACTGAACCCAACTAAATTCAAACTCAAAAACTATTGGACAGGCTTAGTATTAATAAACTACAAATTAGAAAACGAAAAACAAAAAAAAAAAAAGTTAGTAATTTGACTGACTGACAGACAAATAAACAAACATATCAACGAACAAACAAACAAACAAACAAACAAGGCTTTGAAGATACCAGATATTGTCAAAATTAACTAGCCGATGTATGGTATAATTTTCACTCTATGAAGGCACATTTTTTTCAAACGAATTAAACCGACCGTGGGTTCACGTGCACTATTGATAGACATTTTCATGAGCGAATAAAGTTAACATTTGAAGATACCACCATTCGAGGACCTTGTATTTAACTTCTTTTCTTTTATTACTTTTGTATCCCACACTATTTTAATCATTTTCCATGTCATTCAGCTTAATAGTCGAAAACCACACCACATCTTATGTGTTGCGATAAGAATTAACAAGAAACTTCTTTATACTAGATAATAGAAGTAATATAGTTCAGAGTAATTAAATAGGAAAAAAAAAAAAAACTTTCGCCATTGTTTTTTAGTTGCATCTGTATTCAATGCATGCTCTTTTATTAAATGTCATGTTTTGCGTATCTGTCTTTTTCAAAGGAATATAATGTTATATGAATCTGTAAATATGTATGTATAGTAACATAGCGTTCCCCACTATAATGGAGAGAACAAAGATTATTCATGAATACTATCAATGTGTGATTCTTTTGCTCTTTTTATATATTTAGTATTATTTTTTTTAGGTTGGTTAGTTTTTGATTATTTCCCGCTTAACGATATCGTTAAAGAAGGAATCGTTATCCCAATATAGGTGATGCCCTGCGTCAGGAACCACCGCTAGAGAGCTCTTGATGTTATTTTTCTTTAAGAATTCGTTGATTCGTCTTCCTCCATTGACATCCATCCAATCGCCATCACCGTACAACCATAACCAATCCAAATGACCACATTTGAAATTCTTATCCGTAAAAAGTCTTGATTCCAATGGCACCCTAGGCCAGCCACCGCATCCCAACATGAAAGACAACATATATTCACCAGAACCTGGCTGGTTGAATATACCATAAGTGTAGCGATGGATCTTTTCAAAGTGTGGGTGGTCCAAACCAAACCTGCGAGAACTCCATCCACTAACAAGTTTCGAGCCAAGACGACCTGAGTTTCTCACAAGGGAAAATGGGGAAATGTTCTTGTCCCACATCTTCACAAACCACCAAGGAGGTGATGGCATTGATTCATTTCTTGATACACCCCCAGGCGAACACATAACAAGTTTCCTGAAATGCTTATATTTGTTAGCGTAAAGCGCAAAAATATATGCACCCATCGAATGAGCAACCACAAAATTACTTTCCCACGACCGTGTTAACCCTTTTTGCTCAAACCACTGGTGTAACATGTCGTGAAAGTAGTTCTCAACAGCAAGATACGAATCCTTTGGATAGCTAAATGGGAATTTTGGTCGAGATGAAAAACCATAGCCAGGCAGGTCTATCGCATGAATAACCACGTTTTCAGACAACAACGCATTAAAATTCTTAATGAAGAAACCCAAACCCGCCCCGTAGCCATGGACAAGTATAATGTGTTTCAATGGCGTCCCATCAGGTGCCATCGATTCCCCGTGGCTGGCTCTAACGGGTGTAATTTGAAATTCGTTGATATAGTTTCCCGAGTCTCCAACAGGGGTCCTAATAACTTTAGCAGTATAACGAGATGAAGACACTGGATAATATGGTAACACAGATAGAAGGTTTTCTTGGAAAACCTCTTTATTCACCGTGAACTGATGGAAGTCTTCAAATGATCTCGAAAAAGATAGCGGAAACAACCTGTGCAAATTAGTAATTATCTGCATCAACGGTAGAGCAGTAGGCGCTGTAGATTTCCGGTTTGTCCTAACATTAATCTGCTCATTCGAGTTACTTCCGCTATTAGAAAACGAAGAACCTATTGCATGGTCTTTTCTAAATCGATTAATTACCCCAGTTATTTCCGTGTAACGCCGGAGAGTGTTCCAGAGTTGTGACGAAGAAGAACGACTGGACATTTTAAAGCACAGTTAAAGAAAAGCACACAAATACCTGATAAAACTGAACTTAACCTTGATTTGATAGCCTGCAATCCCTCATCAAGCAGGTCCTTTTCTAGAATACCCCATATAAAGTTGACGAAGCAGAGTAGCAGTACAACACAATCGTTTCCTCTAAACAAAAACGCACAGTCCAGAGAAGCAACTGATGATTCACGATACCTTGACGAATCTATTCTTAATCGGCAAATCTCCTACTGCAATCCTTTGCTGTCAAGATCACCATGTGGGGAAACTAACTGCTTTTGGAACCGTTTCTATTATGGTATGGTTCTTTCGGGTTTATTTAATTTTTTTTTTTTAAAGTTTGTTTGAAGCTGGAGAAACATGACGAGTCACGTGATCATAGAGCTAGCCAAGCCTTGCCTATGGCGTTCGAGCACCTGGAGCAAGCCCAGTGGCCGTTGTTGGGGCTGTTACTGCATCATTAGTAGCAATATCCGATGCAGCACTTGTTGGAGGGATGGTAGTTGCTTCTTGCGGGCGTGGGTTAACTTGATCGTTTAGTATTTGTGCAGGATCTGTTTCCGCTTCTGATCCTGCGCTTGTGGCCAGTGGAGTGTGGGACCCTGTTGGAGTAGCTGTATTTGTATCAGCATCAGCATCATTGTCAGCATCAGCACTCGTAGATGGCGCATTATTTCCTGCAGAAGTTGGAGTTCCAGCGGTGGTATTAGAATGCGATTCTTGGCACCAGAATCGGTGGTAATCCCAGGACTCTAGTTGGCATAGTCTGGAACAATATTTTGTACGCTTACACCTCCTACATTTGGGGAATTGTTTGGGATGGTCTTCCCATTTCCCACAATTTAGGTTTGCGCATTGGCGAACGCCTGTTGCCTCATGTTTTCTGCAGGAGTTACGCATGATGACAGAACTCCAGTAGTTGACCATTCCATTCAAGGAACCCTTAACGGTGAATCTTTCAACCAATGCAAACAGGTTTATGGTGTCGTAGTTGAATATTCTATTCCAATCTTCGCTTGTTAGTTCTCTTGAGCATTCTTCCTGTTGCTGGCAATATTGTTTGAAGTTTTCGCGTAGCACCTCCTCTTTTTTGATCCTAACACTTAAGATATCGTCTACTTTCTCCGTATATATCTCTTCTTCTTCATGCTCTTTCTGCTTCGTTACGAAGAGGTGTTCTATTTCCTTAAAGTATTTCCCGATCAAAGTTACATCCGGAGAGAGATCCATTCTGTCTTCAGGGGGTTCTTCGGAGTCATCGTCTTCTTCCTCTTCCTCTTCGCCGTCTTCTCCTTCATCGCTTGCCTCCGCATGTAAGCTTAATGGGGTCATGTCTAGTTCCATGGTCCGCGACATCCTGCGCTTTGCGTTCTCAAGAATAGGCCTGAACGAGAGCGAGTCGACAAGAGTTGTTTTTTGCAACACGGGCTTCACAGCTGTATTCTTGGTCAAAAACGCCAACAGTTGCACGGCCCACGTAACATCGTCTAATTCAGGTATCATCTTACCCAGGAAGAACCTTCTAGGAGGCATAATGAGTACGTTTTCCAAAGCTGAACCAGGTAATGGAACACAAAGTTCTTCTTGCGCCATACTTTGCCAGTCAGTGTCTAACTCTGTCACCACGTTTGGCTTCAAATGCAGTCCCGCTACATTCTCGAGATCAAATCCAAACTGGTTCCCAGCTTGACCTACCAAAAGCTTCAGCTTCTCCATTGCCATGTATTCCTTATAATACGGATCCGAGGGATCCACCATTTCGTTCAGCGTCTGTAACTCTTCCTCCGTTAGCTGGAATAGATCCGAATCCATATCCACAAGTTCGCTGAAAGTGAACGGTATTGGCGTGTTATTTATAAAGTCGAAGTTCTTGGCATATATCATGTAGTTGTCTAAAACTGTGGCTATAATCGGAATGATCCCCGATTTTACCACTTGTTCCCGCATATACGGCGTCCCTCTAGTACCAGTCAACACCAAACATTGGTACGCCAACGTCCATTTCCACGACAAATACGCCAGCTGCCGATCCCGTTTCACCGTTTGTAATGGATTTAGATTCTGGTTCAATGTGTTTTGCGGCAAATTTGCCAACGGAATGTAGCATTCATGTAATATCGAAACTAATCGTTCTAACGCGCCATCCTGCGATATAGCTTCTCGTATCAGCTCCGAATTTGAACATAGCGCCGCTAGATGGTTCAAAGAATTGATTAAAGGTAAGTCTGCCACATTATCAAGCGCTCTTCTATCATATACTGTCTGCGATATAATTACTGTGGCACGATTTGCCGTCACAGATCTATAATTCGCCTCTCTCATATCCACAACTTTTGAAATCCGTGCTAATTTCCTTATTAACACAACTCTATCGCCACTGCTTAATACTTTCTGAAAAACCCTGGGAGCCTGTGTAGCCTGCTTGTCCACTTATTTTTTTTCTTCTTCTCCCTGTTCTTGTCAAAAGTTGTTTGTATCGGTTTGAAATTAAAGGATTACCCATAATATTGAATAGCATCACCAATCCTTTAAATTCTCCGAAACTAGTCAATAGTGAGTAAAAAGTGGAAGAAAACAAAAAAGAGGAAGAAAGACACACATAAGACGCGACTTTTTGAGATCCTGAGAGCTGGAATTCATCTATACATACATCTGGAGTGATATAGGATGTTTGATATCGCGATTGGACATGGTTTACTGAGGCAGAAACTGGAAGAATTGAAGGAAGATCGTCGCGCATCGGTGAGTCTTCAACAAGAGGTAGTATCTTTTGAAGTGCTAGCGGAATTATACGAGCAATACTGGGGCGATGATACTAATATAAACCTGGAGAAGCTACTGGCCAGCAGCGATCTTCGGTTCAAGCGGAAAAGGGTACCTGGTGAAGAGTATACAGAAGAATTTAAGGCGGAGTTGGAAAAACTGAGATGGGTTCAAAAGGAACAAGAGTACCAGGATATGATCAGGCGAGACTCTTTAGTTCCTGCAGGAACACTGAATGAGCACGATCCTACAATTTCAGAAATTAACAAGGAGATCAAAGAGCAGGTAGCAGCAGTATTCAATGTTCTTTTGACGGTTTTCGGTACAGTTTACGCGGTTTGGTACGTGACAAGAAGCGGATGGGATATTCACATACGGATCATTTTGTGCCTATTCAGTGGTATTTTGGTGTTGATAGCGGATGCTGCGATGTACAACGTGTATTATCGTAAGATTGAAGAAGCGCGGGCTCTGGAACGCAAGAAGAAGGTGGTGAAGAAAGTAATCAAGCGGTTGATATAAAGAAGAGTAGTAGTATATTTCCAAACCAGCACCAAAAGACAAAAACACATATAATGAAAAGGACAACGATGAAGAAAACACTATGACAAGATATGACAAGATACATAATATAAGTAGAAGTAGAAGTAGAAGTAGAAGTGGAGAGAGAATAACTTGCGAATTTCAACCTCAATTACGATTCAATTAGTTCTAATTCTAACACAAAGGCCTTACTTAACACTTAGGCCGTGATGCATTGGATAGCGAATTGAATGTGGGATGGGAGAGTGTGTATATATAAATATATATCGGGTATTACTTGCGGTCAACAACAGTCACTGCCAATGGGGCGGGTGGTAGCGATTCTAAGGAGATGCCCTTTGTCTTTCTAAAGGCTGACACCGGACCTGGCATTAGGTCGCTCAAGGCAGGGAACCACGAGGAATTATTGTTGTGTTTACCACCACCGGATGCATTATTATTATTATTATTATTACTATATTCCTTTTGTTGTTGTTCATTGTCCCAATTCAAGCTGGCTTGTTGCCAAGTGTTGTAAAAGCTCCACTTGAGCATGGTAAAGTACAATCTCCAGAATCCGTAATCAGGCCACAAACAGTCGGAAAACTCAAGAATACCGTTCTCGTGGACCTGCCACAACATGTAATCTGAAAGTCTAGTATGGCCACTGGTTCTTATCAAGAGGTCGCATTTATCGGAGTGTTTCTCAAAATACATATTTTGGGTAAGCGCTTCTTCGGTGATATCAGCGTTAGAATTGACACAATTTTCTACACTCACTTTCATCGCGTGGGCAATATCGTTACGCGATGTATATGGTAACGCCAAGTATAGAGTAAATTGCGTCCCGTTGCGAGTCAATTCCTCTGCTTTCCTGATTTTGGCAACCAAATCGCCGCTCAAGTACGACATATCACCAGCGATCTTTAGCTTGATCCCATACAAATCATCCCTTGCATCAGTCGCCCTTTGTGTGAACTGATCAATGTAGTATCCTAACAACCCCATGAGAGTATCTACCTCAGCTGGAGACCTGTTAAAGTTCTCGATCGAAAACGCGTAAGCGCTCACACTGTTCACGTTGAGCCGCTTACAAATGTATAAAATATCAATGAGCTTCGCTCCACCAGCCTTGTGACCCTCTTTCACTGGTTGTCCCAACCTCTTGGCGTATCGGCGGTTACCATCCATAATAAATGACAAATGCTGCGGCGTGGGCCCGTACGATAGTACTGCCAACATAAAAGTCTGAAACCACGCTACAAACCGCGTCAAAACAGATGTCTTCACTCTTAATCGGCTCAACTGCTGCCTTGCATGGTGAAGACTGGACGTACTTATTTTCGCCAAGTACCCCTCGTTCTGTTCGTACAAATCTGCCGCCACTTCCTCATCGTAAGCTGGCACTTCCAACTGTTCCACCTGCTCTTTTGTAGGCCAAAAATGCGATAATGTCATACTCTATGTCTATGTTTCTTGTTTCCTATTTCCTATTTCCTAATGTCTCCTGAATCTATCTATAAAGAAGCAAAAAAGTAGCTTGTAAAGGGAGTAAATAAAATAGCCGCCATCAAAACCTCTTCTTCTTTTATATATCTATAAGGGAAAAAGGGCAAAAAAAGTTGATAAAAGTTTAAAGGGGGGGCACATGAGATATGAAGAAAAGAAAGTGGCAATAAGGGATAAACATGTTGAAAGAATGGAATAGCACATTTAGAGAAGAGCGCCTGGGGTCTCAATAGGAGACGTCAATAGGGCACTGAAGGGGTGTCACTAGTCTCTCTCGATAATACAGATTTGTTATAGAATTCGAAACGAATCCGAAACGTAGCTGAAACAGCGAATATTAGGATGGGCGGCTAAAATATAAAAAGACCAAAAACAAAGAAAAAAACAAGAGGAATAAGAGTTGTTATTGTTATTGAAGTATGACTAGGCGAATCTGCTTTCAACTGCATAGACCAGCTTCATGGTTTGTTCCAAGAAGGTCAAACAGAGGATAGTGTGTGGACCGATTCTTAAGATTTGGGCTCCGAAACCTTTGTATAGGGCAGAAAAACCTTCTGCCTTGACTGTTTTAACGAAACAGTCGATTGGACCCTTGTAGAGATTGCCCTTTTGATTATAGACTCTGGTTAGGACGACGTCCCATGGGTTCATGACGACTGCCACCCCGAAACCCGAGATGGTGGAGGATAGCAAGTGCAAAGCTGTACCATCATTTAGGATGTCGTTCTTTAAGAAGAAGTTTTTACAGATGTTGTAGATTGGCAATTGAACGGAGGATCCGACACCGGTTCTCAAAATTGCGGCGTCAACACCTCTGTATAGACCCTTGAATCCTTCGTTACGGAAAATGGTGGACAACCCGTTGAAAACAGAGGTATAGTGGGTTTGTTGGCCAATGTGGATCGCATTCGAGTACGATTGCATTCTAGTTTTGATCAAAAAGAGCGGCGACCCCACCACTGCACCAATGATACCGGAAGAGGCACCAGCAACAACGTTGATTCCGATATTTTGGACCTTGTGAGACTCAATGTTTGGATAGAAAGTGTTGTTGAGAAGACGTCTGATTGGTTCATAAAACCCTAACCGCGACCCGTTCAATGCAATCTGATAGATGTAAGCACTGCTCAAACCTTTTTGTAAACCACGCATACCCTCGTTCTTGAAGATCACACCAACAGCTTGGATTGGGTTTGTGTACACCTTAGCTGCACCCGCATGCATTTCGCCCTGCAACTGCATACGGGTTTTCACGGTGTCGAACGGGTTTGTCACAGTCACAGCAATACATGCTGCCAACCCACCGGCTACAAATGACCCAAACTTACTGACCTTGTGGGCGGCCGTCTTTTGATTGTGTTTCTCTTCCTTAGGCTCGGACATTTTCTCTCTCTCTCTCTTAATTTTTTTTTTCTTCAATGGAATGCAGATAGATACTAATTGCGGCCTTTAAGTACTATCTATGCGCTGTATGTTCTTCCTGGTGTTCACGTCCAAGGTGTCAATGTTATTACTACTAAAGACTTGCCGGGCTTCAATTAAACTAACAGACGGATCTTCCTCCCCCCCAATTCAATCCGAAGTGATGTAATGCATTGTAATTGTGATGGTGATGAACCTGTTTGTATTTATTTTATTTCGCAGTTTCCACCCACTCGATTGATTACGCTTTGTTCAGCTTTTTTTTTTTTTTTTTACTGCCGAAATCAAATTTGTACACACAGTTTTCAGTGACAATGAAATGACTGAAGGAACCATTACCGGATCGCCCTCGAAGCCCCTCTCCGAATGCCACCAGGTGCTCCAAAAAAAAAACCAAACACAAAAAAAAAAAAACCCAACCCATCCTAACAAGTACAAGCACAAGCACAAGCACACGCACGCTACGCCAAACGGACCAAGTAGTGGGCGCGCACTTTAGAACCATCGCATTATTCTTCCCAGCCATACTGTGATTAATATTCGTCATTTTTGTGTTTTGTCTTCTTCGTTTTCTAGGCAGCGATTTTCATGACCATATAGGGCCGAATCAGTCACACATATCGCCGGTACCGGCAGCCGTTCCTACATGCTCCGAGATGAGACGAAAATGTGTGACCTGAAACAGTTATGACTATACAATTCTTGATACAGAGGCCTCGAAGCTAGTGTGACTACTCTGCACCGTACTAAACTAACACTATACTAATTAGAATCTAGCTAGCTAGCTAGCTAACCATCCACCTAGATTCGTTACGTTCATTATTCGCTCACCTGAACGATGTATACAATGCCCCGCAATCTAGACAGAAATACCTCATATTTTGAGGTGACTTGCTAAACCCTGCTTTTTGGTCCGCTGCGAAATTGGTTCCTCCACAGACGTTGCATACCCTGGCACGAGGACTCTTTTGTTGTAGTGTCGAAAGTGACACCATCGACTCCTCACGACCTATATTCGGACTTCCCTGGGCAGGGAAAGGAGTTGGCCTCTCTATATACACAATGCCATTGAGCATGCTGTTGCTGCGGTGAACACCACTGGCTACACCATTGCCGTTGCCCATGGATCCCGCGGCTCCGCCGCCATTCATGCCATTCGTAGGAATTTTGCTTATACCTAGGCCTTCGTTACCATTGAGACTCGTGTTTCCATTACTACTGATTAGACCATATCCTGGTGGATGTGGGGCCCCATGATGACTTCCACCTTTTGTCATAGGCACTGATGTAGCATTCATTGGAATATGGCTGTTCCTCATCTGAGCTTCAACAGCTGCAAGCCGTGCTAGCACCTTTTGACGAACATTAGATGAAATATCACTACGGAATACACGAATAACACCCGTCGTATCAGCACTCACTAGTATTGAACCGACAAATTCCGACAAGGTTGGCTGGTTCTTGGCGTTGTTGTCATTACCACCACCGTTAACACCATTAGCACCAGAGCCAGGATATGCGTCGACATTCAAATGCTGGAGGCTTGACGATGCAGTCATCTGTGGAGTCGACCTCGAACTCCCGCCGTTGCTATCGTTTTTGATAGTTTCGCGATAGAAGGAGCCAGACCTCTTCGCTCTTGAAGACGTGCCATTGCTTCGCTTGCTGTCGTCTCCTGCAGTAATATCATCTGTCGTTTCCCAGAATTGCATAGTTAGTTCACATATCAAGTCATTACTCAAAGACAAGACTTTGCTCGTTTGAGATGGAACCATCGTAGCACACGTTATAGGGTGGTGGTGCGCATGGAAGCCAATGTAGTTTGAATTAGTGTTTGGCTGATTATTCTTGTGACCCTTACCAGCCAACCTAGACTCCAAGGTGTCCAATGGAGTATGATCGTTATGACGGCGTTTACAGAACCCACGCAGAGACCCCGACCTTGAACGTCTTCCCTTCTCATCTTTTGACGAGAGTTCTTCCTTGTCACTCGACTCGTCCGATATTTTCCAACAGTAGATCCAGTGGTCCTCACTGGCACTTACAACAAATGCTTTACCGCCTCTTGTTACCAAGGAGTGTGCTGTAATCTGCGAGTGCTCATTAGAGTGGCCCTTCATGATGGACAGTAGCTCTTTGCCCAATGTATATATTCTAATTCTTGAATCGTTGCTGCTGACTAGGAACCAACTGCTTATATCGTGGTTTTTAATGGTAGAATTGCGATACTCTTTCCTGATAAATTCAAGCCCGGTGATCTTGGGCCCTTGTTTCAACTTCCTGCGATTCTTGAGCTTCCTCTTGAACTTGCTGCCGTGCCCATGGCTCCCATTAGCATTGCTGTCGTAGCTGTTCCCATTCTCATCAGTATGGCTATTCAATTCAGAATTCTTGTCCAGCACATTGAAGCTGAATAGCAATTCCAACGACTTGGTCACCAAAACGTGGATGTGGCCATTAAATGTCCCCAAAATGGTGTATCTACCGTCATGCGATATATCCATTGCAGTGATCAAGTCCCCGCAATCGTACTCGAATAAGACCTTCTTGTCCAAGATCGACCAAAGCCTGCATTTTTGATCAAGGCACGCGCTCACAAAGAAACGATCGTCCAATGGGAAGAAACGCACGCCTGTGACAAAATCCGGATGCACAAACGTATGTAGAGACGTTTCTCGCTCACAGTGCCATAGTTTGCAGCTCTTGTCCATCGACCCAGTGATGATAAAAGAGTTCTTGGACCAATCGACGTCCAAAATGTCGTCTGAATGCTCGTGGAACGAAGCGTACGGCTTTGGATGAAACACGCCAAAGTACGATCCATCCACGCCAGCACTGTTCTGAATTGGTGCATGCCCGTCAGAACGCTGATGCAAGTGAGGATGCTGCTGTTGATGCTGCTGCTGCTGCTGCTTCGACGAAGGTGCTCCTCGTATCGAAGCACTCCCCAGAGACTCCGCTTGCAGGCTCGAATTCGAATTCAACGAGTACGAATCCCCTGATCCAGGATCCCCCACCGTATACCTCGCCAATCGTCCATTCAACTCCGAAATCGCATTCGTAGTAGACTTCAAGAACGAAATCGAACGCTGGTTCATTTCCAACCGCTCTGATGGTGACGAAATCACCTTCCAAACACGAAGCACCTCATCTTTACCAGCACTAGCCATAAACTTACCATCTTTACTGAACCGTAAACACCATACTGCTCCTTCTTCCCCACTAGAACACAACTCTTGTGCAAGAATAAGCCTCCGAAACTGTTTGAAGCCTCGTTTCTTCTTCCTATAAACCTTTATGTGCTCTCCCTCCTTCACATGCCGCTTGAAAGCCTCATCCGATGCCAACTCTAACCAGTCGATCTTACTGCCAGACTCAGCCTCGTTCCAAACATCAGGATACTCCCCCATGGACATCGTTTTATTTTCTTCCTCCTACCTTCTTCTTCTTCTTCTCTCCTTTTAAGCAAAGAAAATATACACTTATGCCTCTTGTAGCCAATCGAAAAGACTTTCGAAACGTCCACAGCAATTACCACAATAAGAAATGTCCCAGATTCGCCTATCCCAATGACCTATACTGCTCTGATATCTCCTTATTCTCCTTTGATATATCACCTTCTGATCTTTTTCCCTTTGACAGTTTAATTCGTTTCACAATGTGTTGATAATTTAATATCAGAAACTTTAAAGCTTTTAAAGCTTTCTGAAATATAGAATACAAGAACGAGATATATATACAATTAGCAAAAAAGAAGGTGGATTTGAGGTCAATTGTGGTGGTTTGAGTGGCCAGGAACATCGATATTTACATTTAAAGATGGGTGGATTTGATTTGGACACGTTTATCACGAGCAGTTTGAAGGTATTAGAGACAAATGGGTCAGGAACGAATGTGGTGATGAAATATAAGCCTGGGAAAAAACGGTCTGTAGTGAAGTTCAGGACGAAGAACGATCGTTTGGGGCTTAGTTACGGGTTTAAGACGAGGGATGCTAAGGAGGTGTCGCGTGGGCTAAGTGCGATGGGGCCTACTGGTGTGAGTCTTCCATTGGGACGGGTTGGGAAGCGAGTTTACAAGAAGAAGGTGTTGGATCTTCCTGGGATGAGCACGCTTATGGTGAACAGGAAGGTGAAGAAGGCGCCAGAGCAGGTTGCAGCTGCTCCTGCAGCAGCATCTAAGAGCCATGAGGGTGGAAAGGCAGCTTCAAAGACGTCGACGACGGCGCCAGCAGGAGGAAAAGGAGGGAAGAAGAAGTCGAAGAAGAAGTCCAAGAAATGAGGATATTATCCAAACCGTCTGTTTATATATATATAAATATATCATAGTATATTAATTAATTAATAGATTTAGTGCTAGGCTGCGAGATTACCGTCTCGAACCTTTATTCTTTCTCTTGCGCTTCTTATTCTTCTTCTTGGCAGGAGTGGTTTTCCGGGTTGTCACGGGGGAAGTCTCTGGAGCAGTCTCTGGAGCGGTACTTGGGGCAGTTTCTGGAGCAGCCTCTGGAGCAGCCTCTGGGGCAGTTTCCGAGACAGTTCCTGGGGTATCTGTCGATGCGCCTTGATCCGTTGAAGCAGACGCTTCTGCCTCGTTTCCAAACCCAACCCCAATCCTAGCTTCAGATCCTGCTGCAGATCCCGCTGCAGCTCTAGATTCTGTCGTATGTTCCCGCACACCACCAAAGAAATCCACCTCATCATCGGGATACTCCGGTGGAAGCTCTTCGCCCTTTTGCAATAGCATGTCCTGCTTTATATCGTCTCCGTTGTATGCAGGAGGAATGCCAATATCACCATACACACTGCCAAACGCATACTTCTTCACGTTGGCTTCGATGAATACGAACCCCAGCTGTCCCAGATTCACATGAAGCTCAATTGGATCAGAGCTCACGGGGCTATCCTTAGGATCGTGCACTTCCAACAACTGTGGGTTGATTACGTCGCTGATATGAGAAGCACCCTGGCTCCCACTACTACTACTACCACCACCAACATTTGACGACGTGACATCCGTCCACTTCTGTCTGAAACTAACGTTATCGGGATCCTCAAAGAGCCCATCCTTAGTGTACGTACGCGTGTATGCCGCATTCATGGCCCCGATGCCCACAAACAAGTCTATCCCAACACGATGCGTTACGTCCATCATCTTTTTCCCGTTATGCGTAATAAATATCGTGCCAGAACTGTACCTATACCCAAACCCAACAACGTCTCCTTCTTCTAGCTTGGGTAAAAGCGTATCGGCACGGAATGCATTGTTGATCCTGAGCTTCCCAGTAGACTCATACGCTATGGAATATATCGCAGTGCCGGGAATCCTGAAATATGGGTACGGACATGTCATTAGCCCGATACTGAATATCGAGTTCGAACATGGCTTGAACTTGTACACCTTCACTTCAAAATACACAGCATCCTTCCGGTTCATGGGGAGCGGGTAGTTCATAATCGCACTCGACGACACGTTGAACTTGGTGAACGTAACGTTCAACTTATCCTCAACGAAAAAACTGGGCAAAAACGACCCATTCCGATCCACATTATCGTTGATCGACGGAAGAAAGAAATACGACTGGATACCCCTCTCCTTGATCATCTGCTTGTCCTGAGAATTCAAAAACGTCCCAAATGGCTTCACCATTGGCGGACTCATCTTCTGGAACTCTTTCGTACGCTCATAAAGCTCAACTTCAAATCGCGACATCCGGGGTAATTCCTCAGCTTCTTGTTCCAGCAAAGCCTGTTCATCGTCAAACTTCCCGGGAGTCATGAAACTACTATCTAATAGCAAGCTGTTCCCCTTACGGAAAAACTTGAACGAAACTGACCCACTCCCTTCATCTTCTTCATCGCTATCTGCTGCATCGCTACCCCCGCAAAACGTCAAATACACCGATATTAAAATCAACACTAGCAAAAGTAAACCAAAAGTTATACTGAGCGATATCAGAAACATCAAGCTGAATGCATCGTCCGCTGGAATATCGTCTGGAACTCTAAAATAATCATCAGAGTTCCCAGCATTTACTTCGCCTTCTTTCATCATCATCATCAATCCCATGATTATTACAACACACAAACAAAAACAAAACCACACAAACAGAACACACTTAAAAACCTTCAATAACCAACTGTAAACTTTTCTCGATGATTATAGCCTCACAAAACTGCTCTTTGGAGTCCTCTTTGGAGTCTATTTACATATATATCAAGAGGTAAATCAATATTCATTTGTAAAATGTCTATATATTATCTATATCAAAGAAAAAAAGTGGTGGAACCTTTATTTGGGAAAGTGTCAAAAAAATGCGGTTCCAAAGAATTCTTGATAATGCGAGAAAGTCACGTGAAATGCCGGATAACAGGGGGCTGGGGGACAACACCCCCGAGCCCCCTTGGGCATGCTGCCCAAGAAGAAGAAACTACTGCTTCATATATCGTACCCACTTTGTCACACTACCTTAAGACAACTAAATAATGTCTATGTGTCTATGCTAATGGATTTGGAAAACCAAAAAAAAAAAAGAAGTATAAAATAATGTAAATATGCTATTATGCTAATAATTATGCTACTATGGCGACTCGTCCAGTTCCTCGGAAACGTCGCTGTCATAGCCCTTGCTGACTTCAGTCCACTCTATATAATAGTCCTTCATCATTGTCTTGTAGTTGGTCAAAAATAGTGGATCGTATGGGAAGTAGGATTGTAAATCTATAAACTGCTGTCTTGTGGCCAAGGACCAGGAGCCGTTCACCGATGAGCCGCCCCCGGATTCTGTGGCCTTTCCTGTGATACCTCTTAGACGTTCGTTGTTGTTGTTTTCGATGATGCTGAAGCAGTAGACGACGCCTTCATGTTGGGCGATCTTGGCGAACATCATCATGACGTTTTCGTTGCAGTACTTCAACGGGTTGAACTTGGAAATGACCAAGCGTTGGAAGAACTTGTCGAGCTCGCACTCCCAGGCGTCGTCTCCGTCGCGTAATAGGGAGTGTCTGAAGCAGAAGATGTAGCAGATGGCCTGGAAGACGGCGTAAAAGTGCTTGAACCGTTCCATTCCGCCGGGCTGGTCAACTTCTTCTTCTCTTTCCAAGACGTACCTGTTGAGCCAGGAGGTCAAGTAGCTGGTTACGAATACGATCTGCGTGCGTGTCATCTTCTTTGCGCGTGCGATGAAGGAGCCAATGTACTGTAGCGATTTGATCTTCTTTTCCATGGTTTCTGTTGGGGAAAAGGAAATGTCTATCAAGGTGACCAAAAACGCGTCCATGAGCTCTGGTTGTTGCTGCGACACGTGGAACATCAAGTACTGCACGGATCTGGTGTAGTAGGTCGGTAGGATGTGCGATTTGAACAACGAAGTCAAGGTGTTGAAGATATTGACACCGTCGCCTTCTTCCAACGACTCTGGGGTCAATGCGCACGATAGTTTCGAGGTTATCACGGACAAAATCTCGTCTAGCTTTGACGACAGTTCCTTGATGTTGTGTGAGAGGTCGACGTAGTACACTTCGTCGCCGTCCACCTCTACTTCAGCCTCATCGTCGTCACTATCTCCAAGATCTTCATCATCGTCCATATCTTCGTCCATATCGTCATCTGCATCATCATTTACCCTCTCAGTGGCCTCCTCTTGCTCATCCTCATCCTCATCGTCATCATCGTCATCATCGTCATCATCGTCATCATCGTCATCATCATCATCCCCCGTGTCATCATCAATATCCTCGTCCAACTCGTCCAACTCGTTCTGCAACTCCACATCAATCGAAATCACCTTCTCAATCACCAACGACCACGCCTGGAACCGCAGCTCGTGGCAGTACTCCGTCAACGCCAACACATTGGATATAAAATTGAGCAGCACCTTCTTCGAATCGTTCTTGTTCGGAAAGAACTTCCCAATGTACGTGTCGATAAAGTGGATCGACGACGGAATCGTCTTCAAAAAGTACTTCAACATCTCATGGTGCTGCACCGTCTTCCCAGGCGAAAGCGCAAAGTTCGATATCAGAGCCATAGACACATCCTGCCACCATTTGGGCAGACTAGAACACAGGATTCTAATGAACGATATATAGCTACTTAGAGCTGGGCCAGGCAATTCCCACCATTTCTCAAAGTTTATTATCGACCGAATCATGCTTGCCCCGCTCTTACTATTATCAATCTTCGATATATTGTTACCCAGCAACCGTAGAAGCACCGTAAGCTTCTCGACACTAATTCTATCCGCATCTGTCGCCGGCAGCGACACCTGCATGGCCAGTGACTCCATTCCAGAACACTCACCATTATCCAGATCTTTCAAAGCCCGGATCACGAAACTCTCAAACATCTCCATTGCAAATTTCGAGTCGCCCTCACTTCCTCCTTGCAAGTCCTGGGCCTGAGGCGCAATATCAAACTCTACTTTCCGCTTCTTCTTCGAGGCGTCACCTGCTGTTTCTGCAGTACATTGTCGTTTCTGTTTGTTGTCTACGACCATCATATTTGGCATGGGAGGCAGGCAGTTTTTACACACGACTCCAGGGATTAAACTTGGGGCAAAAAGAAAACAGTGGGCAAGGTAGAATCCCTTATATATAGTCTGATATTCCTCCTGAGTGTATATTTCTCTTCTCTTCTCTTGTCACTTCCTGGTGTGTGTATATAATAATAATAAGAGCTTGCGATGAGCTTTTGTCTTCTTGGGAATCAATGCTTTTTTTTTTTTTTTTTTTTTTTCAAGGCCCCGAAAAGTGTGAATTGCTTTTTCTGCTCCTCACGTGATACTCACGTGAGGATCATGTGACTTGGATTGAGACGGATGTCTCTGTTTTTCCCCCCTATTATTTTTTTTTTTTTTTTTTAAATACAGGGACATATAGTGGGGGGATTCGGATTCTTCAGGGAATCTAATCTGGATTCTAATCTGGATTCTTAAGGGAATCCGAAAGTTAAAAAACCTTCTTTACATAAGCCAGATACAGATCTGAGCAGCCACAAGGGAGCAGGGAAGCATCAATCATCTGTGATGACCTCTGCTCCAAAAGTAATATATAGACGTCTAACATGTATTCTTTTGCTTATATAAGTGGTAGTAGTACCACGCCTAGGTTTGGAACGACTTGTCAGGAAGCATCGACTGGCCCAGTTGCTCTGACCCAACGTAGGTCCAGCCTCCAAACTGCTGTTGCACAGACTCGCTCAAAAACTCATTCACCACACTGTCAACAGGCTTCTCCCTCGTAAACTCTTGGTCAAAGTTACTAGTGTCCATGGCACCCATCACCGGTGGCTTGTATGGAGGAATGTACCCCTTCATCTTGAGACGTTTCCAGCTCAACTGGTGGAAGAACGGATGCGACTTGATCTCGTCTGACCCATGGTACCCCAACCTCCTCTTGGGGTCCCTGCATAGCAACCCGATCAAAAGATCCTTGGCATCCTTGTCAAAGTTATCAGGGAACCGCAATGGGTCCTGTAAGATCTTCTTGTACATCTTGGGCACGTCTTCGTCGTAGTATGGTGGGAGTCCCGTCAGCATTTCGTACAACAACACACCAAGCGTCCACCAATCGACCACCTTGGTGTACCCTTGTCCCAACAAGAGTTCTGGCGCCAAGTACTCTGGAGTACCGCAGAACGTGGTGGTCTTTTCTTGGTCCTTCATGTTCAACTTACACAACCCAAAGTCGCACAACGCGATGTGGCCCTGGTAGTCGAGCAAAATGTTCTCGGGCTTCAAGTCTCTGTAGATGATATCGAAATCGTGCAACGTCTCCAACGCACACAAGAGCTCTGCCGTGTAGAACCTCGAGCGCGAGAGGTCGAACCTGCCCTCTCTTTGCAAATGGTAGAACAACTCACCACCGTTGATGAACGCTAACACTAGGTACAACTTCTCTGGCGACTGGAACGAGAATTTCAATGGAACGATGAACGGATTGTCCACACGGGCCAACACGGTACGTTCCGCTAGCGTGTGCGTTACTTCGGATTTCGAAACGATGTACGACTTCCTGATCGCCTTTAGCGCGTAGATCTTGTTGGTGTCCCGTTTGCGTACCTGCATCACTTTCCCGAACGACCCTTTACCAATGACTTTCAACAAGTCGAAGTCGTCGATGGACAAGTGCTTGTGCGTCGAGGGCTTGTAGTCGACACTGATGTTCAACTTGCCCATCTTGGCGTCCAAGTCGATCCACTGGTGGTTGTACAACCGGATGTTGGAGGCAGAGTCGATCTTTAGGTTCAGTGGGAGCTGGAACGAGTCCAAGTGGATATCGTTGTTGCTCTTGATCTTTTGCACGTAATCGCTCAAGACCGGGTCTTGGGCCGCTTGCGTTTCTTGCCAGTTTTGCGATGGGAGCAAGATCGAGGGGATCCTGGCGAACACGTCGATCTTCAAGTAGGGCAAGCGTCTTGTGACGTCGAAGGTCGATATTTTGTTGAAGATTGGTCTGTTTAAAGTCCCGGACTCAGGTTCGATTGTTGCGATTGTGTTGTCGAACTCGATGGTGAAGTATAGCAACGAGTTGCGGTTCTTGGACCCGGGCAAGATGACGCTTGCCGGGATGAATTGGGACGCATCGTCTCCGGAAAGCAGTTTACTCTCGTCTTGTTTCAGCAACGAGAGGCCGTGCATGCTCTGGATCAATTCTTCGAGGGATTCCTGTTGCGTGGTGCTTGTGACGTCTACGCCGCTGCTCAACAACTTGCTGAGCACTTGTTCGTTATATGCGATGGGCAAGGGCAACTTGAAAGCGTCACCACAGTATATCTTGACGGTGAGAATCCCGTTGGAGGAGTGTGTGGTGAGCGGTGGTGAGGTGGCAGAATCAGCCATGGCTGATGCTGCTGCTGCTGCTGTATTTTCTTGTTGCTGCTGGGCCAAAGCTTCTTGCTGACGCTGCTGTTGCAACAAGTTCTGCTGCTGTTGCTGGAAGGAAGACATGCCGTTGGTGTGGCCATTGGTGGAGGTTCCTGTGGCACCATTGGGAGCAGCGTTCTCGCTGAAGTGGGAGTCTCCAGACTCGAGATCTTGGGCCCCTGAAACGGTAACGCTTTCTCTCGAGACGTCTGTGGAGCTAGATCCTTCGGTAAACGTGCCAGTACCGTGCCCTGAGGCATGGCCACTGCCAGAACCAGGGCCATAGCCCTGGCCCTGAGGGTAGCCCTGAGGGTATCCCTGGCTCATCGTGCTGTTGTCATCGGAAGTAGCTCTTGTATCTGTGCTTGCACGTGACTGTACAACTGTAGCTGACCCTGGAACGATGGTAGCCTTGCGGTCGACTGAGGACCTGGTGTCGTTGGCGTCCTGCTCGAGCTCCTCGAGGTGCTTTTGGTGGTGTTTCTCGTCCTTTTCCTTGGAGCGTCCAAACCTGAACTTGCTAGAGAGTTTCCAGGAGTACATAGGGAGGTAATTAATCTTAACCTGCGGTATGCTTTGCTATGGACACGCCTTACCTTAGCCTGGGATATGTGCTTGGATGTATAGATGGGGGGCCAAGCCTTGGGTATGGGGGCTGTTTTCTCGTTGGTTGGTTGTTGTTGTTGTTTGTTGGATTGTTGAAGCTTCAACAGTGAAATTTCGTTTTATTAGGAATGTAATGGGCCGTTTCTTAAAGGTTGGGGGAGGAGAGTGGCAGTGGGACAGCCATAACAGAGAACAGGAGGGGCCCAGATGTACTATGTCATAGTGATTGTGTGTTGTGTATTGTATTTAGTTATATCATGTGTTTCAGATTAGCTAGCTGGGGCCTATGGCCAGGGCTAAGCCTGTTTATGTATGAATTTATGTATGAATGGATGACTTAGACTTAACAAAAGACTCTAGAAGAAGAGCTCTCCTAGGCCTTATGTCCTCACAGTTGGCTCTTCTGTGCCGATGTACTCCTTCAACTTCAAAAACTTGATCACGGCCTTGATGTCTGCACCCAAGAACTGCTCTGCAGTTTGCTCGTACTTGGACTCGTCGTCCGTGTAGCGCTCCACGTACAATCTGATCGTGGCTCCAGCTGACCCGGTACCGGAAAGTCTCACAACGAAACGCACCCCGTTGCTCAACTTCACGTACAAACCTTGGTGGCTCGACACCGACCCGTCCAAATCCGTGTACGAAAAGTCACCACCTTCAACAACGGTTAGCGACTCGTTCCCTGGGAACTTGGTCCCCTTCAATTTCTCGGGCTCAGCAACGTACTCGCGCAACAACTCAATCACTTTACCAGCATCCTCGCTCGTCAAGTGCTCGTAATCGTAACGCGTGAAGAACGTGCGCCCGTACTTGTGCCAGAACTCGGTCTGGATCGCCTTGATCGACGCCTCCTTCTCAGGGTGGTGCTTGTTGTAGATGGCCAAGATGTTCAACCAAGCGACAATGGCCCACACACCGTCCTTCTCACGCACATGGTTGGACCCTGTCCCGAACGATTCTTCACCGCAAATGGAAAGCTTCTTTGCGTCGAATAGTGCACAAAAGAACTTCCACCCTGTAGGCACCTCGTAACACGAGAGACCATGGGCCTTGGCGACACGGTCGATGGCTGCAGATGTAGGGAAAGAACGTGCTAGCCCGTAGATACCTTGTTCCTTGAAGTATGGGATCTCAGACGCATACTCGGCGATGATGGCAACAGAGTCACCGGGCGAAACAAACGCTGGCCCGGCACCGTAAATCATGTTTCTGTCACCGTCACCATCTGAGGCAGCACCGAACTGGACTCCCTCACGGTCCACTCTCTCGACCAACGTATGTGCATACGTCAAGTTAGGGTCTGGGTGAAGCCCACCAAAGTCTGGCTTTGGAGTACAGTTTTGCAAAACGGATTCGGGCAACCCCAACTCATCTACAAACAACGCTTTCCCGTAGGGCCCCGTAACACCGTTCAAGGCATCGAACAGCACTTTGAAACCCTTTTCGGTTTGCGAGTCGAGGAATTGCTTGATCAATGGGAAATCGAAGATGCGTTTCATCAATTGCGTGTAGGCAGCAGTGGAGTCGATCACGTCCACGAGCAAGTCGCCGTACTTCTGGTTCTCGCCCAACTTGGACAAGTCCAATTGCGGGAAGTTCTCGACGATCTTGTAGGAGGTCAATTGCTTGGATTGCTCCCAGATCTTGTTTGTGACCGATTCTGGGGCTGGCCCACCGTTGGCCAAGTTGTACTTGATACCGAAATCGTTGGTTGGACCACCTGGGTTGTGCGAGGCGGTCAAGATGATACCACCGGTGCACTTTTCGTGGTACGTTCTGATGACGTTGGAGGCAGCTGGCGTGGAGAGGATACCGTTGTGGCCGATAATGAGTTTGCGAACGCCGTTTGCGGAGCCAATGGCAGCGATCAATTGGACGACTTTGTCGTTATAGTAGCGGCCATCGCCACCAATGACCAAAGTGGCGCCTTGGGAACCTTCTGGGATGGCTTCCATGATGGCCTGGATGAAGTTTTCGGTGTAGTGAGGCTGTTCCATGAAGACCTTGGTCTTCTTTCTCAAGCCCGAAGTGCCTGGTTTCTGGTCCTGGTAGGGTTTGGTGGGGATGTTGACTGTATTCATGGGGAATAATCTAGTTTCTAGTTATGGGGGGGGTGCTTATAGCTGGTATGCTGGTTATACTGCTAGTACCTGGGGTTATCCTGGGCTAGTGTGTATTAATTGTGGGTGTTACTTGTGTGTTCTTCTTGTGGTGATAGTTTCCCTTTTATATTAGTTGGGTTTTCGACGGACCACGAGACAAGGCCGGGGAAGACAGTGGTCCGAGAAGGCGATGCCCATGCGATGGCCAATGCGAAGCGCAGCGAAGCATTGGGCGTGGGCCATTGCCATGCCAATGGATTGCCGTATCCCTGCTTGTCTATTCTATTATACAGTTATACATGGCCTTGGCCCCAGTTATACATTGCCCCAGTTATACAATTAGCTAGGCCCCGCCCAACAAGGCCTCTAGATCGAGCAGTTCTGGGTCTTGGGGAGTGGATGGAGTGTCTGGGGACTCCGTGGGGCGCCGTTCGGGCTGCTTCTCGACGCCCAGGTGCGACTTGAGCTGGTGCGAGAGCTCGAGCGGGCCGTGGTGCGGCGTGAACGTGCGTGTGACGGCTGGGCTCATCGGAGGGGTCCTATGGGACAAAAGGGTGCTGTCAGAGCCTGGCTCGAGGCCTGGCTCAATGCCTGGGGCAAGCCCCAGGTATTGAGATATGTAGTTGGTGTGTACCTTGTGTAAGATGGCCCAGCGCTGGAGGTGCAGTGGGATGGCTGGGGGGAGGTCAAAACCCTGGCCAGGGTTTTGGCCTCCAGACTTTTGTCCAGACTTGCCCGACGTTTGGTCCATTGGGAGCGGAACTCCGGTGTCTACAGCCATATCGGCATACCTCTGGATGATTCCAGGCCCAGGGCTAGAGCCAGGGCTAGAGCTAGAGCCCCCTTGCATCGTCATGCCCTCCACAAACCGCTCCATGAGCAAGTCCGAGCCTGCAGCCTCGTCAGAGGCAGCAGCCTCTGAGGAGGCTGCTGCCCCACTAAAGCCCCTCTCCTCCTCAGCCATCGCCAGCCGGCTCATCACAAGCACACGCTCCCCATTACTGCCCCTAGCCGGCGCTAACACGCACATCTGCGCCTCGCTGCCCGACTTGGGCACCCATCGCGCCAGAACCGTGCGTCGCTGCTTCGCCAACGCATCCACTAGCGAGCAGAACCCAACGTAATCGGCCCTGCTGGTACTTCCCGCCACCACGTACACGCTCTCCGAACACAAGTACCGCCTTTCGAGCTTGTCCATGTCGAGAAACCCTCTGATATCGATACCTGGGGAAGCATGGAACTGGCGTTTCTCTTCGAGCATCTGAGGGAGGGAGACATAATCGCTGCCGTACCGGTGGGCTTTGGAAACGTATTGGCTAGAGATAGTGGCCCCAGTGTCATCACTATTGGGCCCAGTATAGTACTCCACCACCGATTTCACCGGCTTGTACTCGTACAAGCCTTGTTCCCCCACCCTGTGCAGCACCCTCCGCGACTCCAGCGACACCTGCTTCGTCCCAGGGTACGCCTCGACGTTGATGCAGAGCGATTCGGGCAGCTGGGGGTCGCCCAGCCGTAGCTGGCCCTCGAAGATGCGCACGGGCCGCACGAGTTTCGGTCTGGGATCTGCGATGGCAGAGATCATCTGCTGTGTAGAGAAGAGGAGGCCGTGCGACAACGATACTGCCTTGCTAAGGGCCTTGGCCCCTGAATCATTCGTCTCTGCCTTTGGCAAGGCAGAGGGCAAGGCAGAGGGAGAAACCAGTACCACCTCAAACGGACACTGCTGGTCAAACGTTTCTAGCTCATCGCTAGACACATCTTGGAACGTGTCTCCAGTGAATACCACGATGCGCACGCGCATCTTGCGCTTACCAACAAACTCCTTGAGTTGGAGTACTAGTACCAACAATGCATTGAACAGCGATGAGGAGACATCCGTCTCCTCATCTTGCTCATCCTTGGGGTTTCTAGGGTTTCTAGGCCTCTCCAAATGTCGGGACACCCTCCCCACCCACTCTCCAACATCCTTGACGCTTATCAATGGCCTTGGTTGTGGGCCCGCGAGCATCGCCATGTTCACGGGCAGCGCGGGGTCGCGGTCTGGGTCGTTTGAGCTGAGGTTTGCGAGTGCTACCTGGACGTAGTCTGTCTTTCTTTGGGCATGGGCCTTGTTGAGAAGGGTATATTCGAGGTAGGAGAGGCATTGGGTGGTTGTCTCGCGGGTTGCCAGCGGGCTGTTGCCCGCGGCCACATCGATTAGAAACGCTGTGAGCTGGGACATTGCCTTGGGGGAGGTCCTTCTCCTGTCTCCTGGGAGGTCTTTCTCCTTGTTCTTGGGGTCTCTCTTTTCTTGGAGAAGCTGGTGCTGTGGGCCTTATTAAGATGGTTACTGATAAGTCAGCAACAAGTCAGCAATTAAGTACCAAAGGGGTATCCCTGGGGTATTGTTGCCCCTTGTCAAGGGGCATCCCTTTAGTATCCCTTGAGTATCCCTTGTTTATCCCTTGCCTTAGTCATTGACAAGCCCTATGTATTATCTAGTACCTTATATAAAGACAAGCTGGGGCCAAGGCCTCAGCTTGGGATGGTTAGACCTTCTCTCTCCTATTGGCAGTCGCATGCAGCAAGCTGCACGCAACTACTAATACAATGTCCAAGTTCTTCGAAGCGTTCGAAGTCTACAACCGAAACAAGCACGCCCCAGGCGACGCCAAGTCCAGAGGCGGAAACCACTCCAATATTGGCACGGGAAACACCACCTATATGTTTGCCAGAGAGTATAGAGGCCCCAACAAGGTCCAAGCGGTGCCCAGGAGCCAGGAGGACGGTCAGGCCCAGGCCCAACCTCAGATGGTGGACGTTTCCAAACTCTCGCGAGAAGAGTTCGAGGCGATGTACTACAAGATGCATCCAGAGACGCCCAGAGGCGAGCCCAACAACAAGGTGAACTTCTGAACTCTTGGCCTAGGCTTTGCCTTGGCCAAGGGTTCCCTAGGCTAAGACCAAAGCTTCCCTCATCTCTACTTACTTCCCTTATTTATTCTATATAATCGAATATTCATTCTAATTGACTTTCCCACTGTTAAACAGACTCTAACAAGACCTTGGCCAAGGCATAGGCCAAGCATAGGCCAAGCATAGGCATACATCCACCATGCCCACGTTCAAAGCAGTTCCCGAATACTTTGACATCCCAGGCCAGGGCCTGGGAGTCAGCCAGGGCGAGAGCATGAGCAATTGCCCTGCCCCAGGCCAAGGCCTGGTGCAAACCCTGGAACAAGCCCTCGCCAATCCCTCCCACAAACTCCTAGTTCTTTGCAGACACGGCCAGGGCCACCACAACGTGTGCGAATCGACGTTTGGCACCGAGAAATGGGAGTCCCAAGTGGCATTGCAGCCCACATTTGGTAGTATCGTCCTCGAGGACGCTCACCTGACGGATCTCGGCATGCAGCAGGTTCGCGATGCCGGGACAAACTTGCTGGCACCATTGGTACAGACCCTGGGATGGCCAGAGCGCATGTACTGCTCGCCCATGAGACGGTGTATCGAGACATTCATGGAGTCCTGGGGTGCGGTGGTAGAGTGTTCATCTTCTGCCTCATCTTCTGCCTCATCTTCTGCCTCGCCAGAGGTAGAAGATGAGCAATCTACAGGAGAACTCCCCCACGATATTGTGAAAACCTGGATCATGGGCCAAGGATCTGGACCAAGTCCAGATCCAGATCAATTGGCCAGCCAGTGTGTTGTTACTGCCCACGTCTCCGAAACCTTTCGCGAAACGCTTGGCAGACACTACTGCGACAAACGTGTTTCCCACTCCGAAACCATCGGCCAATACGGTACCAGGACCCTGGTCTTACCAGCTCCGAAATCCTCGCCCACCCTCCACGTCTCGTGGCAATATCCCAACAACCCTCCAATGGATGAGGAGGACACCATGTGGAGCCCAACGCATCGTGAGACCGACGACGAGATCGACGCACGTATCGGACCGGGCCTCAACGAGATCCTAAGCGGGCCCGAACGCTACATCTCGCTCACATGCCACTCGGGTGTGATCCACAGCGCGTTGCGCGTGCTGGGCCACCCTCCATTGAGGCAGTTGCTCACCGGTGGTGTTGTCTTCGTGGTGGTGACGCCTGAACCCTGTGCCGTTTAGGCCAGGGTCAGGGTCAGGGTCACGTGATGCCGTTTAGGTGACAGCTGGGTACTCCTGGGACCAGGTACGTGAGACCAGAGACCAGATACTCCAGAGACTTGAGACACTGGCCTGAGTCCTGGGTCAAGGTCCTGGAGCAAAGTCACTGCTGGTGTCCTCGGCCTCGCTAAATAGAGTATATATATCCGACCCAGAGACATTGGGAAGGAATAGATGAGGAATACACGAGGAATAGATGAGGAATAGACTAATACACTAATACACCAACTATTACTTTCCCAGGGCCCGGAAAACCTCCATTTGGTATTTCCAGGCGATGCATCAAAGTAACCATCCACTGCCTATCCGCTGCCCAGCAGACCAAGAAGGACCCTGATCCCCACCCCACATAAAGTCTTCTTGGGTCATTCCAGGACATGGGGTAGTCCTTGCCAAGGCCCCAATGCCAAGATGCAAGATTTAAACTATACATAAAGGCATGCATGGTGCAGTTGGAAAACACTTGGGATGCCCATTTCCCTCTGAAATGCCTCTTGGCAGAGGCATTCCAGAAACACCAAAGGATCCATGGACTCAATCACCCTCCTCGACCAGGCCTCAGGTTACGGCGTCCTTCTTGGCGTCGGCGCCCTCTTCGCTATAGGCATAATTGTAGCCACCAAACTCATGTCCAAGTACCTCCACGAAGATTCCCAATCAACGGAAAACTTTATGGTCGCCAACAGAAACATCGGAGTCGGCTTGACTGGCTCCGTCGTTTTCAGTTCCTGGTACTGGGCCACCGAAATCTTATGGGTCGTCACCATGGTCTACAGCTACGGTATCATGAGCAGTTTCTGGTACTTTGCCGGACTCTCAGTGCAAATATGCGTCATGTCGCTTCTGGGAATCCAGGCAAAGAAAAAGATCCCAAACGGCCATACATGCTTAGAGATTATTGAGCTCCGCTATGGGAAACCCTCACATTTGCTCTACATGTTCATGTGTCTCGTGAACAACTTGTTGTCTGCCTCAGAAATGATCTTGGGTGCAGCAGCAGCAATATCCATTGTATCGGGGAACCTCAACATCGTTGCGTCTACCATGCTGATCCCCTTTGGCGTCATGTGCTATACCGTGGTTGGCGGGCTAAAGGCTACGTTCTTAACAGACTATCTCCACTCATTGGTTGCCTTAATTATCCTGGTCTACTTCAACACCGCTGTCATCTCAAGCGACAAAATTGGCGGCATCAGTGGCCTATACAACAAAGTTATTAAACACGAGCTTGAACAGCCGGACAGTTACATACAGGGCAACTACAAGGGTTCTTTCCTCACGGGGAAATCCCAGGGCGCCATCTATTTCGGTATCATCAATTGCGTGGGCAATTTCGGCTTGACCGTGATGGATTCCAGTTTTTGGCAGAAAGCCTTTAGTGCCAACATTAGGGCCTCGGTGCCCGGGTACCTCATTGCCGCTGCATTGATCCCCGCTGTAGTGTGGCCCCTGGGGACCATCGTTGGCCTAGCAAACGTAGTGCTTGAAAAGGAGTCCTTCTTCCCAACGTACCCCAGACAGATGAACGATAACGAGATCAACAACGGGTTTGGACTTCCATACACTTTGATGGCCGTGCTGGGTAAAAAATCACTTGGGGCGCTCTTGTTAACCATTTACCTTGCAGTTACCTCTACCGTGAGTGCCCAGATGATTGCAGTGAGTTCCATCATCTCGTTCGATATCTACAGACAATACTTCAACTCGAGTGCGACTAATTCGCAGCTGATCAAAGTTTCCCACATTGGCGTCATATTCTTTGGTTTATTTTCTGCTGGGTTCACCGTAATGCTGCACTACGTTGGCGTGGACATGACGTGGATGGGCTACTTCACGTCGATGATCAATTGCCCCGGTGTTGTGCCTCTGACTCTGGCGATCTTATGGGATAGACAAACGAAACTGGCAGCGATTGTTTCTCCGATTGTTGGGTGCATTGCGGGACTAGCCGTGTGGCTCGGGACCGCATATAAACTGTATGGGGAGGTGACCATTACTACCACGGGGGCGTAGCTGCCATGTATGTACGGTGGGCTCACGGCGCTGTTTGTGCCTGCGCTTGTCACGGTGCCATTGAGTCTGTGGGATACTACTTATAAGTTCGACTGGTCCAACTTTGACAGGGCGAATTTGATTGTGGGGGGGCCGACCTTGGAGACCTCCTTGGAGGGGTCCTTGGAGGAGCCCTCAAAGGAGAAGTCCAAAGAGGCCTCTAAAGAGGCCTCTAAAGATGACGGTATTGTCCAGATAACCGAGTGGCCCAGTGACGACGACAACAACTCCAGCACTACTCCCTCCCAGGTGAAGACGCAGAGAATTGCAGATTTCTACACCAAGGTAGCAGCCGGGTCGGTGGTATTTGTGACGCTGGTGACGTGGGTGCTGTGGCCGTTGCCGTTGTACCGCGACTATGTGTTTTCCATGGCGTTCTTTACCGGGTGGACGGTGGTGGCCATTTTCTGGGTGTACTTGGCGTTGATTATGATAGGGTTGTTTCCGTTGTGGGATGGGAGGGAGTCGTTGATGAAGGTGGTGAGGGGGGTAATAGGCTCAATTGCCGACTCAATTGCCAGGCCAATTGCCAGGCCTCGGCCTGGTAATTGAGACGCTATGTACATGACGCTATGTAGGTGAGAACTCAAATAATATTCAAATCGGACAGACAAACCAGACAGAGGAAGGAGCATGTGTGAATGCTGGATGACTTGCCCTGGGCAGTGTCCCTGTCCAAGTAGTGATACATGTATGTGTGTATGTATATGTATATATGTATATATAATACATCACTTTAATTAAACTGTCGCGCTGACGTCGGGCGGTATTTAAAGTTACCCGGACGCCTTGTAACCCCGGGTAATAGTGCGTCCGGGTAACTTGAAGTCCCCGGGTAATCTTATGCTTTGCTACCCGGACTACACCTCCTCCGTCCGTCCGCCACTCACCCACTGTCCCAGATTCCTCCCCTATTTTCCTTCCTCTCCCCAAATAACAGCGGCATTTCCCGAGGCAAAGTAGAAGCACACAGAATGAATGAATGACCAAGGAAAAGCAAGGAAACAATCACGCATGACATGACATGACACATTCTTGCACCGCAGTCCGGGTGACCCCTGACGCATTGCCAGTGAAGTATACACACACACATACACACATACACCAGTAAAAGAACCTCTTCCCTCCCCCCCGGGTAAGTTTTTTTACTTAGTTACCCGGCTTTAAGTTCCTCCGGGTAACAAGTACCCCGGGTAACACGCCTGGACCGGCGAGCGGAAGTCGCCGGTTTTTCAGCCGGCCTCCCAACCGGCCTCGCGCCGCCTCGCAGTTTCTCGATGACTCAGTGAAAAATTATTTTTCACTTCGCTCTAGACATATGTCATAGCACAATGGATCCAATATTGAATAATATATATATATATATATATGTATACACACATGGATCTGGTACAGGGAGACTAGAATTAGCTATATTATCACTCTCCTATCTGGAAGTTCCCCCCCCCACAATCAACAATCATGCTTGCAGGTCGCATTGCCTCCCAGAGGTCCGCTAGGATCCACAGCATTCACAAATTGTACAAGCACTCCAGGTGCATCGCGATGATTGGTGGTGCCAGGGCACCACCAATCCATATGGTGCCTACCGGCACCAGGTCAGCTGCCTCAGCTGCTGCTGTTTCATCAGCTGAGACCTCAAATGAACAGCCAGCCCGCCCACAGCCCGCCCCAAGCTTCAATATCCCATCGTTGAAAAATCGCACCACCACCAATTCCAATTCCAAGGACAAGCATGGACTCGCCCAGATGGACGACTCCTTCATCGGCATGACCGGAGGTGAGATCTTCCACGAAATGATGCAGCGTCACAACGTCGATACCGTCTTTGGGTACCCGGGAGGTGCCATCTTGCCCGTATACGACGCCATTTACAACTCCGACAAGTTCAAGTTCGTCTTGCCCAGACACGAACAAGGTGCTGGCCACATGGCTGAGGGTTATGCGCGTGCGTCTGGTAAGCCAGGTGTCGTTTTGGTGACGTCTGGCCCAGGTGCCACGAACGTCGTCACGCCAATGGCCGATGCGCTAGCGGACGGTGTGCCGTTGGTCGTGTTCACGGGCCAAGTTGCTACGTCTGCCATCGGAACAGATGCGTTCCAGGAGGCAGACGTCGTGGGGATCTCGAGATCGTGCACGAAATGGAACGTCATGGTACGGTCCATCGAGGAATTGCCCCGTAGAATCAACGAGGCGTTCGAAATCGCAACCTCGGGCAGACCAGGCCCAGTCTTGGTCGATTTGCCCAAGGATGTCACCGCTGCAGTGCTCAGAAACCCAATCCCCATGAAGTCCATTCTCCCCTCGGATACGTTGAACCAGTTGACGCAGCGCGTCGTGGACGAGTACACGTTGCAGAACATCGGCAGGGCCGCTGAGTTGATCAACAAGGCCAAGAAACCGTTGCTATATGTAGGAGCAGGAATCTTGGGCCACTCCAAGGGCCCCCAGTTCCTCAAACAGTTGAGCGACAGAGCACAGATCCCAGTCACTACGACGCTCCAGGGTCTAGGAGCGTTCGACCAAGAAGACCCCAAGTCGCTAGACATGGTCGGGATGCACGGAAACGCAGCAGCCAACTTGGCCATCCAAAACGCAGACCTCATCATCGCCCTAGGAGCACGGTTCGACGACCGTGTCACGTTGAACATCTCCAAGTTCGCACCAGAGGCCCGTAAGGCCGCGCTAGAGAAGCGCGGTGGGATCGTCCACTTCGAGATCTCCCCAAAGAACATCAACAAGGTCGTCGAAGCAGAGGTCGCTGTCGAAGGAGACGTCACGCACAACTTGGAGAAATTGCTCCCATTGATCGAAACAGTGCCAGAGAGACCAGAGTGGTCCGCCCAGGTGCAAGAGTGGAAGCAAAAGTACCCATACTCGTACCAACGCGAAACCCCGGGCTCCAAGATCAAGCCCCAAACCGTCATCTCCAAGCTGTCCAAGTTGGTCAACAGCACCGGTAAGCCAGCTATCGTCACAACAGGTGTCGGCCAGCACCAGATGTGGGCCGCTCAACAATGGACTTGGAAAAGCCCAAGAACTTTCATCACCTCCGGTGGTCTAGGAACCATGGGTTACGGCTTGCCCGCAGCTATCGGTGCCCAAGTCGCAAGACCAGACGCTATCGTCATCGACATCGACGGTGACGCCTCATTCAACATGACCTTGATGGAACTCTCGTCTGCAGTGCAGGCCAGAACCCCAATCAAAATCCTCTTGCTCAACAACGAGGAACAAGGTATGGTCACCCAATGGCAGAGCTTGTTCTACGAACACCGTTACTCGCATACCCACCAGCTGAATCCAGACTTTGTCAAGCTAGCCGAGGCAATGGGACTCAAGGCCCTCAGACTCTCAGACCAAAAGGACACCGACGCCGTCTTGAAACAGTTCATCGACTACAACGACGGCCCCATCTTGTTGGAGGTGCAGGTCGAGAAGAAGGTCCCTGTCTTGCCCATGGTCCCTACCGGTAAGGGTCTCCACGAGTTCATCAACTTTGATCCAGAAGAGGAAAAGAAGCAGAACGAATTGCGTCACAAGCGCACTAACGGGAAGCATTAGGGACTCCTCAAACCATAATCATGTGTGAATGGGTCAGTCTCTTTCCCTCTCCCTCTCCCACACATGTATGTATTTATTGTACATAAAGTTTTTATTCTGTAAACTAAACTAAAGTAAAAGGACTGATTAAACATGACCCTGGCCCAGGCCCTGAACCAGGCCCTGAACCAGGCCACTGCCTCTCCTATATACCGCTTTAGCCTCTTCCTCTTCCTCTTCCTCTTCCTCTTCCTCTCTAATTCCTCCTATAAGCCTCCTATAACCTGGAAAAGCTTTAAAAGTTATCAACAAAAAATTAAAACGCACTTTTAAACCATACACACAACCTTTAAAAGGGTAGAAGCGTTAAAAGAAGCCCAACGCCCGGCAATTAGGTTGCTATTAGGGAATTCCAGACAATATAGAGAGAGAGGACAGGTGTTGTCCCCCGGTGTAATTCAGAATTTGAAAGGAACTGATAGTAATAACAAACTAATAAATAACCAATAGTAATATTAATAACCAATGGCTATTATTAGACGAGCTAAAAACAAGCAAGCGCCTCAAAAGAGAGCGGATGCGACCATCAAGAAGGCTACTTTCGATGCGACCAAAAAGAAGGAGGTCGGTGTGTCGGATTTGACGTTGCTATCGTCGATCTCCGACGACGCAATCAACCAGAATTTGAAGAAACGGTTCGAGAATGGAACGATCTACACGTACATTGGACATGTGTTGATCAGTGTGAACCCATTCAGGGACTTGGGGATATATACGGATGCTGTGTTGCAGAGCTATAAGGGGAAGAACCGTTTGGAGGTTCCTCCTCACGTTTTTGCCATTGCAGAAGCGATGTATTACAACTTGAAGGCGTACAATGAGAACCAGTGTGTGATTATCTCTGGTGAATCCGGTGCTGGTAAGACGGAGGCTGCGAAGCGGATCATGCAGTACATTGCAGCTGCTAGTGACACGCACGAGGCTTCGATCGGGAAGATTAAGGACATGGTTTTGGCGACAAATCCGCTCTTGGAGTCGTTCGGGTGTGCCAAGACGCTCAGGAACAACAACTCGTCGAGACACGGGAAGTACTTGGAGATCCGGTTCAACGAGCAGTTCGAGCCATGTGCGGGCCAGATCACGAACTACTTGCTCGAGAAGCAGCGTGTAGTGGGCCAGATCAAAAACGAAAGAAACTTCCACATCTTTTACCAGTTCACCAAGGGTGCCAGCGACACCTACAGACAGAACTTTGGGGTGTTGCAGCCGGACCAATACGTATACACTTCTGCTTCAGGGTGTACCTCGGTGGACACCATCGACGACTTGGATGATTTCAAAGAGACGTTAAAGGCTATGGATGTGATTGGGTTGTCGCAAGACGAGCAAGACCAGATCTTTAGGATGCTTTCTGCGATCCTTTGGATCGGTAACATCTCGTTCATCGAAAATGACGAAGGTAACGCACAGGTCAGAGACACCTCGGTCACGGATTTCGTCGCATACTTGTTACAAGTGGATGCTAGCTTGCTAATCAAGTGTCTAGTGGAAAGAGTCATGGAAACTGGCCACGGAGCAAGGAGAGGGTCTGTGTACCACGTCCCACTCAACGTCGTGCAGGCAAACGCTGTTAGAGACGCCTTGGCAAAGGCAGTCTACTCCAATCTTTTCGATTGGATCGTAGACCGTGTCAACGTGTCCTTGAAGGCGTTCCCCGGTGCAGTGAAGTCTATCGGTATTCTAGATATCTACGGGTTCGAAATCTTCGAGCACAACTCGTTCGAACAAATCTGTATCAACTACGTTAACGAAAAGCTACAGCAGATCTTCATCCAATTGACCTTGAAATCTGAACAAGAAGAGTACAACAGAGAACAGATCCAGTGGACTCCAATCAAATATTTCGACAACAAAGTCGTTTGCGACTTGATTGAGGCCAAAAGACCACCGGGTATCTTTGCCACTTTGGACGATTCCGTCGCCACAGCTCATGCAGACTCCAGTGCAGCAGACCAAGCTTTCGCACAGCGTTTGAACATGTTCTCAACAAACCCACATTTTGATCTGAGATCGTCCAAATTCGTCATCAAGCACTATGCTGGTGATGTCACGTACGACATCACGGGTATGACTGACAAGAACAAAGATCAATTGCAAAAGGATTTGGCAGAGTTGATCCAAACAACCACCAACCCATTCTTGATGAACATTTTCCCAGATGCAGTCGACAAATCGTCAAAGAAAAGACCCCCAACGGCAGGTACCAAGATTATCAAGAGTGCTAACGAATTGGTAGATACTTTGTCCAAGGCACAACCATCCTACATCAGAACCATCAAACCAAACCAAACCAAGTCACCAAGAGATTATGACGACCAACAAGTCTTACACCAGGTCAAGTATTTGGGTTTGCAAGAGAATGTGAGAATCAGAAGAGCCGGTTTCGCTTACAGACAAACGTTTGAGAAGTTTGTAGAAAGATTCTACTTGTTGTCTCCACAATGTTCTTACGCTGGTGATTACACTTGGCAAGGAGACACGTTGGGTGCTGTCAAGCAAATCCTCAAGGATGCCTCGATTCCAACCACCGAGTACCAGTTGGGTGTGACCAAAGTGTTCATCAAGACTCCAGAAACGTTGTTTGCCTTGGAACACATGAGAGACAAGTACTGGTATAACATGGCAGCCAGGATCCAACGTGCTTGGAGAAGATTCATCCAAAGGAGAATCGACTCTGCTATCAAGATCCAACGTGCCATCAAGGAAAAGAAAGGTGGTAACCAATACGAGCAATTGCGTGATTATGGTAACAGACTCTTGGGCAACAGAAAGGAAAGAAGAGCCATGTCTCTCTTGGGTTATAGAGCTTTCATGGGTGATTATTTATCCTGTAATGAAATGAAGTCCAAGGGTGCATACATCAAGAGACAAGCTGGAATAAAAGAAGTGGTTGTGTTCTCTATACATGGTGAAGCTCTACATTCCAAGTTTGGTAGATCAGCTGTTCGTTTACCAAAAACAATCATCTTAACTCCAACCACATTGTACATTATTGGTCAAGCGGTAGCCCAGAATCAAGTCTCATATACCGTTGATAGAAAGGTCAATGTCGCACATATAAAGTATGTCAGTTTGACGAGTTTGGCAGACGACTGGGTGGGTATTTACGTCCAAGGTGAGAATTTACCAGATCCATTTATCAATACTGTGTTCAAGACTGAACTAATTACACACTTGAAACAATTAAACCGCGCTTTGGAAATCAAGGTGGGCCCAACTATTACCTACCAAAAGAAGCCAGGTAAGATACACACTGTGAAGTGCCAAGTTAGTCAGGCTGCACCCAAGTACGGTGACATATATAAATCCAGTACCATCTCCGTGCGCCAGGGACTTCCAGCCAACTCCAAGCAACATCCAAAACCAAAGAAGAAGAGTTCATTGTTGGATGGCTCTGATGGTTATGCTCCTGTATCTACCTCTCAAAGACAATCTCGTCCTCAACCACCACAAGCAGCACAGCAATCGCAGCCACAACCACAACCGCAACAAAGGCAAAATAGACCCGTTGTGCCTCAAGCTACACAAAAGAAGAGAGCTCCACCTCCACCGGGAGCAAACAACGTTTCCTCTTCCAATACTTCTTCTGGTGCTGGAATGGATCCAAGGAATCTGGCTGCTACTGCTGCCCAAGCTGTTTACCATCCTCAAACATCACAACGTCCCAACAAGGCTGCTGCTCCTTCGAGGCCACAACAGCCACAACAGCCACAGCAACAACAGCAACAACAGCAACAACAACAGCAACAGCAACAACCTGGGAAGAAAAGCGTTCCTCCTCCTCCACCTCCACCTCCACCATCCAACCAAAATATTCCAAAATTCCAAGCCGCATACGACTTCACAGGTACAGGTTCTCCTAGCGAATTGCCATTGACAAAAGGAACTGTCATTACAGTTTCCAAGCAAGATCCAAGTGGCTGGTCGCTTGGTAAATTATTGGATGGATCCAAGGAAGGTTGGGTGCCAACTAATTATATTGTTGAATACAAGGAGTCCCAGGCCCCACCTGCCCCTCCTGCCCCTCCTGCTGCCGCTGCCACTACTAACAACAATTACAATGCTGCTTCTGCTGCTGCCGTTGGTACTGCTGCCGCAGTTGGCGTTGCTGCAGGTGCTGCCGCAGGTGCTGCAATGGCACAAAACTCATTCAGTGCTGGTCTTGCTGATGCTTTGGCAGCAAGAGCCAATACCATGAGACTAGAAAGTGACGATGAAAGCGCTGGCAACGCTGAAGAGGATGATGACTGGTGAAGCGTCGTTATCCTTATCTTCTCTTAAAAAAGGGAGGGAAATTATGTATATGTATTTGAACTGGTAAGAGGAAGGGAAAGTTATCGATTAGTTATGACCAAAACACAAAACAACGACAATATTTAAAGTTAAAATATATAGTTTTTGCGCACCGCCCCGTCCTCTGCCTATGTAAGAAGAATAGATTCTACCTACCTAAAACAAAAGTCCAAAGAACGGATATTCAGTATACTTAAAAACGAAATAATGTAAAACTTATTCATGTCCATTTTCTCAGCAAGAATGCTAAGACGATTCCACTAACCAAAACGAACCCGAAGAGCTTGTAGTTGAAAGTCTTATTACCATTTCTGTCGAAGTTAGGTTTGGATTCCGTGGAAATCTGGGCCACACGAGTCTTAAACTTATCGAATGGAGGATATCTAATGTTGATCAAGATATCCACCCAGTAGCTTTGCTTGAAAACCGTTCTCTCGTGAGTGAACGTCTTGAATGTGTAAGTTCCATGGTAGTTACCGTAACCAGAGGAACGAATACCACCAAAGGGTGCCTCCTCGATACCTACGTGGATCATGGTGTCGCCAATAATACAATCTCCTGATCTGATCCTGGTAGTTATATGAGCAGCCTCGCTCTTGGAATCCGAAAATACGTACTGCACCAAAGGCATGTCGTGCCTTTGCAAAACTTGATCAATGGCACGGTCAAGATCAGAATATTTAACAATGGGCAAAATAGGACCAAAGTTTTCGGATTCCATGCTTGAGTCGTCCCATGTTGCATTGATGATCAAAGTTGGAGGAATACACGTTTCAGGCAAATTCCCATCGCTCTGGGCTGCAAATTTCTCACCTTTACTAGAATCTAGTATCTTCTTGATCCTGTCACTAGCTCTCTTGTGAACCATGTATGTGTATTCGGTTTCCGGGGTGATCTTGGGGAAGAACTCGTGCAATATTTTCTTGCATAAAGCGGTGAACTCTTCGTAGATAGACTCATGGCACAGGATATAGTCGGCAGCGACGCAAATCTGGCCCGAATTGCCAAACGAACTGAAGAAGATTCTGCGAATGGCAGTATCCCACTTGGACTTGGGCAAGTTCTCGGTCACAAACGCAGGAGATTTACCACCAAGTTCTAACACGCATGGTGTCAAGCTCTTCCCTGCTTTCTCCGCTATTATCGCACCAACAGCAGGAGACCCGGTGTAAAAGATCTTATCGAACTTCCCAGAATCCAACAACACGGTAGTTTCTTCAACACCACCTTGCACAGTCTCGACATGACCCGGTTCAAAAGCCTCACGGCATATTTCTTCCATCAACCTAGCGCAATTGCCAGTAAGCTCACTTGGCTTAAACACAACCGAATTCCCTCCGGCTATGGCCCCAGCTAGCGGATCCAAAGCCAACAAAATAGGGAAGTTAAACGGACTAATCACCAACACTGTCCCAAGTGCAATCTTCTCAATCACTATGGACCCAAACCTGTAAGCAATTCCGCTGCTCTTGATCTTCTTGGGCTTGATATTCTTCTCTAGATTATCAATAATGTAAAGAATATTGTTGTACAACGGAATAAGTTCCACAGTCATAGATTCACTTCTCGCCCTGTGGAAATCCTGTTCCATAGCTTCTACCAGCTGCTCCTCACGGTCTTTAATTGCCCAATAGAGCCTTTGCAAGCATCTTTTCCGCTCTGCGATGTCCTGTTTCAAGGGATTTTTTGCCTTAGATAACCTTAACTGGCGGGCCTTGTAGAACTCTACAGCAGAGTCAATCTTTGCTGGAATATCTTCCAATGGAGTATACTCGAGCTTAGTCATTGTAGATCAAGTAAATAGCGGTTTATTGGCGCCTTTTAAAGCCTCTTTTCTTGACTTTTTGTATGGCTAGTTGGTGGTTTACAATGGTTTTTAAAGGTTTAAAACCATCATTTCAATATTGGAAAGTTTTAGTAGTGAATTTGATGAAATATACACTTCAAGAACAGAGAGAAAAGTACAAAGCAAAGGCATTGGCAAGGTGTTTTGGCGTCCATTCGGGGGTATCATATAGTGTGTTATCAGGAACGGCAATTTTTTTTTTTTTTCAGTGTGTAAAACAAGGCAGCATACACTATGAGTATTGGTGATAAAGGAAGTCATCTTGTTTTAACAGATGAGATCAAAGAGAGTTTGGAGCAGCTTGTGGCTGTGTATTCCAACTATATCTCGAGGTATGTCGAGTTCATGAATAATCTGATCGGGATGCAACGACGTGTGAGCACACTACGGTTCGAAAGAATGACATTGATCAAGTATGTGAAGAAATTGCGGTTTATGAATGATATTCTGCATTCATGGAAGGTGGAATTGAGTGGATCGAGCTCTAATGACGGGATGACGCTGCGTGAGGCGATTGATCCCTTAGGGTCGTATCTGATCAAGGTATTTGAAGTTCTGGACCTGCTAAACTTTTACATTACACAGCCATTGAGAGGCGAGACTATATCCAAGACGTTGAACGAAGACCTTGTCCTGTCAGAAGAGACAATTGAATGCATTAATGAGACTTACAGAGTGTACGTGAAGGGTATCCAGTGGCTGGTTGAATCCATTGGGGGTCCCGGTGAAGGAGAGGACAAGAAGTATCCGCATCTCGTGATGGAATTGGTTGAGTTTGCCAGAAAGTGTGCCATTGAAGATGGGGTCGACATGACCAACAGCGAGGACATATTGTTGCAAGACGTGGCGGTGGTAGACTCTGGGGAAGAGTTCCATGAGCTTTTGTGCGATTGGACCTCGATTCTGGGCGAGAAAGGTACTGAGTTGAAAGAACTGTTCAACCAGGACTCAACGAAATGGGCATCTGTAACTAAGAAGAAATGAAATAATTTAATTTAGTTACACACACACAACATCTATATAGACTTCTTTAACCTGTTTTTGATCTCTCTAATGCTAGGGACGTCCTTGTTAATCAACGTTAGTGAGTAATCGTGGTGCGAATCCATCTTTTTAGAGAAGTATATGTAAAGCTGGGCCAACGTCATGCAACAAGGCGAGCCGTTGTTGAACGTGTTGTTGCCAATTCTAATGTTCTCAACAACACGCACTGCGTTTCTCCGGGAAATATCCAGCGGTAGTTTAAACTTAGCTGGGTCGCGAAGAATGGACTCTATTCGTTGGATGATCACGAACCGTTTGTGGAAGAACGTCCGTTCGCTCGCCGAGCTCCTCCATGTAGATCCAAACCGTCTTTCAAGCGATAGCACTGATGGCTGGCCCGGTAGTCCCTCGTAGTATTCACGAGCAAGGTCTTTGACCGTTTTCACTGCCCTGTTCATGCGATACCGCAGAACGAAATCCCTCCTCGCCTGAGCATCAGTTTGCGACAGAGGCTGTGAGTCCCCCCGGGAACTTCCACCTTCTCCAGCTATATCATTCCTGAGCTCTGTTTCTGAGTGTTCCTGGGCCAGCCCAGCTGATCCTGCTGCAGGTACAGATGCTGATTCAGATGCTGATGCTGATGCAGGCCACGGCTCTTCTTCCCTCTTCACAGAAGCCTCCAACAAACGTCTATCGTGGTTATAGCTCATCGAACTGTTCCAAACCATACCCTGGTTGTTCCTCCGACCATTGTCCTCTAGCAACTCCGAGTTGGCCGCCATATGAGCATCTTCCTCGTGCAAGTTCTCTTGCGAATGGTCCAAGAACCGCACCCTTTCTCCACTAATGATCCCAATAACCTCTTTGAAAACCTCGTTCATACCCTCCATTTGCGTCAAACACTTATCCACCTTCTTGAACCCTTGGTCCATCCGCTTGTAACCACTCACATGAAACCGTTCCTGCTCCCGCTGGAGACTCTCTACTTGTTCCTTGAGCCGCAGCTGTTGCATTCGCATCGAATTAACCTCTTCTAACATAACTGTTTGATTCCGCAGCATCTCTACCACCAGCTCTGTAAGTTCCGGAGTCGAGCTAGTCGCTGTACTCCCAGTACTCCCACCGTTTCCACCGTTTTCCTGGCCTAAAACACTCCTTTGGTTGATATTGTTGCTACACCTATGTTGTAACTCGCCAATCTCATTATCGGATACCATGTTAGACCCATCACCAGCTCTGGGACTCCCCACACTTTCATCTTCCCTTCGTACCACTTCGTCCATGCTGAGATTTCCCCGGTTTCTCCAAGTGCCTGCTTGACCCGTGTCTTTTCCCTGTCTTAAATCCCGTTTCAATGTAAGTTGCTAGTTCATTAAAGGTATTATATTATTATCATTTGATATAGTTGCTATATAATAGTAAAAGTAAATACAGGTGAGCCAACCATAAGCGTTTCACCTGGGGAACCCATCCTAGCGTATACATACATATATACATCTGTGTCCATCTACACAACATCCTTGGGCTCCGTTAAGAGCTGCTCCAACAGCTTGAATTGCTCTTGAAGCTTTACATTGTCTTGGCCAGTGGCTCTCTTGTGCGTTTGGATCGGGAGAAGCCTTGTTCCGACATTCTCATCGAGCAGTTTGATCTCACGGCGTAGCTGGCAAGTAGCAGACTCCAGGTCTGTGTAGAACTCCTGAGCGTTCTGTTCGAATTGTGGTTTTAGCTCTTCTTGACCTTTCTTGAGGTCAATCAGCGTTGAGACAGTGAGCGATGCCCTGTGTAAAACGTCTACCAACTGTTCATCGATCTTTGCTAGCGACTCTAGACGCTCTTGTACGTATTGAGGTTGGCTCATGGCTAGCGATCAGGTCTGGAGTCTCTCTGTATCTCTAATTTCCCTTTCTCTTTGAGTTCTGTTGAAGCTAATGAGCAGTAAAAGAAGCAAATGTTATAAGCTTTAACCGTATATATGGTGATGATTAATATACAAATAAACCGAAACAGACGAGGCCATAGGGAAACAATATAGGACCTGTTACCGCCATTAATATATACAATGTCGATAGAGCTAGGTCTAGGCCGAATCACGCAGCTTTTGGTGCATTTGGGTAACCCACACCACAGCTTAAAGGTTCTTCATGTTGCTGGTACCAATGGGAAAGGATCTGTATGTTCTTATTTGAGCTCAATTCTGCAACAATTAAACCACCAAAAAGATGTTACAAGGACCAGCGAGGCCGCATTTAGAATCGGGAAGTTTACCTCGCCGCATCTATGCCACGTTAGAGACAGTATAACTGTAAATTCGAAGCCCATCTCGGCCCAAGATTACGCTTCCATTAGACAACACCTGAAAAAAGTGGACGAGCAACACGCCTTACAATGCACTGAGTTCGAGATCATGACTGCTACTGCGTTGCAGTACTTCCATCAAGTGCAATGCTCATGGTGTATCCTTGAAGTGGGTCTTGGAGGCCGTCAGGATGCGACTAACGTTGTGCCCGGTAGCAATAAAGTATGCGGCATCACCAAGATCGGACTTGACCACGAAGGGTTTTTGGGCAGCAATTTGGAGTCAATTGCGTGGCAGAAGGCTGGGATATTAGTCTCTGAGACGCCGTTCGTGGCTGTTGATGGAACCAACGATCCAAAGGTGCTCAAAGTGGTGCGGGAAGTTGCTCAGTCAGTGAATGCGCAATTGGAAACGACGAATCATGATGTCTCTGTGAAGAAAGTGTCTACCAAGAGCTGGGGCACGCTCGATCTAAACAATAGACTGCCCTTGAATGGTGAGTACCAGATCAGTAATGTCCAGGTGGCTTTGCTGATGCTCGATTACTTGCAACAACGGAACCAAATCGACCTGTCGACGGAACAAGTTCTAGCGGGAATTGGAAAGGCCGAGTGGCCAGGTAGACTCCAATTCCTCAACTACAAGTACTCACAGGGGAATAAGAGTGTTCCCGTGTTGTTTGATGGGGCTCACAACGGGAGTGCTGCTCAGGAGTTAGCGAAGTATCTGGACTCGACGTTTAGATTTAGTCCCGATGAGCCCTTGACGTTTGTTATAGCCATCACCAAGGGGAAAACGCTTGATCCGTTACTAGCTCCACTTATTAAACCTCAGGACCGCGTTATATGCACGCGGTTTGGTGCTGTAGAAGGAATGCCATGGATCTCTGCGATGGATACGCATGAACTGGCAAGCGAGATCAAGAAGTATACCGATAATGTAAGCATAGACGAGGATCTGCATGGTATCCTGGGCAAACTTGCACAATCCGGGCCCGAGACCAAGATATGTGTGTGTGGTTCGCTATACTTGGTGGGCCAATTGCTCGAGGTTCATTACGCAAATAGTGTTTAAGGTTATTAATATAGACTACCTACTTACTCTTTCTTTACCTTCTTTTGGGGTGCTTCCAGATCGTTAGAGGATTCTTCTTCCCGCTTCAAATGGCGTTTTGGCTTTGTCTCATCATCCTGCTCCTCCTCCTCCTTCTTCTGCTTAAAGAAGGAATCAATACCGCCTCTTGGTTTCTTTGCAGCAGCAGCACCAGCAGGTGCAGATTTAGGGATCGCCTTTTCCATCAACCGTTTCTCGTTATTTTGCACATTGCCCACCTCCTTAGGCACTGGATACCACTCGTACTCAGACTCCCGCCACACGGGCTTCAACTCGTCCATAATCTCATCTTCTGACCAGCTATCCCGCTTAGGATCAAGCCAGCTTTCCCATTGCTTTGAGTTCGGCTCAAGAACCACGGGCATGCGTTCGTGTAACCATTCAAGCTCCTTCGGAGCTGGACCCGTTATTATCGTGAAACTCCACAACTGTTGAGTCTCTCCATCTGGGTCCTCCTTGGTCTTCTGGTCCGCTTTCAGCTCCACCATATCAAACAAACCAGCCAAGAACATCACCTTCTTATCCTTTCTGCGGATGAAATAAGGCGTCTTCTCGCCCTTTTTCCCCTGCCATTCGTAGTATCCACTGATTGGAACTACACACCGCTTGTGATTCAACGACGGTTTCCATAATCTGCTCTTAAAAACAGACTCTGCTCGTGCATTGAACGTCTTCCAAGGTGTCGCTTTGCTCAAGTCTTTGGTCCAGAACGGAATCATCCCCCACTTCATCAGCTGCAAATGCGAGTCGTGGAACACAGGAACTTCCTGTGTGGGTCCTACATTGTACCTCTCCTTGAAACTAGGCATTTGCTTGGCTTCTAAGTCCACATTTCTGGCTCTGAACTCATCAACAATAGTCTCGGAATTTAGATTTAGGGCATATCTCCCACACATTATTAATACTTATCTTAGCGAACACAAATCACATTCGATTGTACAGTTTTCTCGAAAGAACAATACCACACCAACAGAAGCTTCACGATTGGTTCACTACCGTCGAATTGCCCCTCTTATATATACATATATACACTTCTTCTTTTTCTTCTTTTTAACCATCCTAAAAAGTTGCTAAAGCAAACCTTTAGAATTATCAACACTTCCTTACCATTTTTAAACCTTTTACCAACAACAAAAGAACCTATCAACTGTTGACAAATAGAACAGGAACACCAACCACAGTCTTTGAAGGTTCTAATGAAGGTCGGGGGTTGCTTGCAAAACATCATGCTTCAAAAATGCGGTGCTAGAACACTTTTACGTGCTGCAGAAGTCCGTGCAATAAGGCACAATATGATTATAACCAATGGACCAATCACGATGACTCCCATTGGACGGTCCTTGGGGTCGCATATGATGGCCCGTAGCTACTATATCCCGCCCAAATATGAAGCAAAGAACAAAAGGTACAACTGGTTGTTTGGGCTCGGTGTTTTCGGTGCGCTTTCCTTTGGGTTATGGTGGTTCTATTATCCTCATCACAACTACCCTAGATCTGTATCGAAGCTTTTACGTAAAGCCCTTTGGGAGGAGAGTGATAAGAAGGAGTTTAACTACCAGGGAGCGCTTAAGTACTATATTGAAGCGTTGGAGCAATGCCAGAAGTTGGGGATGGACCCATTGGGGGACGAATACACAGGTATTGAGTTGAAAATTGCCGAAATGTACGAACACTTGAACTTTGAGAAGGAGGCCAACTTGATCTACTGGGAGCTCGTGCACAGGTACTACAAGGCATTGAATACCCCGGGAAAGATTCCAGAGGAGAAAAGACAGCATATGGTGCAGAAAGATTTGCGAGTTTTGATTAAAGCGTTGGAACAAAACCAAGATTTGATGTACGGGAAGAAAGTGCTTTTATCGCACCTTTTGCTTGCCCAAGAAGAAATATTGAGCAGATCACAGGAATTGAAGCAGTACTTCGACACAAGAAAGCAAGATGTGATTAAGTCGAATGAGAAGGAAGGGCGTGATATCATTGTTATCAAACAGAAATTCGATCCGGATGAGTTTTTGAAATCCATTAAGGTTGATGAAAACGGGTACATGATCCTAGACTTGCACAAGGACAGCAGCGCATGGGAACCATTGAAAGAGGAATTCTTCACGGCCAGAGACTTGTACACGGCGTACTGCTTGTCGACTAAAGATCTTCTATCTGCCTTGGGGTGCAAGATGACCACGGTGCAGTGGATGGTTTTGGCAGACATGGCACCGGGTCAAATCCTCCTATCGCAGGCTAACCTGGGCTCCTTATTGTATTTGCAAACAGAACAAGTTGAAGGCCAGTTATTCGCACTCAATCAAACGCCAAAGGAAGACAGGGATGATGATTTCAAAGAAAAGGTCGCGCAGCTCACCAAACAGCGTGAAGTATGTCTAGACTTGGCCAACAGATGTTACCAAAGTGTTGTAAGTTTCGGGAAGAAGAACAAAAAGCTCAGATTCCAAGTTAACGATTTGTTGGACCCTTCGGCTTCCCAAGCTATCGCACTTTCCACCTACGGTATGGGTGTGATAAGTCTCCACCGGGGAGATTTCTCCAAGGCGGAACGTCTATTAAATGATAGTTTATCTCTAGCGAAAGAAACAGACTTCCAGGAATTAATCAGCCCCTCAGAAGTCGAGTTGGAGAAAGTGGCAAAGGCCAGGGCAGATCCTAAGGTATTGGAACCCTTCCACAGCTCACCAACAACAGAAAATTAAATTAACTAGGTCAAGACTATGGAAACACTAATTGTATATAGCTATCAAAGAAGAAGAAGAAGAAGAAGAAGAAGAAAATCGGGCTTACCATTGCGAATGAATTTTTACCATGCGCAAAGCAAAGCCCCATTGGAGACACTAGAGTCTCTGGATATTCTATCCCTCCCTTCATCTCCATGAAACTAACCCCATTCCATACTCTTTTCTCTTGTCAGTATATTATTTTAAACATATTTTAGTCAGTCAGTACATCATATATATATATTCTCATTTAAGTAAAACCTTTAATTAAGTAAAGCTTACAAAAGGTTCACCTGAGAAAAAGGAGCGAAAGGCAATAGACAGGTGAGCTACAGGCTGCTAAGTTACGGGATCTTGGCATGCATCAAACGGTTAGTGTCAGCAGGCGATATGTGCCACAATGCTTGGGCCGTTTGTCTCGTACAGGGCTATGTATAAATGGCCAAGGCTATGCTCATCGTTGGTATACTTCGACGACGTTAGAGCGGTTAAAGCAGCCGTTAAGACGGGTATTTGACGATGAAGGGTACTGGAAAGATATCAATAAACCTAACTATAAATCAGACAAGAGATTTGGGCTAAGCTTTGGTTCGCAGCTGGAAACAGGTCTCTTTCAAAATCCATATCTTAAATCAGCGAATGGGTTACTTGAATTTACGGAGCATTCGTTCAACAGGGCGCGTGAGCTAGTGCATAAGATACACTCTATTGAGACTGAGGAGCAATTGAAACATTACATCAAGGACTTGGATCAGTTGAGTGATGTTTTGTGTCGTGTTATCGACTTGTGTGAATTTATAAGAGCTACGCATCCAGATAGGAAATTTGTGCAGACGGCACAGCAATGCCATGAGAAGATGTTTGAGATCATGAACATCTTGAACACGGATGTTAAGTTATGTGATCTTTTAACGCAGTGTTTGGATAAAAGTGAGGCATTGGGGCTCAGTAGTGAAGAAATAAGAGTGGGCAAGATTCTATTGGAGGACTTTGAAAAGTCCGGCATATACATGGAACCGGAGATCAGAGAGAAGTTTATCAATTTGAGTCAAGAGATCAGTGTTATTGGTCAGGAATTCATCAGCAATACTGAATTTGTAAGAGATAACCATGTGAAGATTAGCTGTGATGTGCTAGAAGCCAATGTCAATGCTATAGTTTATTCTCAGTTAAAGAAAGATATATCTGGGGAACACTACAAGGTTCCAACGTATGGATACATTCCATATACTATATTGAGGTCATGCAGTGATGAAACCATTAGAAAGAAAATTTGGACCGCGATGCATAGTTGCTCAGACGAGCAAATCGAGAGGTTGAGAAAGTTGGTTGATTTGCGTATTCAACTAGCAAAGTTATTGGGTTCCAAGAACTTTGCTGAATATCAACTACAGGGGAAGATGGCCAAGAATCCAGAGAATGTGAAAGGTTTCCTTGAATCGCTGGTTCACACTACTCGTGTTAAAGCAGCTAATGAATTAAAACCAATGGCTCGTTTGAAGGCCGAGTTGACTGGTATGCAAACGCCAGAAACATTAGAAGAAGTGTTGGAGGTAATTAAACCATGGGACAGAGACTACTACGGCTCCATTCAAGCTTTGTCGCAACGTAGATCATCAGCACTGGAGACTGGGGAATCTATTTCAGCGTCTTTTTCTTTGGGTGTTGTAATGCAAGGTCTCTCTGATCTTTTAGAGAAAATCTACGGTATTAAGTTGGTTCCCAGAACGCCAAAAACAGGTGAGACTTGGTCACCAGACGTTCGTAGAATCGACGTTATTGATGAAAACGAAGGTTTGATTGGTGTTATGTACTGCGACTTGTTTGAAAGGGACGGAAAGACACCAAACCCCGCGCATTTCACTGTATGTTGCTCTAGAAACATGTACCCAAACGAAACTGACACATCAACCATCCAAGTCGGCGTCAACAGCAAGGGCCAAAAGTTCCAGCTTCCTGTAATCTCGCTTGTATGTGATTTCCGCCCCTCAGAGGTCCAAATGGAGGATGGTTCCTCCGTCCAAATCTGTCTATTACAATTGAATGAGATTGAAACCTTATTCCACGAGATGGGCCACGCCATGCATTCCATGTTGGGTAGAACTCAATTACAAAACGTTAGTGGGACTCGTTGTGCCACTGATTTTGTTGAGCTACCTAGTATTTTAATGGAGCATTTCGCTAGAGATACTCGTGTCCTCTCATCGATTTCTTCGCATTACAAGACAGGTGAATCGCTTGATATCCAGATTTTAAAGAACCACCAACTGGAAAACCAATTCTTACAAAACTGCGAAACATTCTCACAGATTAAGATGTCATTACTTGATCAAGAACTACACAATTTGGACCAGAACGGTGCCTCGATTGATGTGGTTCGTTTATACCACAGATTGGAACGTCGCTTGCGTGTTATGCCAGACAACGAAAGCAATTGGTGCGGTAAGTTCGGTCATTTGTTTGGATACGGCGCATCTTATTACAGCTATCTATTTGATAGAGCGATAGCATCACGGATATGGGAGCATTTGTTTGAGCAGAATCCATTTGACAGGACAAATGGTACAAAGTTAAAAGAAGGATTATTACAATGGGGTGGTTCTCGTGACCCATGGTTCCTACTAAGTAAGGTTCTTGACGAACCAAGGTTGGCTAAAGGAGACGAATGGGGCATGCGCTACATTGGTGATGTAAAGTCTGGCATGTAAGTAAACGACAAAAAAAAAAGCATATAAGCCTTACTACTGTATATAGTGTTTAGTCAAACAAGACAAAACAAAACAAAACGAAAAGAGCTAGAAATATTGTATGTGTATCTTTAACGTAGATCTAATATTATAATGTTAAAGGGTAGTGACAGAAGAGAATAAACATATTTTATGTATAAGCTCTAGTATATACACAGAAGGGGTGTTTGTGCGTTTAAGTTGTTGTATGATTTGATTTGATTTAAGATATGAAATGACTGGAAACTAAGAGAAGTATGTTTCAAACTTAGTTGGCAGTCATGACTTGCCAAACTCTGATGACGTTGTCGGTGTAACCGGCGAACAAAGTTTGACCATCAGCAGACCAAGCCAAGGAGACGGCGTGTGGGTCTTGAGCCTTGGTGTAACCAGCGAATTCTGGCTTCAATTCGTCGATCAAGACTTCGTTTTCCAAGTCGTAGATCTTGATACCAGAAGCGGTAGCAGCGGTCAACCAGAATCTGGATGGAGAGAAAGCCAAAGCGAAGACTTCGTCCTTAGCGTCGAAGTTCATGAAGGCGTTCTTGTGCTTCAAGTTCCAGACGTAGACTTGACCGTCCTTACCAGCAGAGGCAGCTAGGGATCCATCTGGAGATGGTTGGACGACGTTGATGTAGTTGTTGTGACCAATGAAGTCAGCTTCGATTCTGTAAGAATCTTCGTTCAAGGACCAGGACTATTAGAAAAGAGAGATTTGTGTAACACGGCATGGAAAGTTCCAATGCACGGGCACATTAATAACTTGTTAGTAAAAGTGGTTGGGTTTGGAATAATAACACCAATATGAGAGAATACAAACCACAAATCATCGGGATAGCAAAACTCGTTCTAGCTGCTCAATTCAAAAATTTAATTCACTAATTAAAAAGACATCAGAGATCTTGGTGATAATTAGTATGTCTCATTCGAAACCTTGGTGGTTACGTCTGAAGTAGCAAATATAGAAAACATCATATGTCCATAAGTAGTGAATTGAGTAGCAGATACAAGCGTATCACCCGCGATGCAGCATTATTCAAACTCATATTAGTAGTAAAAAGGGAAAGCAAAAAAAAGTTGCACATACTCTAACGATCTTGTCCATACCAGCGGAAACGAAGGTGATTCTACCGTCATCGGCTTCACCTTCTTCCAAGTTCTTTGGAGCAACTCTGACCTTGGTGACCCAGTCGGTGTGACCCAACAAAACGTAGGCACAGTCACCAACGGTGTTCCAGACTCTGATGGTCTTATCTCTGGAAGCAGAGATAATCTTAGAAGAGTTGGCGTCAATGGCAACGGACAAAACGTCACCAGTGTGGCCGACAAATCTAGCTTCAGAGTTACCGGTAGCCAAGTTCCACAATCTCAAGGTCTTATCCCAAGAAGCGGAAACAGCGTAGTTACCGTCAGCAGAGACAACAACATCTTGGACGATGTGAGAGTGACCCTTGTAAGATCTGACTGGAACACCGAATTGTTGTTCGTTTTCAGTCAACTTCCAGGAGATCAAAGTCTTATCTCTGGAACCGGAAACCAACAAGTTTGGTTGAGCAGCAGAGGTAGACAAAGAGGTGACCCAGCCGTTGTGGCCTTCTAGGGTACCTCTCAAAACAAGCATGATATTGCTGGAAGACATATTGTATTGCAGTATGGAGTGGTCGATGTCTGAGAGAAAACAATTCCCAAATATAATACCCACAACAAGATCTAAATCCTGTTATAAACTAAACCATGTTCAAGTGTGTACAGTTGGTTATAATTCCTTTAATTCTGTGATGAGCTTTCGAGTTGTTGAAACTTTTTTTTTCATTGGGTTTGGGAAGCCAGTGCGTGGTGTGCTGGGGGATACGCTGGGCGGTGTGCGGGTGCAGCGCGTAACTTCTGGTCTGCAAAGATTTTGGCGAAACTTTTTTGCGGCGCCGGTGCACCACGCTGTGGGAAGGCCGTTTTTCAGGGACTGTGGCCGCAGATGGCCGCAGAAGGCAGCAGCCGTTGCCGAATTTCCCAAGAAGGAAAATTCTAGCGTGACCACAGGGAAGGGAAAGGAAATTGAAGACACAATGGGGAGCAAAAGGATGATAATAATGATAAATTAGAGGTCACATGATGATGCATTGGCTCCGGGTAACACTGTGGCTCGGCTGTCACTTTTGTATCACATGATTGTCACGTGATGTCCTGGAAAAGGGCCATTTCAAACAATAATTATAATTGTATATATGGGAAATATCACCATTGTTTCCAAGAATACCCAGCAATTTACCAACAATAACGGCGAAAAGGACGTGGAAAATAAGGTCAAACGGGGGCTAAGTGGCGAATTACCAACGCAGTTTCAACCTTTGATCATACCAGTACCATTGAGGATACTGTTGGCGTGTGTTTTTGGCGATAATATCGTGTGTTTGTCGAAATGGGCGTGGACAAGAAGATCAAGAAGTTCCTAAGAGATGCCATTAGAGTGGCGCCAAAGATCTCAAACAAGGGTGAATTGTTTGAGCTACGAAATGGGTTGGTTTCTCCATACCCACAAACGCGAAAAGACGCGATTCGGAAGATTATCCAGCAGATGACGTCGGGTAAAGATGTGTCTTCGTTGTTCCCTGATGTGTTGAAGAACATTGCGACGCAGGACATTGAGCAGAAGAAATTAGTGTACTTGTACGTTGCTAATTATGCGGAGACGCATCCTGAGCTTTGTATTCTTGTGGTGAATACGTTTGTGAGCGATGCTGCGGACCCGAACCCTTTGATTCGGTCGATGGCTATTCGGACGATGTCTATGATTCGGGTGGACAAGATCTTGGAATACATCGAGATTCCGCTCCGGAAGACACTTCAGGACGACAATCCGTACGTGAGACGTACGGCAGTGCTTTGTGTGGCGAAATTGTTCCAATTGAACAAGACTCTCTGCCGGGAATTGGGTGTGTTGGACGATTTGCAAAATGCGTTGTTGGACGAGAATCCGATCGTGGTTGCGAATGCGTTGGCAGCGTTGCATGAGATCGATGAGATGGACCCCGGGTGCATCAACCTCAAGAAGTTGATCTCGCAAAACGTCAAGCGGTTCTTGAACGTGTTGAATGAGTGTACCGAGTGGGCGAGAATCACGATCTTGGAATCTCTAGCGGAGCACAAATCGATTGACCCGATGGAATCACAGGAAATCGTTGATAGAGTCGTGCCACACTTGCAGCACGTAAATCCGTCTGTCGTTTTGATTAGTGTCAAGTGTATTCTAATGCATATTCCGAACCTGAACACCGTTAGCGAGTCGCTTTACAACAAGCTTTCGACTGCGTTAGTGTCGTTGATGTCCACTCCGGTGGAGATCCAATACGTGGCACTAAGAAATATCAGAATCATATTAGAGGCGTTCCCCAACCTATTGAGGAAAGAGTTACGGATATTCTACGTGAAGTTCAACGACCCATTGTACCTCAAGGTTGAGAAGTTGGACATATTGGTGAGGTTGGTCCCCGAGAATAACTCGAAGCTATACACAATGTTGTTCAACGAATTGACCGAGTACTCGAAAGACTTCGACCACGAGTTTGTCACAAAGGCCATCCAGGCGATCTCGCAGTTGGCCATCAAGGTTTCCAACGGCGGTCACGATACGAATAACAAGTTTTTGAACTCAGTTGTCGACGAACTAGTGTCGATGTTACAACAAGACGGTAGGGAAGAATACAGGGATGCCATCATGATCAGTATCGGTGATTTGTTCCGTCACGATAGCGAAGGTAATTTGATCGCAGAAACATCTAAAAATGAGTTAAGTGCCATTGTATCGTCATGGCAAGACGTGGAGACCATCTTCTCATCGGATCTAGGGAAATGCAATTACTTCTGGTTCTTGGCTAACTTTACCCAATGCGACGTGGAATCCAAGCTACGTTCTACGGTAGAAGTGTTCGACGAACAAGGGCCTTTGACCCAGATGTCTATCCTAATGTGCGTAGTGAAATGCCACAATTCCGCGTCAAGCAGCTTCTTGCAAGAAGTATTGGACTTGTGTACTTCAGAAGTGCACGATTTGGACATTAGAGACATGGCAATGATGTACTGGAGGTGTCTATCGATTGACAACGGTGACCAAGTTATTAACCAGTTGTTCGATAGGTTTGAAATCCCCAAGCTACACTCAACGTTGAGCTCTTTCTCAAAGGAAACTTTACAGATCCTACTTCAAGAACTATCGATGCTCTCATCAGTCTACTTCAAACCACTATCACAAATGAGACGTCGTGCTAACGACCTAGATATTATCAAAGACAAGGACATCGATGAGCTAAAGGGTATGGCAACGAACGAGATCCTGAAGAATATGAACGAAGATGTGCTTCTCGACATGGACGACTCGCCCACAGCCACAAACTCCACTGTGCTCGACGAGTTGAACGATCTTTTCGATATCACTGGTGATATGAACAAGGTTTCGATATCCGGAGGTAACAACAGTTCAAAACCTGCAGCAAACTCAAACTCAAACTCAAAATCGCACGTCACGGACCTCTTAGACTTGATGTAAATATACCCATGTATGTCTTATCTTTTCTCTTTTAATTGTCCTTCTGTAAAGTATACCCCAGATTCTAAATTATTATATACAAGTAAATATATGGGCACGGCCCTATTTCTGCTCCGTCTACTTTTGCTGCTGCTGTTGCTTCTTTTGCTCGGCCAGTTGCTGTTCTAGTCTCTCAAGCTTCTGCTGCACCATCAAATCACGCTGCACATCCAAATACGAGTCCCCTTGATACGACAAGATACATTTGCGCATCGCATCACGAGGTTCGTTGCATGCTGGGAAAACCTTGAGCCCATGTATCTTAGAGCACTCAACCATAGCCTCAACGTAATCTACACACTGAGCATAAGCGAACTTCTTCAAATTCTGACGGGCTTCCTTCTCCTCTGCCGGGTTGAGCATCCAAAGAGGTAGTCTTTGGTTATGTTTCTCGATATTTTCAGACATCTTTTCCCCTGTAAATCAGCACTAATAACCGCAATTGATCCGCGATTTCTTCCTATATATTAACCTAAATTTCGATAGCACTCAGAAATACTTTCTTAAGATGCTTAAAGCTGTTGTTACGGCCTGTTTTCGTCCTCTAAAACATTGATCTCATCGCTCTTTCCATAAAGCTTTTTGGTTGAAATTCTCAATCTTTAAAGCTTTTTGTATGAAAAGTTTTACAAAATTTCAACTGATATACAAGTATCGAGTGAAAGAGAAGTAGATTTGGTGGTGGTAAAAGCTGGTATCAAGCCTCGCTCTGTGACTTTAGTGGTAGTTTTGAGTAGTATTATCACCAGTGATACAAAATGTTTGGTCCTTTCAGAGCTTCTCAGCCGGCTTTAGGTGGTTTGTTGTGGAAAGTGCCATGGAGAATGTCTGGTCCTCAAAAGGCTAGACAAAGAGACAGATTAAGAAAGGTGGATGATGTGCTTGCGACGCTAAAATTGGGTCTACATTTGAACCGGAACTCCATGCCTGTTTCTGAGGCGTCGCAGCTGAACGTGCGTAAGATCAAGCCTGGTGTGAAGAGTCTTCGTATATTGGATAAGGCCAAGTACTTCCCAAAGGAACACGAAATGTCTGCAACGGACAAGTACTCTGTGTTCAGCAGGTATTCGAGCGGGTACAGAAAGGGTATACACAAGGTTCCCAAGTGGACCAAGCTCTCCATCAGAAGAAACCCTCGTCATTTCTGATCTTTGATCCCCCAAGTATATTACAATTTACATATATAATATAAATCCGTGTACATAGATAGTGAAAAACTAATACAAGATGATGATTAGTAGTTGTTCCCCCCACACTACAAGGACTTCCAGACGTTTGAGGAGTCTAGTGGCGCTGCGTCGTGGCGTAGATCTAGCAATTGGCCGTTGTAGAGTGCGAGATCTAGTGAGTGGAACATCTTCAGCTTGAGAACCCGAACTTTACTTTCCTCGCCTTCTGGCTTATTATCCGCAGTTTCGGGCTCCTCTTCAAGAAGCTTCCTTTGGATCTCCATTACGCTGGAAATTCCGTTCTGAATAGAGGATCTCAAGTGCTCAATCTCCCTCATCACTTCATCTATTTCCTGTTCCAATTGCGGAATATTCAGTTCACTTTCCACGCGCCGTACTTGGTTCTTTTGCTCCTGGAACGACTTTATCAGTGACTGCACCATGTTTTGTTGCCTCTCGACCTCCGCCTGTAGCTGCTTTATAAGCTCATCGTGATGTGTTTGTTTCTCGCTCATCTGCTTTGTTAAAAGTCTCATATCTCTCTTGATCTGCTTAACACTGGCTACATCGCTCTCAATAATGAAATTAGAGCGCACCTGCTGCAGTAGCTCGACTGGATTGTTCATTGCGACCTGATTTCGATCCCTATTGACCTGGATACACCTGGATATACCCTATGTTATCACTGATACATCATCAATTGGTCAATTTTAAAGGTTTAAAACCTTTAATTCTAAATGTTTAAACCTTTTTACAATAGTAAACAAAATACAAACAAGAAGAAGTGAGAAAGAAGAAGAAAAAAGGCGTTCAGGAGAGCCTCCAGGACGACCAATGGACACCAAGCAGCGGCAGTATGCGCGTCTGGCGATGCACCTAAAGCAGTTGCGGGAAAACCTCGATGAGACGTGTGCTCAGGTCGAGACGATGGCCCAACAAAGCAAAATGATCACCAAACTCGGAGCCAACCAAGCAGCGTCTTTTATTGGGAGCAGCCGCGTGTTTGAGAACGAAATGTTGAAGAAGTAGGGTCTATGTAACCCCGCCTTCCCCCCCTGTATTATTTCATTAACGTATACATATAAATAAACCTTTATTAAATATATACACACATCAATTTGTCACTGATGATTCCTTTTGTCTCTCTTTCCTTCTCAGCTTCTTAACCTCGTACTCGTGCGAGCCCTTGAAGTCTTCGCCAAGGAGCAACGGCTGGGGTTTTGGGTCGTTGGAGAAGTACGGGTGCGATAAAGCCTCGTGTGCGGTGAACCTGGTGTCCTGGTCGTAACGCAACAACTTGGATGCCAATTCGAGGGCATCATGCGGCACACCATCGCTCGAGAACTTATCCAAAAACACGTTTTCGTAGTTCTGGGTGAGCTGCGGCACGAGCATGAACCACCAGGGCATGTCCACCATCTTGGGCCACTGGTCTAGCGAAGGAGTGCCCATTACCTGGATGATCTTGTTAAACTGGTCGATCTCGTTTGCGCCAGGGAATAGTGCACACCCAGTGAACAGCTCGACCAAGAGACATCCGCATCCCCAGCAGTCCACTTCGTATTTGTAGTCCGTGCAGCCCAACAACAACTCAGGCGGCCTGTACCAGAGCGTGATGACTCTGTTTGTGTTGGAATTTGTCGTATTGCCAACGAGCTTCTTAGCGAGCCCAAAATCGGTAATCTTTAGGTTGCCCCTGTTGTCAATCAATAGATTCGAGCCCTTGATGTCCCTGTGCACGATCTGTTGCTGGTGCAAGTACTGGAGCCCCACAAACAACTGTTTCATGAGATGCTTAATATTTGCGTGCGAGAACTCGATCGACTTGTCCATCAACATCCCAGCCAAGTCGTTTTCCATGTACTGGAACCCCATCGAGATCGAGTTCTTATCGCACACGATGATCTCGTTGATGAGACTGATGTTCGCGTGGTCAAGCTGCTGGAGAAGCTTGATTTCTCGTATCGATGTGATGGGGAACCCATCTCGTTCCTGTTCCAATCTGAGCCTTTTCAACGCTATGAGTTTGCCCGTGTGCACGTTTTCCGCCTTATACACCTTCCCATACGTACCTTCTCCGACCTGTGCCAACGGCTGGAAGCTAGACTTGATGTTGGTGAACGATATGAGCGATTGTTGCAACGTCTCTGGCTGTTTTGCTGGCACTGCAGCGTCCGTTGATTTCGGTCCCATGGACCTTGGTCCTCTAGGAATTGCGTCATGACCTTCAAATCTGGACCCTCTGGGACCCGGTCTACCACTGTATTTCATCTTGCCTCCACGTTTCCCAACATGTGGACCTGGACTGGCTCTTCTAGGCCCATGGGGCATGCCATTAGACCTGCCATCTCCTCCATTTGCGCTTTGGTTTGGGTTCTGGTTCGCATTCTGACCCGAATTTGGCTGGTAACGCGACTGAACTGCGCCGTGGTATCTCGAACCTGGTCTCCTCTTCTTAAAAACCTTCGGCTGGCTCATACTTGGCGATGCGTATACCCTGTTTTGGCCCTGATATCCTCTCTTGTTCTTGTTCTTCTTCTAACAGTGCATTTTGTTCATACAATTTGTTAAAGCTGTTAAAATTATTTCAGTATTGCAATGAAAAAGCCTTTAGAAAAGAAGAAGACAAGACAGGACTAGACAAGGGCCCCCCAATTGTCAAGATAAATAATAAATAAGTTAAAATCGGATCATCTGATACATAACAGTCGTGTAGCGACACTACTGCTAGTGCCACTACACAACCGGTGGAATATTTGAATCATTATAAATAAGAATATGAATGAATTGTGAATGAAGGAATGAATGGTCGGAGGGAGGGAGGGAAAAAATAAAGGTCCTAAGCCCTAGGCCCTCACAAAGTGAGCAAGTAGGAACCTAGCACGGCAGTCAATGCCAAAACAGAGTACCCGGTTCTGTAAACACCCTTCAAAGTCAACTCCTTACCGGCATCCCAGATCAAATGTCTGATACCGTTACCGAAATGGAACGCAAATAGGTACGCACAACCAACCTTGGCAGTGATATCCAACCACGATGGGATCTTCTCGTTGTAGAACTGAACCAAGTTCTCAGTGTTCAAACCTAGACCGAACAAACTCGAAACACCAAACCCAATGGTAATGGCATAGAATGCAAAACCCAAAAGAACACCAGAAACACGGTGTACGGACGACAAATACCATGTCAATTGTGGTTGGTAGATAGTCAAATGTGGAGACACTGGTCTGGCCTTTCTTTGAGCAACAAGTAGCTCGTATTCTTCAGCAGTGGTTGTCTTCTTGGCCATAATGTTGGATTGACCACGAACAAAGTTGGTCATCATCAATCTTGTGTTGACATTCAAAACGCTGGGTCTGACCCCGCTGATAATTCCTGGCTTCAAAACACTCTTGAACATTGTTAATGGCTTGTTGAGTTGCTGCTAGGTTGGCTAAAAACCTTGCAAATGTGTGTTGAACTACCCAAATCCAAATTAATTATCGGTCTTTTGTATGGGTTGGAGTGCTTCCTATTTATATAGTCCGGATTTTGCTGAGTTTTTTTGGAATTTTTTTTGGTCCGGAGCGAATTCTCGGAGCAAGTCGGGAGCGGTCACGTGGACGGTGTTTGGTTGGGGTGGGTGGGTGAACGGGTACCTGGCACTATTTTGGTGTCAGGTGACTTGTATTGGGTGACTGGCGCCGCTGCCACTGCCGCATACACTTAATCTATTATTATGATTATGATTATGATTATGATTATTACTACTATACTATTTAATATACTTTGTAAAAAGTCTTATTTTATTAGTGGGCAGGTGCAACGCCCAACCAGCCGGTGATGGAGTCTATGATGGCGCTGATGATTGGGGATTCTGTACGTGCGCTGGCCACGGAAATGTAGTCGCCGGCAGCAGGGTTGGCACGCTTCTTGCCCAAGTCGACGAACGCAACGACAAAGTTGATGATCAAAGCCGCAGAAACGACAAAGGACACCAGCAAGGGCCCCACAGGGGCATCCAAGTGTTTGCCGCTACGGGCCTTGATCACGTTCAAACGCGTCACGTAGGTGTGGTAGGCCCAGAGACCGGTGAACACGGTTAAGCCGAAGTATATGTACGTGAGCCAGTCGGCCAACTTTGCCAAGTTGGCCTTCTTGACCGAGTTCGAGATGGAGAATGTTAGCACGCTGAGCAAAGTGGTGACGCTGAGCCACTTGTTGAACGTACGTTCGTTTGCGAGCCAGACCTTGGCTTCGACCTTGACCGGACCTGCGTTTTTCAAGTAGCTTGTTGGCTTTTTCACGCCAGGTGGGAGCTCTATTTCCTCGTCCTCGGAGTCGACACCGGTGAGTTTGCTGCTTTCTGCGTTGCTTGCGCCGGTGAAGAGACTCATGATAGTTGGTTCGAGGTTCTTGTGGCGACGACGGCTCTTCTTGCTCTTCTTTTTGTGGGACGTTCCAGACCCGTCTTCATCGTCTGAGGACTCGTTGTCGCTGCTACCGTCATCGATAGCGCCGCCGTTTCCAGCGGCGGCATTGGCGGCATTGGCTGCTGCTGTTGCAGCGGCAACAGCAGCGTCATGGGACAGATCGCCAGAAGTACCGTTGCCGGATGCAACAACGGATAGTCGCTTCATCTTGTCCATCTTGGCCGCATGCTCTTGTTGTCTTTCCAACTTGCGTTTCTCTTCCTCGTACGCCTGCTTGGGGTCCTTCCTGATATCGAATTCCAAATCAGGCAACCAGAAAGGCAACATGTCCAACTTCTCGTCCTCGCCGAACAATGAGGCAACACCTTGCACGTACTTGGAGAACTTGGGCACTTCCTTGACCAAGTGCGAGTTGGCAAGATCCGCAATCCACTTCACCTGGTGCCCGCCGTGGCTCAACGCGCTCAAAGCGTTCTCAGAAGATGCAGCCAATGAAGAAGATGTCTTCACCTTAATCTCCATCACCGAGTATGGGAACTTGGCGTACTCGCCAGGTCTCACCATCTTCAATGGGTTCACGACATCGGCATCGATGTCCGACCTGTGCCAATGCTTAGGGTCCCTGATTGGACGATCCTTGTCGAAGGAGTCCTCTCTAATGTACATAATATCGGAATCAATGGTGATTCTGACACGGTCGTCACCAGGGATTTGGAACGCAGTTCTCTGGTACAACGTTCTTAGCACAGGTTGCAACTCGTTTTCAAGAATGAACTTCTGGATGGAATCAAACTCATTTTCCAACTTCTTGGCAGTATCGCTGCTGGACCCAGACTCCTTCAACTTCTTCAACATGAGCTCCTTGTATTCTGTGTCGCCGTTGAAAATGAAACCGTTGATGAACTTGGGCTTCAACTTGATTCTAGTCTCTTCAAAGTCGGTTCTGTTTGACTCATCGTCAATGACAAACATTCTCTTCTCCAAGAAAATGTCTGGCTTGTCACTCAACTTCCCGATCCATCTCAAACGCAACGTTGGAGCAGAATTGGTCTTCAACAACTTGTTGTTGTACAACTCGAATGCGTCGTTGTCAAAGTACAACGTGGAAATCACGGGCTCGAAACTCTTGTTCAAATGGCCCACATCCGTTTCGTTGCTCGAATTGGAAATCGCAGGCCCGCCGTCGTCATTCAAAAGCGACGACTCTAACCTGTTGATTAAATCGTCACTCTCAGATGGCGCCTGTGCATAAACTAGCACGGGTAACCGTCTCAAAATATTCGTCTTCACCTCCATCAAATTATCCTGGTGCACCCAGAACTTGAACGACTGCGTCGTGGTCTCCTCGTGGTTTGGAATCGACGAAAACTTGGAAGAATTCGCCAACGACTTGGACACAGTTGAGAAGTTGTTCCTCACAATATTGTACAAGTAAGAAATCTTGTACAACAAAGGCGAATACTCTTCCGAATGGAATGGAAGCGACTTCAATCTAACCTGCAACAACGACTTCACAGATGGGTACCCAGGGTGCAACTTATCGTGCTTCTTAACAATCTTAGTGAACCCAGTAAAGTTCAAACGCTGGAAATTGTCCAATTCCTGCGCCTGACTCAAACACTCCTCCAAATGTTGCTGGAACGCTTGGAAATCAATAGACTGCAAACTCTCGTCATTGTCAGTCTCCTCTTCAAGCTTATTCAACGTGTTCATAATCTTATTGTAAGTCGAAGTCTGGAAACTATACACTTTCTCAAGCTCCTCATCTAGCGCCGTCACAAACTTCGACTCGTCTTTTTCCGTCCAATACTCATCCGCCTTACCCTGTTTTTTCCCCTTCTTACTACCACTATTGTTAATCTCAGAATCACGAATAACGGACTCCTTCAAAAGCTTCTTCAACTTCTCATAGTCGATATACTGATCTCTCCATGGAGGATAAGTATCATTGGCTAATTTCACACCAAACAACATTATATTTTTTTTTAGCCACCTGAATACTCAACTCAATTCCACTATTAATGCAGCTCAATCTCCTATAATATGGCCCCTGTCTGACTAGATATGCTTATTTTAAAAACACACTTATGTATAGAATAATCTATTATATGTGTAGAATTAAAGGACGGACCAAAGTTTCCATCCTTTAATTTATCAATTTTGAAGGGGAGAAAAAATTAACCATGTTCGATGCCATATAAAAGCTGTAAATTGGCATTTTTTTTTTTTTTAATATTAATATTAATTAATATATATAGTGGGAAAAAGAGGCCGAAAAGATTAGGCACGTGCGTGCGGTCACGTGGATCTGTTTTTTTACTGTTTCCGTACTGTTACCCGGATGTTGGTTTGACCCGAAAAACGTCTCGAAGAGATTGTCACTATCTACGTATGTATGGACCCTTGGCACGTAACGGGCGGCACGTGACGTGTTTTTCTCCTTCTTCCTTCCTTCCTTTCCCCGGGTAACCAAGTGTGTGTTGTTTTTTTTGCGATTTTCCAATCAGGTCACGTGGGTGGGAATCATCTTGCTCCGGTCCAGCCAGCACACCATCGCCCATCTTATTCATTCATCTATTCATTGGGAATTGCAAGTGCTTCTTGCTCCACGAAATGCTGCTGTACTTGCCTGTATATTTATTTTTTTTCAATTGTATATATATATATATAGTTAATAATATGGTATTTAGTTTGGTTTGGTCTGGTCTAGTCTAGTTTTGACAAAATAGCTCTCAGTTTAACAACAGTTGGCCTTGGATCCCGATGCTCCAGAGCCACGGATACTCACACTGCCCTCCTTGTCTGCCTTCCCCTCCATCTTACCATCGTCGATCTTATCCTGGATCAACTTAGCCAAAGTGAAGAAGATCTCGCTCACGTTTGTATCGTCCTTGGCACTGGCCTCAATGAATGGAATTCCCAACTCCTTCGCCAATGCTTCCCCTTGTTCGTATGACACAGTTCTCGTATCCATGTCCTTCTTGTTCCCCACTAGCAGCATCACCACATCCTCGCTAGCATGCTGGTTAACAGTAGAAAACCACTGTCTGATGTTCTCAAACGTTCTCTCATCCGTCACATCGTAAATCAACACAATCCCCATCGCACCCCGGTAGTACGCAGTAGTGATGGTCCTGAACCGCTCCTGCCCAGCAGTATCCCAAAGCTGCAACTTCACACGCTTCCCATTGATATCCACAGTCTTGATCTTGAAATCAATACCAATCGTAGTAATAAACGTTGGAGTAAACTTGTCTTCCACAAAACGCACCAAAAGACACGACTTACCCACACCAGAGTCCCCGAGAAGCAAAATCTTCATCACAGAATCATAGTTCTTGTTCATGCTGCCATTCGCAGACACAGTTCTTAGTCCTGACATCCCTATTAATTCTATTCTTTTAAAGCCGAAATATACTACTACCTAATGCTTTCTTTAGCTTCTTCTATACTTTCCTAATTCGATACTATCAAACAGCCCAAAAACCAGCAACTTTAAGCAGTCTATCCCCCACTAGTCTATGTTATGGGTCACTATTACGTCCCTTTCACACTTCAATGCTGTTTTCTACCGCCGCTTCGCTCCTTCTCAATCATCTTTGTACTCCATTTAATGTGGTAATCTCTCTCTTTCTTTGCAATCTCCCTTTCCAGATTAAAGTCGAAATCTTTTGATGGGGAAAAAGCCGAATCGTCGTTCGTGATATGATTTTTTGTATTAGGTGACATACTCTCTATACACAAATCTATACTACTGGTACTACTGGTACCGCTGGTACAGCTGGTGCTGCTGGTACTACTACTGCCTCATGCGTAATAGCTTCTCCATAATACACCTTCCATGTCTTCTAGTTGTTCTGACGTGAACTGGAATCTGTCCAAGTGCCATGTATCGGCTCTCACTTTCTTGTATCTTGAGATGATGTTCTTTGCGGCAGCACCACACATGCCACTAGTACGTGCCCACGACGCGAGGATGGCTATGTTGGCTGGCACCCAGTCTGGAAGCGGGGATACGTATGGGAATGCTTCTATTATGGCGCCTAAACCTAATACCGCACCGTGAATTTCGGTATTTGATTTGGAAAGCGCTGCCTTCTGCTTAGAAGTGTAGGACCCTAGCTTCTTGTTGAAGTGATCTAGAAGCATATGCAACGTAGCAGTGTCATAGGAGATGTTGTGTACAATCCCTGCTAGAACGAACGCTGCCTTCTGGCGCACTTCGACGGAAGATTCGTAGTATAGCTTGTCAACGACGAAGTCCAATATCTTTTCGCGTTCCGGCTCCTTCATCACCAACGACTGGGTCGAGAAGATCTTTTCTGCGTACGTCAAGTTCACACGAAGCTCATGGGAGCTTGTTAGGTCTGTCAAGTCTAGGATTGAGATCATTTCCGGTAGCAGGTGTTTGGGGATCGGAATGTATGCGAGTTCCAAGTATACATTGTACGCCTTGATGTTCACCATCTTGCACACATCGCGCATACGGTCTAGCTTCATCAAGAATGGGGCCAAATACTTGTACGCAAAGGGGGCTAGACATGCCTTGGCACCGGTATGGATTAGATGGGACGTCCAATAGAACATTGTCGTTGCCAAGTATATGTATCGTGTTTTCAAAATGTCCTGAGCTGAAAGGTTCTTTACTAGCTCTCTTTCGGTTTCGATCTCCTCGAAGATTTTGATGGCCTTTTCTTTCAGCCACTCGGGCACCTCCCTCACCTCTAGTGGTTGATTCTGTGCCGATTCAAGTAACGATTTGACATTCGGTTTGTGAGCCGATGCCTTCACGTAGAATATAACCGAAAACAATTTTCCGACTTCACGGCGGACAACATCCGAAGGATGGTCAAAGACTAGATTGTCAATGATGCGCTGAACTGATCCCATCTTGAACGTGACATCGGAAAGAGCCTGTGTAATCACAGTCAACTTACCAGAAAGCTCCAACGACGATTCACTTGTAACATCAAACAATCCTTCCACAGTTAAGAATCTACGATATATCTCTGGAGATCTTCTCAAGTCAATGAAGCCTGGAACCCACCATGCAACCACGCTCCATATATCGGTGGTGGTTGCATTGTAGTTATTGTCCAACCATTTCCCTAAGAACCTCTTCAAAAATGATTCGAACTTCACTAAATCCGCATCTGTGGTGTATTTGCAGCTCAGTAATAGTCCAGACACAATCTCACTACATGCAATGAGTGAAGATTTGTCATCCTTATCATATATCTCCTCACATATGTCAAGGATATCCTCGTACTTCATTGAGCAACACTCGTTAGAGATCAAATGGACAAGAATACCAAAGAGCCCTAACCTATTAGTACTGAAGCTGCTTTGAGCCTCATTGGAACGAATGAAAATCTGGCATAGTTCCATTAACCACTCCTTTGTAATAAGCTTACCAAACTCTTTCATGATCTGCATATCCTCCTCCCTTAAATTAAAGTTTATTTGGTTCTGTGTTTTTACAACGCCAACTGGTCTACCCCAAGATAGCCAGCCAACATACGCCTTTGAGTCAACAAAGTAATTTGGGTGCTCGACATTGTCCATTTCTTTGAAAAACTCTTGCTCAAAGTTTGGTTGTGAGGAGTCCAAATATTTCACGTATTCTCTCACGTAGTCCGAACGATATGTTGCAGCAACATCATAATTGTAGTTTCCCAAAGAAATCATTTTATTGCAAACATTCAACATTGTCACAATACAATGAGCAATCACTAAAGGATGTTTTGTCTTGGTTAACTCGAAACTTTGAACTAAAACATCTGGATTAGGTTTTATTTCCAAATTTTGTTGTATGACTTGGCCAATACGAACAATCTGACACACGGAGATCCAACGCAATTGAGGATCCTTCTTTTGGAACGCAATGAGGTTAGCATTTAAAGTTTCTAGCTTTTGTAGATACTCTTGTCTCTTTCTGTCCTTTGCAGTCTTAACAACAGATACTTGTTTTCCAATGGTATCATCGTTGGGCTTTAAACAGTCAATAGCAGATTCATCGAAAAGACACACTTTTGAAGGAATCTTAATTAAGTCCGATACGCTGTCTAATACCTGATCAGATAAAGAAACAACAGTATCTGAATTGATTTTAGAAGCACGTAATAATAGAATAATCATTCTTTCGAGATTATTATAGTCTGACATCATTTTACGTTGGATTTTCTTCATGGAAAGAACCTGAATCAATACTTCAAGTCTCTTTGGAGCCTCATCATCTGTGCTTTCCAAAGCAGCTTCAAATGCATTAAAAACTTTCTTTACGATTATGGAATATGATCCAATCAATTGCTTCATAACATGGATCATACATTGCTGCGCTGGTCTATGAATATTAGGATAAACCGAAAGCGATAGAGAAATTACATCATTGAGTAGTTTTGATTCAAGTTTAGATGGTTTTCTGTTAGTTGAATGCAACGTGAGTCTGGAAGTATGTAATTCCTGACAGTCAGCAGCTAGATAAGTTCTTGTAAATGGCAAAAATGGTTCTTCCCAGTGGGCAATATCTTGGATGTTTTCCAAAAACTCGATCGAAATAGCACCCTTCGGATCATCAATGAAAATAGTCTCCTGGCCTACATCTGTGAACCAAACCTTCAAACCGTGTAATAATGTTTGGAATACAGAAGTTGAGTTCTCAAAATTCTCGTTCATAAATTTGAACACTTTATGCAAGAACAAACCTATTTCCTCTCTCAAATGATGAATCTTAGAATATCTTGGATCTAAGGCACGTTCCGAAGGTGTTTTACCAAAGAAGTAGTTGTATGAAAAGACATCAATGTCTCTAAATGCCATATATGAATTCATCATTGAAGAATTCGAGTCTCTATCATTCCCAGGAACTGGCGTTGCAATCCCAGAAGGTGCTTCAGAAGGTTCCGTATCATAATCCACTAGTTTGTTATTTTCGGTTCCAGTTGATTCGTCTGATATATCAAAGTTTTCATCAGCATCAGAACCTTGAGCTTCTGTCATTTCTATATCAGTGTCGCCAGTTTCGCCTCTGACTTTTTCTATGTCTACTAATAGCTCGTTGTTGTCACACGTTTCATCGCGTATCTTTTGCAAAAGCAATAACTTTTTCTTGTATGGATCCATGAGTGATATTGATTTGTTGCTTTGATTGAAATCAGCATCGTATAATATACTACTACCAGAAATAACATTCGTAATGATCAATATATTCTTTTTCATATTGTCGACGTAGTTGAAGTTGTTCTGCGGATCACTCATCAAACTTTCCATAGACTTAGCTGCAAAGGTGTAAAAGCGTTCGATTAATTTCATAGCAAAATCAATTTCCTGTGAGGAAGGTTGATGCCATTTGAATTGCTGTAGTTTGGGGTCATACTTTCTTTTGTCAAACTGTAATCCACCCCACTTTTCAGAATCTTCAATTTCACAATCCTCTTGGAATAACCTATAATCTACCACTTCCGTGGTAGTGAGACTTTCTAAAGTATGATGCAAAAGCATGGCCGTTATCACATCTAAAGGTGGATTTGTAACGTTGGTGTAAATGTATTCAAGCAAGTCAACAAGATCATCTGCGAATGTCAAGAGAGATTCTTGTGCATATCTTAAGACATCATTCAACGTGGATAACAGAGTTGCCAGTTTGACATCTCTAGGTTGGATCTCTGTTGTACTTCTGACAGAACCTGCTCCATTCTTTATTTGCTCTCTGATATTGAAATTCAAATCCCTAAATATCTTAACACTCAAAGAATGATCTCTTTTAATTGATGCACTCAAAGGAATAGAAACTAGTTCGATCAATGGGTTTTTGACCTTAAAAGAATCATTATCCCAAAATGATTTTTCAAGCAAACCGAAAACGTAGTAAAACATCTTGTTGTCCATAGACTGAAGCATAATCATAGATGTTTGGTTGATTTTAGAAATTAAACCTGGATCTAGGTCCACATCCACTAATTGATATAATTTATCGACATATACCTTCATACAGTTTTCAAATACAGTAGTGGATGCTTTAAAGGCCTGTTCAAGAACAGATTCATCGTATTGGAAATCAGTTGATGATCCACCTTCCTTGATGAAGTACAAATGCTGTTCTATGAATGGGATCGTATTGGATTCAAATGTTAAGTATTCATCATCCTTTACAAAAACTTCTATTGGGATGAAACATGATATCGAAACAATACTATTCATCAAGTTACTAGTTAATGAGATGTTATTGAGATCAATCTTTTCGATTAGTATGGAAAGAAGGTTTGTAATATGAACACGATATAGTTTATCTTCGATTAAGAACCTTACAATTCTTGTGAATTGTTTCAACGACGTGAGTAACCTATGTTCTGAGTTAACATATTGATCAGAAAGGGCATCGTATAAATCGACAATAATCTTATCGCAAATTTTATGGGCGTTCTTTGGCTTCATATCTAACAAATATCCGAAACTTGAAATATAATAGTTAGCAACCTCTGATTGTTTACTTTGTGAACCGACTAGTAGAAGATCAATGAATGAGTTTACGAGGATTTCATGACATTCATCAGTAAACTTTAACTCGTTCCTATAAGGAGCATCTGCCTTCTTTTCGTGCATGTACCTTTCGTGATACATCCTAATAAATCCATGGATAAATTTGGCAATAATATCGGTCCAGTATCCCGTGTTGGAAGGATGGACATACGTCTCTACTGATGTTAAAAGTTTTGTTAATTTATCGAAGAAAGCATGTGGATTTTTCCCGTTGATTGAGTAAACTAGAGGCCTTACTACTCTAGTGACTGAACAGAGCTGATAATCTTCCTTTATATGGTTTTTAATTCTGTTCAAGATGAAGTCCATTTGAAATTCTGTGAGAATACCGTAATCTCCAAAGTCAACATTAGATAGCGCTAAAATACGTGGATTCGCTTGCTGGATATATTGATAATAAGCATCCATGGCAACATGGCCGACAAAAGCATACAAATGAGTGTCAAAGCTATTATCAGCACTCGTGTTAGACCATAAAGAAAATAGTACTGGGAAATAATCTAGGACTTTTCTATCCTTGTGATAATGGAACGGTACTAAACATGAGAGCGACGGTAGGGCTACTGACATCGTTTGTGGCGATATAGATGCTAAGAAGTAATCCATAGTATCCGTCAGTATATTTGGATCATTGGGATCAAAAAATGGCCTAGCCATTGATGATAACATCACCAATAGTCTGAACAATGATAAGTCGCTTTTATTCTCGATATCGTACATCTTATAGTCAGGTTCTGTAGTTGGTAAAAATTCATTCAATAAGTCCTTCATCGGTTTATAGTCTAATACCATACCAATCTTTATCAACTCTTGAGTAAAATCAGTACCTTCGTCTCCTGTAGAAACTAATTTCTCAAACATCTCCAAATGGAGTTGTCTATAAACTTTCTGACCTCTAACAAGACAAAGGTTGTAATACACAACAGCTAGTGCCTTACGCAACGTAAGTGGGAATTCAAAATGCATACAATTCTTTAGTTCATTTGTCCAGTGGTTGACGTTAATAACTGCTGCCGATCTCGCGGTTATCTTTCCTGAAACTCCGAAATCTGGATCGGCAGCATCTAAGAACTCATTTTCCTCTAGTAGTTCCATTGAATCATTCTCATCGTCCTCATCAAAGTTTGCCACATCATGTGGATCATCCGCTACATCTTGTATCAATCTAAACATATCGGAATTCAATGCCAAATCGTAAACTTCATTCTTTAATGCTAGTAAATCCTTACTGGTAATACTAATAAGACCCTGTACATCCATTGACTTGATTGCAACGTATAAATTGGTGAGTATATGATAGAGATACTTCGCCTGGTCCAAGTGCGACTCGATATCATAAGGTAGAAGATCTTCTAGTTCTACCGCTGGCTTCACCCGCCTACCGAAAAATCGCGATGTTGGATCATGGATATTCGCCCTATGCTTTTCCACATCTTCGTCAAAATCAAGGCCATAATGTGCTAGACGTTCCTTCATATAGCTCCCTTCCAAAACTTTATACATGAGTGTAGGTGTCGTAGACCTAGCTCTGTTGGACAAACCATCCTCATTCGATCCAATGCCATTCAAACCATTCGATAATTTCGTCTTCTTCACGCTCAATTCTGCATTGCTTGCAGATCTCTTGTCACTTGCCATCCTAACGCTCTGTAAAAGAGGATTCTTCAAAGCCTTAGATGGCAAAGGGCTCTTGATGTTGGAATTGGCCTGCTTCTCGCTCATTTTTATTCTCTTCGACAACTATCGAATTGATTGTACTCTTAAGTTAAAGCTCAGTGTGGCAAATAATATTTTATTATGGGAAAACCTTAGCTTTGGCTTAAGCGTATTTTACGTGCAAATCACCAACAATTAACAGGGAACCTGGGCGCTGCACAACTTTTCCTAAAGGTTACGGGTGTTATTTGAGCTTTCAGTACGTACTATGTATGTAAATGGTAAAGGGATGGGGCTCTACATTTTTTCGAGTTAACATAGTTTTAACGTCGCTTAGTAAGTTGCGTCATTGATGATCCATTAAAGAATATGACCTTCCCAGAAGGTCTCAGAGGGTAATACCCTTAAAAGAATAGAGTTATACAACGTTACATACCGTTTCACGACTACAGAGAGGGTGTACTGTAGGGATACACGATGAGTTAGGTGTTCATATCGATAAAGTCGATGATATCTATTTGCGACCTGTTCGCAAAAGCATTTTCCGTAGTATGTACTAAAGGGTGTAGCAATGACAAAGTATCGCCGTTCATAGAAGAAGAGCGTCCTCTTGACTCATGGAACTGCTGTTGCTGAGCGTTGGAATATATCTGGAAGGCTTTGAGTTTCGGGATTCGGAACACCAACTTGCTTTGATTCCAGTTCAACTGTAAGATAGCTAGCTGGGATAAGGTCGAGTCCTTCATGCGAGCCTTGAGTATTTCGTTCGCAATACTATACCTGTCAATCTCTACAAAGAGTTCTGTGTCTTCTACAAGAAATGGGAGGATATTGTGTTGGAACACAACACAATCCCAGATGCTATGTAGATGGAACTCAATCCGCTTTAGGTCCTGGATGATTTGTTTGTAGCTGGACACTGTTTCAAGCTGAACAGGTTGCAGCTCCGTCACCTGAAGCTCGACATCGCTTGAATAGAGAATTAGCTTATTCAAACTGAACGGAATCTCACAGAGATTCTGCAGAGACAGTATACTCGATACCGTGAATCCGATAGTATCGATATATACAGATTTGGAGTACACTAAATCTTCCCAATCGGTGCTGATTGGTGCTTTGTAGCTCTTGAGGTTACCGAAAAAGCAATCAATGAACTTGACGTTACCCAAGATATTGGTGTTGAACTCAAGGTATAACGAGATAATGCTAGGGCATTTGATGTTCATGAATTTCGGCTCGCTGCTGAGTAACGACGGTTTAATCGTTAGCGACTCCCTTACATGGGAGCCATCCACAAGATCCCGCACCACATTTGTGTTGTAGTTGGCAATCACAAGATGGTCACAAGGCGGTAAAATAACAGTCCTCCCCGGTGGAAGCTGGTACTGGTCGATACTCGAAAGCAGTGGGCAATACTTCAAACTCTCCACTATGCCGCTATTGTCCTCTACTTGCAAGTGCTTCAATGTGCGCAATTTCGGTGCCATCATCTTCCGGCCACGTCGCAAATTCAAAGTGTATACAATCTCCACATTGTGTAGGTACGTATTTTCAAATATCGTATCCACATCAAACATATCCACTTCCTCCCTATCAAACGCTCCGCTACTATTAGCCAAGATGTGCAACTCACACAACCTCAACAGCGCGCTGCAGTGACAAAGCTCTCGGAAGTAAAACTTAGACAAAAAGTTCACGTACGTTTTGTAAATCAAACAGATATTTTTCTCCTGGCCCATACCACTCAACCCTTTGCTCAACTCCCCCAACGTCGTCGCTAATGGATCGCTGTAAAACCGATCGCTCATTACCACCACTAATATATTATCAAACCTACCCAAAAACTCACTCACATTCCCAAAATCAAATGTGTCACTAAACACACACATCGTATTTGACTCATCAGACACCAAATCGTAATTTAACGGAGCTGGAGACGCCCTGGATGCATGTTTATCTGAATCAATAATCGCTAAAATCCCTAGCTTTTTCCGAACAACCGACCGAAAATGCACTCCTATCTGGCTCCATGCCATCAAACTTTCAAAACTATCCAACCCGCTTGTGACCACACGGTCTAAAACCTCAATAGGTAAATTCATAATGCCTTAAATACCACTGATTAGCCGTTTTCCAGTCCGTTTTGACTAGCGACAGTTAACTCTTAATACTGGCGAACCCTTTAAATTTTCCTAATTCGCTATATAATATCTAGATATAAGTAAGGGCTCGAAAAAACTATGGGGGAATAAAAGAAATAAGCCCCAAAAAACCCCAACAATATAAATCCAAGTGATAGATTCGCGGGTAACAGGAATTTGAGTTGTCTATTGTTTATTCCAAAAACGATGTAAACTACCAGCAAGAGCTAATTTGATGTATCTTATTAGTCTTTTGATACACTCTGTCGCCCATTCGCATTAAGCTTTGCATTGTTACGATCTGCGGAACCTGGAAACACGGTGTTACCCGGTTTGGGCTTTTAATAAAAAAAATGAAGAAGCATCGATTTCTCTGAAAGCCATCTCTAAGATTTCAGAGTTTAGAACAAGACTGTTGGATTTGAGGATGAGGTAGAAGGCCAATTGAAGTGTCTTGGGGTCCAAAGGTTGGATATATCGTGGGGAAATTGAGATATCCAGTGATATCTGATAATGACATATACGATTGAGACATGTCAGGATGAGAAAAAGCGATTTAAGGGTACTATTGTAAGGTTTGAAAATGTGATAATGCTATTGGATCCTGGATGGAACGGTGAGGGGAGTTATGAGGAGTGTGAGGCATTTTGGGAGAGGTATATTGGGGAGGTTGATATTTTGTTGATTTCTCAGCCGACGATTGAGTGTCTTGGGTCCTACTCCATGATGTATAAGCAGTTTTTAACGCATTTCAGCTCAAGAATTCGAGTGTATGGAACTTTGCCTGTTTCTAATCTTGGGAGAGTGAATACGGTGGACCTGCTTACGTCTGTTGGTATATTGGGTCCATTTTCAAATGCTGTGATGGACTTGGGGGACGTGGAGCACTCGTTTGATTGTATCGAGTCTGTGAAGTATTCGCAGACGGTTGATTTGAAAAGCAAGTTTGATGGGCTTTCGCTTGAAGCACATAATTCTGGGTATGCGCCTGGAGGTACGATCTGGACTATCGTTACGTCATCTGAAAGGATCTTGTATGCCCCCCGGTGGAATCATACGAGAGATACGATTTTGAACAGTGCCGATTTGTTGGACAACAAGGGTAATCCAACGAGTTCCATGATGCACCCGACGTCTGTGATCACGAACATTGATATAGTTGGATCAACAGAACCACAAAGGAAAAGATCAGAACATTTTGTAGATACTGTTAAGAGAGGCTTGCAGATGAACAATTCTTTGCTGATACCAGTAGAAATCGGAGGCAAGCTTTTGGAACTGTTCGTTATTATAAACAACTTTTTGTATGAAAGTATGAAAGAGGGCAAAAAGCATGATATACCTATTTTCTTAATATCACACTCGAAGGGCCGTTCACTCACGTATGCCAAATCTATGCTAGAATGGCTTTCATCGCAAGTCATCAAAACCTGGGAGTCTCGCGACAACAGATCACCCTTTGACATTGTCTCCAGGTTGAGAATCGTACAGCCCGAAGAACTAGGTGGGTTTTCGGGACAAAAAATATGTCTTGTATCGGAAGTAGATGACATATTGTCGCAAACATTGAATAAACTCTGTACCAAGGATAAGGTTACTATTATATTGACGGAGAGGCACGCCAACATGCCTGCTTTGCATCCTCTACGCAAACTAAATGATAAATGGCAGCAGGCTTTGAAAAGCGGAAGCAGAAGTGCTTTGGACGGAAATCCAATTAGCATATCAGATACTATGTCCTTGAGAATCATGAAGAAGAGTATCATGCCTAAAAAGGAGGCAGATAAAGTACGGGAAACGATCAAGGCACGTAACGAGGTTCGTGAAAAGCTTATCCAAGAGTACACTGCAAAGGCGAATGATCTCAACCAGACAGCTGCAATTCTTTTTGATCCTGGAGATGAAAGCAGTAGTGACGAAGAAGGTATCGAAATGATGGAATCTGTTGGAAAAAAGAATGGTGCCTCCAGTGCTAAAATCGAAATTCCAGTCGATATTGTGCGCCATGGTAGTAATGACGACGATAAGCACCTCTTCTTTCCATTCCATCCAGCAAAAATTAAGTCAGATGATTATGGTGATGTGGTCGACGTAAAGAAATTCCTTCCACAAGAGGAACCTTATGAGACTGCACAATCACTGAAAAGATCACTCAATAATAGCAATGATTATGATGGTGACGAAGATGACGATACTTACGAGGTGCTCGACTCCCGAATCAACAAATCGAAAAAGAGAAAAGCTAATTCTGGTAACGACAGTCATAGTAGAAGAAATAACGAAAATAACGATGATATATCATATTTGGATCCCTTAAAAAGCGATATATACAAAAGAGCAGTGGTAGAAACAAAAGTTAATATCAGATGTTCGCTAGTCTTTATTGATTTAACCAGTATTGTCAATGCACGTTCGATATCTATCATTTGGCCTGTGATAAAACCAAGAAAGGTAGTCGTTTTGCCTTCTGTTACAAATGTCGACACACAAGTGGTTGGTAACTTAGAAAGAAGAAAAGTTGATGTTCTTGTCACTGCATTCAATGAACCAAAGGCAATGGATACTTCTGTCAGAGCTATTGATATATCTATCGATCCATCTCTAGATCAACTCTTGAACTGGCAAAGAATCAGTAGATCATATACTGTTGCGCATGTGGTTGGTAGGCTACTTAAGGAAAAGGATCCAAAACATCCAAACCGTGATAAAATTACTCTACAGCCTCTAAAGAACCCATTGGCTCTTCACTCAGGAAGTTCGTTAAGAATTGGTGATGTTAGATTACCGGAGCTCAAAAGACGTTTAACTGCCGAGAACCATAGGGCAGAATTTCAAGGTGAGGGTACATTGGTGATTGATGGGAAAGTTCTTGTTCGGAAAATTAACGATGCTGAAACCATAGTAGATGGCTCTCCGTCTGATGTTTTCTACAAGGTGAAGTCTGCTGTCTCAGACATGTTGGCCAACGTGTGAAGATATCCAATGTATTATTAAGTAAAAGTAAAAATAAATAAATAAAGTAGCATTTTGATGATTTCCTCATAGATTAGTGTTAATTACTCTAATCGTTTGCACTGCTGTCCTGACCGACCATCTCTGTTGTTATTGAGTTGGTTAGAAAATGAAGAGGAAAAAAATTAAAAAAATAAACCTCCGCGACGGGGAATTGAACCCCGATCTCGCACGCGACAAGCGCGAATTCTAACCATTAAACTATCGCGGATTATTTGTTGGAAGCAAAATTTCTCCACCGCTTATGTAGCACAAAGTACATCATTTGATATACAATAATTTTCATGTTATCGTAGTATTCTTTTCTTAAAAATGTTTAACATAATGAAGAGGAATGCCACTTTAGGATCAGAATTGTTTAAAATATAAGATGTTAGTAGAGAAGTCTTAATGAAAATGTATTAATCTCGGATAGTAAACGGTAGGAAAATACATGAGTAGTGGTGGAACCAAGAACACATCTGTAGTCATTTAGAGCTAATAATAGAAGAAGAAGGAATGGGTTTTAAAAACTATAATGTAGAAAGGAAAAAAAAGAAGAAATGATTTCGCCCAGGATCGAACTGGGGACGTTCTGCGTGTTAAGCAGATGCCATAACCGACTAGACCACGAAACCAACTTTCTTGTATTTGCAACATGGCAAGGGGACCAAACCAAACGCCTATGGGCACACACATAGCAATTCACATCGGTAAATTGGTCCATAGTAAGCTCCACATTGAAAAGTTCAAATGCGTAACCAAAAACCAGAGAAAGGCGATGAGATGAGCCCAAATAATAGGGTGAACGTTTCAAACAAGACGTCTTCTGAATAGCTGTAGTGTGAAATGATATTAAATATATAGACGACACTAATGGTCAGACCTTTTGGACAATTGGGAAACCACAGGAAACATGTGTTGGATTGGTACCGATATTCATTACGGAATATCAAGGCTAATATAGAGATCGAACACCTTAAGACACAAGTATACAGTACCCTTAAAAGAACTGTTAGAGAAAACAAGAACCATAAATCTGCATGGTATGTCCGTGGGCTTTTACAAGATCTAAATGATATTAATACATATATTTTAAATGACGATCTACATCAGTTACTTAAGCTAAGAGATAAGTACTCAAATGAAGATGTGATAACATCAACAACAACTAACACACCTCCTTCTGGCAATGCTTTGCTTGGTGAAGCAATAACTGGCATCAAAGTACCTAAGGATTCGTTTGTTCTTATAGAGAGAGAAGAGAAAGACGAAAGGAAGAAGAAAAAAAAAGCGATGAGTTTATCTTCCTCTCCTACACCGTCATCGGCACGCTCAGATCGTCTCAGCAGGAGAGTATTGTATTCTTATATCCGTAAGCACTATCGACCTCCTTTCAGTCTTCCACAGGAACATATAGAGTCACTAATCAAACCACTCGCATACCATGAATATTACTGCAAAAAGTTATATCTAATAGAATTACGTCTTGCGCAAGGTCCCCCAAAGGTGTCTTTGGGGTATACTGGTGCTGGTCGAGCAAGAATCTGGTTCGTACGATCCCCACTGAATAGAAAGAAGCGACAATCGAAACGGCTAACCACACTCATAAGGCTTTCGAAATTGCAAGCCCAGAAGAACCTTGACGGTGCTAGAGAGTGCGAAAAGATGCTTTGGCACGGATACCATGAGGCACAATGGGAATACATGTTAGAAAAGAATAATCAAAGGTTCCCAAAGACTGCGGAAGAGGTCATTTCCTTAGTGAAACACGGTGGTAATTTGAGACGGCTTCCTGTCAATTTCGTAAACTGGCTTCAGCCGATCATTGAAGCGTTACAACAATTCGAACAATTCGACATCGAAGTACAGGAGAAATTCAGGAAACAGAGAGATATGTTAGTGGAAGGAGGTCAGTACCACTACTACCATAATCTTAATCAGCAGCTTTATGCCAAGAGAATGGCCAGGTTCAAAAACCTAAAAAAGGAGCTTCCAGTGACCAATCCATTCACCAAGGAGAACAACCTTGGAGCATTATTGGTAAAATGGAAGTTCCTATCACCACATCAGTTGCTAAAATAGTAAAATAGATTCATGTATATATACAACACACCAAATCGGATGAACTTAACACATCAATTAATCAATCCCGTGCTAGGTCACCAATGATATTGGGCTCGTTCACTTCTACAATTTTTATATCAGCCAACATCTCGCTGATATCCTTTTCGATCTCATCTTTATTCTCTTCATCCGCAAGTTTTAGTTCAGTCATTCCCCTGATCATCTCTTTGATATCAGACTCCTTTTGTAACGCTTCCTCTAATAGCTGAACCTCTGTGGACGGTTCATAATCATCTAAATGTACACCCACCCTGGAAAACAACGCTTCATCAGAGAGCTGGAACTGATAGTACTGCGAACATCTATAGTGTGCCTTCGTACAGAACTCCGTTAGATAAGCGTATGGGTTATTTTTCTTCATAAAGTTCGTCATCTGCCTATCTGCAAAGGGATCACGTACTCTCGCTTGGCTGCGATGACACAATGGATATCCACAACGTTTCACCAAGTTTCTCTCCTGCACCAAATCGTCGTAGTCTTGTTTCGTGAGAAATCTTGCAATGTATTTCATAGTCTTAGCATCACTTGCATCCTTAGTAATCAACAATTCGATAAGACTAACACTAATATTTTCCACTTCCCTTATAGTCAATTGCCGATGATTGGTATATGGCTTAAGTATAACTGATTTGATCTCTTCCACGGTTGCCATTGCACTTTTATTCTGGTTTATAGATTCTGAATTGCGAGAACCAACGCTTTGCCCATATATATGAGTTCCTTGTCTGTATATTCGACTGTGTTCCGTTCTTCTTCGTTTATACAAAGGAATAGATAGGAACAATTAAAGAATAAGCCTTTAATTCCTATAATATCTACTGTTAAATATATAAAAGGAAGTAAAAGAAGAGAACTCAAAGAAAATAGGAGTTATAAGGGGTTGATTAAAAGACTCAAGTTGAATAGCAGGACCATTTTGTGTGATGGCATCTGAAAAGGAGCCTTCGTCGAAGTCTAAAAGGGCAGAATCTAGAAGGAAAAGCTCAAGTCCTCCAAATCCATCATTTGATGAGTACAATGTTTCGTCAATTAAGGACTTTATTTACAGGGAACTAAGGCCTACTACTGGGCGTCAAGTTGATGAGGATTCATTTGATGAGAATGTGAAGGCGATCGAGTATGATTTAGAACAGATCGTTAACATACTGCGAGTACCGTTTCAAATCGAACAGTTCTTTACATATGCTTTGTTAACATGCTTGAACTGCTTTCTACATTTCTTCACCACCATGCCCATGCGCATTGCTCATGCATTATTTGTAAGAAGAGATAGGCTGAGCTTGCACAAGGTACGGCAGGAGCTACTGGCTCTGGCAATGGTTGCTTTCCCCTGTGTTATTTTGAATTACCTTGACACTTCAAGAATATACCACAGGATTAAAGGTCAGAATGCAATTAAACTATACATGATCTTCCAAGTTTTAGAGATGGCGGAGAAGTTACTATCTAGTATCGGTATTGATCTATTTTCGATTCTGATGTTGCGGGACAGTGTACAAAGGTCCAAGAAAGAGATGGTAATTCTATATACAACTTGTTGCTTGTGTTTAACATTACACGCATTGATCTACATTTACGAAATGCTAGCGTTAAACGTGGCCGTGAATTCGTATTCAAACTCATTATGGACATTGTTATTGTCAATGCAGTTTTCGGAGCTTAAATCTGCTGTGTTCAAGAGGATTGACAAGGAGGGGCTCTTCCAAATGACCATAGCGGACGTTGTTGAAAGGTTTCAGCTTATTATATTTCTGATGGTGATTGCTGTTCGGAACTTTGTCGTTGCTGGGAAAAACTGGAGCGATGTACTCCCGCACTCGTGGACTGTCAACTCCACCCAGTCGTTGCTTCTTGGCGTGTTCATAGGCCCAATTATCACAGTAATCGGAAGCGAGCTGGTGGTCGATTGGATTAAGCATGCATACATCATCAAATTCAACAGAATCAGGGCCCATGTTTACGAAAGGTACTTACAGATAATATCTAAAGACATGAAATACAATGGAGGAATACGTTTTCAAAGACGACTAGGCCTTCCTTTCCCTCCCCTTGTAGCCTCTTTCATTGTATTAGTATGGCCTGCAGTGAAGCAGACACTAAGAAACAATAATAAATGGTGGCTCACTGCATTGATGACAATCATCGGGTTTATATGGCTATTATTTATTAAATTGACGCTTCAGATCATCCTCGTGAAATGGAGCAGGCACATGCAAAAGAAACCATTCAACATACAACCGGATCACCTGTACATCAATGGAAACCTATCAGCAGGGAGAGGGTCCATGGACGAGGACACCCGCAGGATGATACATAAGAGCCAGAATAACAACAATACAAACATTAATAGTTCCTCTGGGGCAAGGCAACCTCCGACTGTTGTGACACCTCCAGGATCACCAGAGCTCGTCTCGGTTGATAAACTAGACAAAAGGCAAAGCAACATTCCGCCAAGCATGGAGGAACAACGAAACAAGAGGGATCTAAAGCATCCCAAGTCGCTGGAAACTGTTGAGCGCTACAAAATGTCCTCCAAAAGAATTTGGTAGGTACTAGCTAGCAATACAAGCTGACATAAGATATTTTATAAGCATATGTAATAATAGATCTTTTGCATTAGCAAACGGGAAGGTTAGAAAGCATTTGCTATCCTGTCCTACTAGAAGCCCATACTCTACCTAAGAACCACCCAATTGGATCCCAGAGAATACTTTGTAACAATAAAGCTCCCTAGATATCCTTCAATAGAATTTAGTTTATAGCTCTTTTTGCTATTAAAGGCAATCTGTTACTTCAACCACCTTTAATGTACCAACGCATAAGAAATCGCATAAAAGAAGAGAGAGATAGGTGACTAGGCAATGGGTCCAAACTAGCAATCAACACTTTAAATTAATTGTTATTACACTATGTTAAGAGTATCAAGAATATCGAACAACCTAAAGCCACTTAAGTTGACTAGAACCATGTCACATTTAATTGAAAGCGATTTCCTATTACAAACCAAAGCTTTTATCAATGGTAAATGGGTAGATACGGGTGATTCCTTTGACGTTTCGAACCCTGCCACTGGTGATGTTATCCAGAAGGTATCGAATTGTGGGGTAGGCCACTATAATGAAGCTGTTAAAGGTGCACATGAAGCGTTTGCTAAGTTTAAACAGACAAATGTAAGGGAGCGTGCGCAGATTCTAGAGAATATATACGACTTGATGCAAGAGCACAAGCAGGATTTAGCCAAGATTATAACTATAGAGAATGGGAAACCATTGAAGGATGCCCTAGGTGAAGTTGAGTATTCTTCAATGTATTTCAAATGGTTTGCTGAAGAGGCTCCCAGAGTTTATGGAGATGTTATCAGCAGCGGAGTGCCAGGCAAGCAAAAGATCTTTACTATTCGGCAGCCATTGGGAGTTGTTGGGATCCTCACCCCATGGAACTTCCCTAGTGCGATGATTGCGAGGAAATTGGCACCAGCTATTGCGACAGGGAACACATCTGTCATAAAACCTGCACACGAAACCCCGTTTAGTGCCTTGGCATTAGGTGCACTTGCTGAGAGGGCTGGTCTACCGGCAGGCGTATGCAGTGTGTTACCCACTAATCACACCCATGAAGTTGGTGAATACTTGTGCGAGCACGAATTAGTCAAAAAGATTACGTTCACAGGATCGACCAAAGTTGGCCAATTGTTGATGGGTCAATCAAGCAAGGGCAAAAACATCAAGAAGTTCTCTATGGAACTTGGTGGTAATGCCCCATTCATCGTATTTGAGGATGCAGACATCGATCGTGCACTTGAAGGGATCATTGGATGCAAGTTTAGACAATCGGGACAGACTTGTATATGCGCCAATCGTATATTTATCCATGAGAGCATTTACGACGAGTTTAGTAAGAAGCTCGTTGAACGCATTGAATCTACATTCAAGTTAGGCGATGGGCTTCAGGACGATGTTACTCATGGTCCATTGATTCACCAGGGATCAATTGACAAAGTATCGGCTTTAGTGCAAGACGCAAAGACCAAAGGTGCAGATGTCCTAACCGGTGGATCGAGAGCTAGTACCCTTGGTCCATTATTCTATCAACCAACCGTTCTAGGCAATGTAACGGAATCGATGAATATATTCCACGAGGAGATTTTCGGACCTGTGGCCTCGTTAATCAAATTCAAAGATATTGATGAGGTTATCAGTCGCGCAAACAACACTGATGTTGGGTTGGCTGGATACTTTTACAGCAAGGACATCGCGACGATTTTTGATGTCGCTGAAAAGCTCAATGTAGGTATGGTCGGTGTGAACACCGGTGCCATTAGCGAACCATCGTTACCATTTGGAGGTGTTAAAAATTCTGGTTTAGGAAAGGAGGGATCCAAGTACGGTATCGAAGACTACACAGAATTAAAGGCCATTGTGGTGGCCCCATAGACTTTTACACAATGAATTGAATTTAAACTACGTAGTAGGATATATAGGTGTGTATAAACTTAAACTTAAACTTATGAATCACTTTTTATGACTATCAAAGAAGTTCTTGATGTCAGTTTCACTGACAACGGTGTTACTCTCGGCAAAGGGCCTTAAAAAGTCTGTAAGTTTCGTTTTAATTTGTTGAAATGCCAGTAAGCTTGCCAACGTCTGTTGATGGGACAAATTCTTGGCAAGGGCAGATTCTCCTAACTCAACCAGAGAGCCTTGTTCCTCCTCCTTTGGAGGTTCATATACTTTTTCCTCTTCACAAAGAAATGGTGCCGTGTTTGTGAGGAAAGCCTTTAAAACGTCGTCCTTTTCAAGAGAATCCCTTAACTTCTTAAACTCTTCTCTGAAACCTTCTTTCAAGAATAACGAGTACGAGTCCGATGTCCCGGAATTCTCCATATCCCGCAAGCTTCTCTTCTTATCCGTCTTCTCATTCTCACCAGTTTCCAAGCATTTGGCGTCTTTACGGAACACCTTGTGGGCTACTATCTTGTCAGCATCTTCATGGGATAAAAGACGCTCGAACACGGACCTATACTTATCAATGCACTTCCACGAGATAAAACCATCAAACGAAGCCAGCTCGGGAAACCCAGGCAACACCCGATCCTCCGTAACAGGATCCGGGTTTGTTTCGATCCCAAGAATACAGTGGTCGTGGTACCAGTCCTCGTTGCACTCCAGTCCTAAGACGCATTGTAACATAGTCGCCGTTGTATTAGGGTCATACTCCTTGTGGCACGAGCAAAACAACCCCTGGAAATTTTGCCCATACCTGTTGGACATATCACCCACATCAGGCTCACTGTTCTTCCGTATATTACAGGGCCTGAACTCCTCACCTCCTTTAAACTGTCTGTCCGTACCGCAATCGCAACTGAAATCCCTCTTGTCAAAAAGCTCCACGAGATCACAGCTAGTGTGGCACTGTATAGAACACGAATAGCACACTCCAATGTTTCTGCACGTCCTACAAGCGTAAACTGGCTGCCGTATGGGCCCCATAGAATACGTACAATAGCTTGGATCAAAGGGCATCAGTTCGTTAGCCTCATCTTCTAATTGCTCTTGCTTCTTCACGTACTCCTTCACACTGATTTCAGCCATTTCCAACAATGTTCCTCCTCAAGATATACGCCTACCCGATTTCTGGATACCAACAGCACCGTCAAGTAACCTTTCTTGTCCACTTTTGTTTTCTTTCCAATCTAATGTGGTGATAAGTTAGTTGGAAGTGTTTTAATTACAGAGCAAGACGTGTTCTTAAACATAAATATGTAGAAACGGCAAGGCCAGTATATCGTCTACCGTCCCGCAAGGACCACGCGTGCACTATACACATCCAGATGCCACGACCACGCCCTTGCCCTGGGGCCTGATACGATCTCTAGCGCAAGATAACCCTGTCTCTTCTTTAAATCACGTGACACATATCATAGTTTGAACCTCATCTCCTACAGCCAAAACACACAATTCTCGTCCAAATCCGCCCGTTGAAAAGGCGAATGCACTTACTGGCGCACTATAGGTATCAAAACACAAACTAGAGTCCATCTAAGGCCACCAGAAGACCCTCAAGAACCCCAATTTATCAGCGATGACCTCTTTAGGAAATGTAATTGTTTTACTTTTAGCGATCTGGCTGGACATAAAATTGGAAAAAAGCAGATTCAAGATAGTTTAAACAGATTATACTTTAGATGAGAGAGAGTAAGTGTGACAAAGGAGGGATTTGAGGACGTTTGAGAGGCTAAAACAGGCAATTAAGAGTGCTATTTGGTGGAGAATTGAGTGTGATATAGTATAGTAGGGTTAGATATGTCAGATAATGAAGAAATCAGTGGTGGTAGACGTAGAAGAAGAAGAGTTGATGATGAAGATGAAGATGAGGAAGAGTTAGGGACTGATTCGTTGTCTACACAGCCTCGTGAGGGGGCTAATATTCCTAGTTCGCCGCAATTTGAAGCACCTCTTGGGTCTCCGGATGAGATAGACTTTGAGAATCCAGATAACGATGGGGATGAGGCGATAAATGCAGATGAAGATTTGGAAGAAGTAGAAGAGCGTATGAATGAGGTTGATTTGATGGGAGACGATATGTACAGGGATTATGCAGCGAATAGGGAGCAGGATGAGTATGAGGAAAGAGGTGTTGATGATGAGGAGCAGGAGGAGTTGTCTCTTGCGGAGCGTCGTCGGATTGATGCGCAATTGAACGAAAGAGATCGGTTGGTTCAACGGAACAAGGCGTATTTGGACGATGATGATGAGGGTACTGGTGCTGGTGGAGTGGATTTGGATGCGATGGGTCTTCCAGTACAGAGGAGACGTAGAAGACGTCAGTATGAGGAAGCAGACGACGATTTGTTGTCTGACATGGACATCGATCCGTTGGCGGACGAGCTATCTTTGGAGTCGTTGGGAGATGTGAAGGCGTCCAGTTACTCGGAATGGATCACGCAGCCAAATGTGTCGCGTACTATTGCAAGAGAGTTGAAATCGTTTTTACTTGAATATACAGACGAATCTGGTAAATCTGTGTATGGTGCACGTATCAGAACACTCGGTGAGATGAACTCGGAGTCCCTCGAGGTGAACTACAGACATTTGGTAGAGTCCAAGGCTATTCTAGCACTCTTTTTGGCGAAATGCCCGGAAGAAATGCTCAAGATCTTCGATACTGTTGCCATGGAAGCTACACAGTTGCATTACCCAGATTATACGCGTATTCATTCTGAGATCCACGTTAGAATCTCTGATTTCCCCAGTGTTTTGAATCTTCGTGCGTTGCGTGAAACTCACTTGAATTCTTTGGTGAGAGTCAGTGGTGTGGTAACAAGAAGAACTGGTGTCTTCCCACAGCTCAAGTACGTGAAATTCAACTGTTTGAAGTGTGGTGCAGTGTTAGGGCCATACTATCAAGATTCGAACGAAGAAATAAGAATCTCCTTCTGTACCAATTGTAGATCCAAAGGTCCGTTCAGAATCAATATGGAAAAAACATTGTACCGTAATTACCAAAGAATCACTATCCAGGAATCCCCGGGCTCTGTCCCTGCCGGTAGATTGCCACGTCACAGAGAAGTCATTCTGCTATGGGATCTTGTTGATATTGCCAAACCGGGCGAAGAGGTCGAAGTAACAGGTATCTATAAAAACACATACGATGGTAACTTGAATGCAAAGAACGGGTTCCCAGTTTTCGCTACAGTGCTGGAAGCAAACTCTGTGAAAAGAAGAGAAGGTGGTCTACAAGATGGAGACGGTAACGAGGGTCTAGACGCATTCAGTTGGACCGAAGATGAGGAACGTGAATTCAGAAAGATGTCTCGTGATAGAGGAATAATTGATAAAATCATCTCCTCCATGGCACCCTCGATTTATGGTCATAGGGACATTAAGACAGCCATCGCTTGTTCGCTGTTTGGAGGTGTTCCTAAAAATGTCAATGGTAAGCACTCCATTCGTGGTGATATTAATATTCTTTTGCTTGGTGATCCTGGTACTGCCAAGTCGCAAATTCTAAAGTACGTGGAAAAGACTGCGAATAGAGCAGTTTTCGCTACAGGTCAAGGTGCATCTGCTGTTGGTTTGACAGCTTCAGTTCGTAAAGATCAAATTACTAAAGAATGGACTCTTGAAGGTGGTGCATTAGTGCTTGCAGACAAAGGTGTATGTTTGATTGATGAATTCGACAAGATGAACGATCAGGATCGTACTTCCATCCACGAAGCGATGGAACAACAAAGTATATCTATTTCCAAGGCAGGTATTGTCACCACTCTACAGGCAAGATGTTCGATTATTGCTGCTGCAAACCCAATCGGAGGACGTTACAACTCCACATTACCACTATCCCAGAATGTCAATCTAACAGAACCTATTTTATCGAGATTCGATATTTTGTGTGTTGTGAGAGATTTAGTGGACGAAGAAAGTGACCAAAGGCTTGCGTCTTTTGTTGTCGACTCTCATATAAGATCCCACCCAGATAAAGACCTCGAAGATCCTAATGACAACGGCAATGAAGGAGGGGACGAGGAAGCAAACGACAATGAAGATAGAGATGATGGAGCTCCATTGTCAAGTAAACAAAGGCGTTTGCAAAGTCATCGTAGGAGAGAAGATGAAATCTCACCTATTCCTCAGCATATCTTGATGAAATACATACATTACGCCAGGACAAAAGTTTATCCAAAACTCCATCAGATGGATATGGATAAAGTTAGTAGAGTGTACGCCGACTTGAGACGTGAGAGTGTCACTACCGGTTCATTCCCAATTACTGTTCGTCACTTGGAATCCATTTTGAGAATTGCCGAGGCCTTTGCCAAAATGAGACTGTCTGAATTTGTGTCGTCGTGGGATTTGGATAGAGCCATCAAAGTCACGGTTGACAGTTTCGTGGGTGCTCAGAAAATCAGTGTTCGTCGTCAACTACAAAGATCCTTTGCTGTATACACAATGGGTACAATGTGAAACCGGTATCGTTCTAATATTTGCATGGATTTTCTTTTTGATAATAATATAATATACTATAATATATAATATACAGATTTGTAACTAATAGACTTGAACCTCAATAAGCAGAGATATAGAGAGAAGAGCTCCTCTAGTTTGAAGGAGAGAAATACCTCCTTTTAAACTCAAGTTATTTTATACATGATATTTTTTTCTTCTTTTTGTTAAGTTCCCATTTCCTTTTGATTTCCTTACTCAGTCTTAACGTCAGCTTCTGCTTCAGTTTCGGCTTCAGTTCCAACGGTTGGCTCTTTTTCAGATTCACCTTCAGTGTTAGCAGATTCCTCTTGTGCCTTTTTAGCCATGTGTTCGGCCTTTGGATTTTGCTTGCTAGTAGTTTCGATACCAAAGATTCTGTAGAGCAATTCGTGGGCATCTTCTTTACATACCATTAGGTTGATACACTTGGAACCATTCCAAATTGGCAAGAATAGATCTTCCTTGGATGGATCATTTCTATCGACCTTGATGAAAGTACACCCAGCGCTCAACTTTTGAGTCTTTGAAACAAACTCAGGATCCACATTTTCAGCGATTAAATCGTCGTATCTAGGGAAGGCTTCGGTCAACAATTTTTTCAACATTTCCATGTTACCTGGGACAATTCTGTCGGAATGCATATGTTGCTTCATGATTGGCAAAGATTCAGATTGGATTCTCCAAGAACAGTCGATATCGGATCTTTGGGAAACGAACAACTTGACACCGGAGTACACAATCTTTAATCTATCCTCGTTGTTAACAATCAATTGCTTCAATGGTGTGGCTACGTGGTAGATAGTTCTAGTTGGTTCACCGGTAGCGTTACGGACCAAACACGACGACTTATCGAATTTGTCATCGATACCGTAGAAAGACCAACATTTGGCCAATTGAGGGTGGTTTGGATCAACAAACACGAAAGGTTCTTCGTTAGCATCACGAGGCAACTTCTCCTTCTTTTGGATATGCGAAGCAGTGGAAGAAGTGTCAACCTTGGCCTTCTTTAGTTCTGGTTCTTGAGCTTGTTCTTCCTCGTTGGCAGTGGCAGTGGCAGTGGCAGTAGCAGCTGGAGGAGGAGTGGAAGTGGTGTCGATCTTTTCAAAGACAGTGATGAAGAAACCACCAGTGTTTTGTTGGTGTGGGTACACTCTCATACAACGATCTAAGTTGAATTTCTCGACTTCTTCAGCAGAAGGAGGGAACCACGAGTCCAAACAGTTTTCGTGACCCTTTTCTCTGATTTCGAATTGCTTATCGTAAACCTTCCATTGGGTGATACCCTTGGATCTCACCAAACCTGGCAACTGGTCATCGCAGTTGACCAATCTAATCTTGTCTCCCCATTTTCTCAAGGCAGCAGCAACAACGGCTTCGTTTTCGATTGGGTTCATGGAGCAAGTGGAGTACACTAGCTTACCACCTTCCTTCAACAAGTTCAAACCTCTATCCAAGATGTTGAACTGGACAATGTGCAACCCTAGACCGGAACCAGTATTCCAATCTTTCCACACGTTGACGTTCTTTCTCATGGTACCGTCACCAGAGCATGGCACGTCACACAAGATTCTGTCGAACTTTAGGAACTGTGGGCCCACGGGACCCGACGCGTTAGCAGTCTTGATACGAGGGAAGAATTGCGCATCGTGGTTCACCACCATCAAGTTGGCAGAGTTTAGACGCTTCAACTGGTGCACCAACATGTGCGATCTCTTGTAGTCCGCGTCGTTGGCAATGACGAACCCAGAAGGTTCGTCCGACTCAGCGTGCAGCGCTTCGATCAACTGCGCAGTCTTGGAACCAGGAGCAGCACACATGTCCAACACGTAGTGTTCTGGCTTAACGTCCAACACAATAGGTGGAATCATGGACACAGCCTCCTGTCTCGAGATGTTACCAACTGCGTTCTCAACAACAAGGAACCTTTGCATACGAGAAAACTGCTCATTCTTCCTGATAACGCTTTTGGAAACATCCAACTGCCAGCCCAAGTTCTGTGGATACCATGGCAAAGCCATTGGAGGCTTCACGGTCTCACCCTCCCACACAACGTTGGTCAAGTTAGGAAGATGGTTTTCCTGGAACAATTGCAACACTTCCTTGGCGTGTTTGCGCGAGCCAGTGATTCTAAAAGTGAGAGGAAGCTGTGTTTGACACGTTTTCTTGAACGTGTCCCATTCCTCCTCAGGAATGACACCGAGATCCTTGTAATATGACTCCCATTTGGCGTTTTCTTTCACCAATTCGGTCCAGTTCTTTTGGTTATTTGAATCATCACGGGTACCAAAGGTCTTCTTTTGACCCTTCTTTTGGTTCTTTCTCCTGGCCATTTCAAAAAACTAGGACAACAGATGCACTTGAGTATGCTTGCTACTAGCGAAAAACCCTTCTAAAGCAACAAAAGTAACCACTTATGCCCATCTCATCGCATCGCATCGCATCTCATCTCATCTCATCCTTTGAATTCTTTTTTTTTTTTTCAATAAAGTTTCACCGGAAAATTTTCAGCACATATAAAGAAACAACGGTTCGGAGAATCAAGCAGACACATCATCACCACCACCAAGCCGGCCAACCAGCCAGCCAACCAGCCCATTTAACTCTATGCCGCAACGCTAAATATCAGCTGGAGAATATCTATAGTTTATAGGCTTTGTAATCTGCTTGGAAACGCCGTCAGAAAGCTTTTCGGACCCGGAAAGCACGAGATACTCTGCGATCCATTTCTCGAGCAGCCAGCTAATCGTAATAAGACTTGTTTCGTCGAATCTGCCCACCAGATGCGGGTATCTTTGCAGGATCAACTGGGTCAAGAAGTAGTGGACCACCTTCGTGTCTATAGAAGGCAATCGTGGATGTAGTTCGTCTCTAGTCATGAGGGGAATGGGACATATATGGTTTATTCTGAGCCCAAGACACTCATCTGGAGAGAGAATGGTGCCATTGGGGCCCTTTACAAGATTGTGGCACGCTTCATATACGTTGGCGTTCATAATAGCTGGGGCTGGGGCTGCTTTCTTGGTATTTTGATATTATATTACTATATCTTAATACTTTATCCACACTATTGTATTGTGTATTGTGTATTGTGTATTGTGTATCGTGTACTGTATTATTCCTCCTTGAAGCAAAAAAATTGGTCAGGCTAGCTGATACATCTGGATCCAAACGTACTCCTTATACATGGGACTTGCAATCCACACCACCTCGTCACGGGCAGTGTTCGTTGTGCTGGATGAGACTCCCCTTCAACAGTAAACACTAATTAGCGGGCTTTCCCATGCGAGATGGGAAAATTTGCTAAATCGTTACCAGTTGGACTCGAACCGCGGATTTCTCGCGCAGTCACGCCACCATACAGGAAAGACCCGCAACAATTTTGAAACGGTGGGACAAGTCGACCACGTGACCTGCGAGACGATAAAATCTCTCAGATCGGAAGAAGTTCTAGTGGGACGTCTGGGCCGGGCGGCCAACACCGGCAGCTTGTTACCCGCCTACGAGTAGGACGGGTCTCACAAGAGACTACCGATGCTGTTTAATAGTACCGTGGAGACCCCTAATACAAGGGACCCGGAGTGACTGTGCGGTTTCGAACCGGAGCCACTTATCCAAGTATCACATCTCTGACTTCCAGAAAGGCCAATTGTGAAATTCGGGTTTTTTTGCGAGGTAGGGTGCCGTGCGGGTCACGTGGGGATACTTACTTACTTACTTCTTAAGACTTGTGATGGGATGGGATGGGTGAAGGGACAGAGGGCAGTCTCCCACCCCCCCATACGAGAGGACAGCCACTGCTCGTGCTATGTTTCTTTCATATATATTTTTACTTTATTTACCTTGAAATATAGTGCTACACACATGCGTTGGATATGCCTTTCCTTACACATACGAGGTGACCTCGAAGAATCTCTTCAAGTAGTAGATCTGGAACAGCGAGTTCGCAATCACAACAACGAGCTGGAACACCGACCACCACTTCACACGGTCGTTGGTAGACTCAGCTGTGTTTCTGTGCGTTCTCTCTCTGATCACGATGTAGCTTTGTTCGTTCTTCACCTCCCTCACAAGCTTCGACAACTGTCTAACAGACCCGTCCAACGTTCTCGTGTTTGGATCGTCTAGATCCACGTAAACAACACCGTACACGTTGAAAGTAACATCCTTGGTCTCAATGCCAGAGTTCTCGTTCAGGAAACAGTACTGGAACTTCCCTGCGTATGGGGCATTCACAAACACTTCGCCGTGCGACACGTCTCTCAACGTCTTCAAAACTTCGTTTCTTTGGGACCCGTACAAGATGAAATCACCCGTCAATTGGTCGGTACCATGGGGGTCTCTGTCACCGAATTGGAACGAAACAGAAAGCTCGTCATCCTTGTTCAATGTTTCGAAGAAACAACGACGTCCGTACGCCGGTAGATGCACAGTGTGTGCATTACACAAACCAGCAAATAGCAACACCAAAAACTGCAATAACATTATGCTAGTCTAGTATTCTTTTCTCCCAGTTATACGAAACGGTGGTACAACTCTCTCTCAGTTAATAGTGGATCTCAATCCTGATATCAAATGGGGAGAAGGTGGGAAATGCGTGTGTTCTGGTGTGATAACTTGTAATTATTCAAGTATTTTATGTGGTGATGAAAACACGATTCGGATCCTGTTTCCAGATTTCAAGAAAAAAACCATGTTCCAATATATTTTTTTTTTTAGAGATTTTTTTTTTTTTCAGTACTATAAATATATAGAAAATACATAGAGAACATAAAAAACATACGTGGAACATATGTAGAAGGTAGAGTAATAGTTATAGTTATTAGCTGTAGTATATATATTATTGTATAGGTATATACTGTACGAACGAAAAGTGGCCGACATCCATACTGTGTCTCATATGGCCGATGGTAGGGGTTTTTTTTTTAATTTTTATTTTTAGTTCATAATTCTTTCACTTTGTATTGTGTCTTGCGTCTTGCGTCTTGTTTTAATCTAATCTAGTCTTAGTTTGATCTAATTTACTTTACTTTAATTTAATTTAATTTAACTTATATATAATTAATTTAGTTGATGGATGTGTGGAATGAATTGTAGCAGCCCATCGTCGGGGGGTGGGAAAATATTATGTTACAAAATATTAAAAGGTATAGAGGAAAACAGTCAGCACAGCAAGTTTTTTCCAAGTAGGTTTAGTTTAAAATCTTGTTTTTGGTACACATATAATTCAGTAATTTTCTTTCATGGTCGTGAGTAGAATGACAAAAATCGGAAAATAATAGAAAATATCAAGGGAACGACGGGGAAGGAGGGGTAGGAGGAGGGATATCAGTCATGTTAGAGATGAGGGATGGGTGATAAAAAAAAAAAGGCCAATCAATGAAGGAATGAATGAATGAATGAATGAATTGATGAATGGTTTTATAATCTTTTTTTTTTTGTTATTTTTAGTTATTTTTTTTGAGGGGGGGTTTTGGTGATACATGTGTATACGTTAAATTTTTTTTTTTATTTTTTTGTCCTTTCCTTCTTTCTGAAAATTCCTCATTCATTCACTATTGAGACCTTTTAAACTCATCGTGTCACTCACCACCGAAACATAACCAGGACCCTTCCACACCTTTTGTCCTTCCTTTCTGTTACCATTTGTTTTTTTTTTTCTCTATTTATTTCCCTTTTTTTGTTTAGCTATCTGCTGTTTTTTTTATATCTGTTGATGATGATTTCCTTTATTTCTTTCTTCTTACAACGTTCCTTTCCAGTAATTTGGACGCTGGTTTCAAAATTTGGAATGAACATAGTAAACTTTCGTCCACCGACATCATAGCACCGGCGTTATCGAACTCACCACAGTAATTTGGTGCACTAAATAGTGTTACCAACTGTCTTTTGCTGAAGAACTCGTACCCGTCTTCTACCACTTGATGTGCTCTGCAAATCAACTCCATGTCCTGTTTCTGTAAAAATCTGCTGACGACATCCGGCCCGAACGTGAATGACACACCTCTGTCGTTCTCAGACCAACCTACGATATCTTTATCGGGATCCGACCATAACAAGTCACATAGCAAGCCTACGTCTGGGATATCGGTAGGTCTCATGACACGTCTGATCTGTTCCATCGTGTTCAAGTCTGGGGACAACCCACCGTGCATACAAAAGATCTTCTCATCGACAATAGCGGCGATGGGCAAACAGTTGAAGCAGTCTGTGAAAGTCTTCCAAAGCTTGATGTTATAACGTCTCTTACACTCGTCGTAAAACCCGTAAATTCTATTAATGGATGCACACTCGTGGTTACCACGCAAAATGAAAAAATTCTCCGGATACTTGATCTTATAAGCCAACAGCAAGCAGATCGTCTCTAGCGACTGCTTACCACGGTCCACATAGTCCCCAAGGAACAGGTAGTTCGATTCCGGTGGGAACCCTCCGTACTCGAAAAGACGTAGCAAATCGTAGTATTGCCCGTGGATATCACCACAAATCTTGATAGGCGCCTCCAACTCAAGCAAAATTGGCTGCTTGATGAAGATAGAACGTGCTTTCGAACACAAATACCTAATCTCGTGCTCTTCCAAGTCCACCTGGTGGCCAGGCTTCAACCCCCGCACCTCTAACAATCTATCAATGATATCGTCAACGTCCACTGATTGCTGATCCATTTTGTCTCTCTTCTACTACTTTGTAAAAAAATTTGTATCTTTACTCGACGTGATGATGATAATGATCGTGACAATAATATAACAGTATGTCTATGTCTATGCCTATGCTTATGCCTTCGCCAGAATCCAGTCCTCTCTCCTATTACTATTATTAAACCGGGAGAAAAATCACACACAGACAGACAAAATTTTCACACTTCTCTACAATAGATACCGTCAAATCTCACCACTTCTAACGTCCAAACAGTTAACTCTCTCCAAAAAAAGGCCCTGCCTAAAATTTATCAACAATCAATCTTGTGTCCCAACTATTCCGCCACAACACAACACAATTGCAATTTCGTACAAACACTCTAGTTTTCACAAAAAAAAAATACTAAGAGCTTCGACTACCGCTACTATCCTATCGCTATTATTTCTACAACTAATAACCACTACAAAATAACTAAAACAAAAACTCCCCCTTCAAATTCCTCTTTCTTCCTCTTCTAGTCCTAAAACCATTAAAGGATAGAATTATCATATTCTTTAGAGAAAATATATCATGAATAATATTATAATTACATGAAAATAAAAATTCCCAATCACTGCCCAAAACCGAAAAGAAAATGCAAAAACAAAAAAAGAGAAAAAAAGAGTGAAAAAAAAAAATGGCGGCGAATTGGCGTATCAAGAGGAATTTTTCTTTGAGGGGAGAGGGGGGGCCCTGGCCCTGGCCAGGGCCAGATCTTACCTGGAGCGGCCTGGGATCCACCTGGGATCACCAGGCCTCAGCTATGTAAGTATATACACGCCAGATGGGCGAAAATACGTAGTTTCCTGGGGGTGTTTCCCCGGGGGTTTGTGCAGTGTGTTTTCTGGGCCGATTAGCCCCGTTTGCCGCCTTGGCCCTGGTGCTATTTTCTTCCCTGTTTTTTTTGTCGATTTTTCTGATTTTTCTGATTTTTCAATGTTTACATAGGGCAGGGCATAGGGCAGGAGTAGGGGTTTTTTTTTGGTTTGGTTAGTGTGGTAGTATGTGTCGCTGTGTACGAGGCAGCGTGCCGCAAATAGGGCAGGCGGTATGCCTTGAGGCATTGCTAGACGGTATGCCAGACGGTATGCCTGGAGGCATTGTCAGGAGGCATTGTCAGGAGGCATTGCCGGGCGAAGTCGCCAGCTTGAGTATGGGCCCAGAGGGAAGAAAAAAATAGTTACCCAGGTGTGTGCCCCTGTATTACCCTGACTTTGAAAAGTACGCGAAGTACACTTCGTGCAGGGTGATGATGCTCGTATCAGGTGGACTTGGCGGACACGGTACGGTACGGTCCCCTTTTTTGGGAGTGAGTAAAAAAAAAAGAGAAGAGAGAGAAAGCCACGTGACTCTACTCTGGCCCTGTGTTTCCCCCCTCGCATCTTGTACTGCCTTAGGACCCCTCGTAGTGTAGCGGTCCGGGCCCCCAGATTGCGATGTGTTTCGAGAAAAACAACAAAAAAAATAAGTTGAAAAGCGCGGATCAGGCGGTCCGCCCGGAGTGCGCGCGCTGTATTCTCGCCTGACAGGGCGGGATTCGCAACGTCCGCAGTTCGAATCTTACATGATGAACAAACTAGCGTGAACAATCTCTGACTGATACATATAACGCTTGTATCAAAGGATTAAAAACCATGTTGCCTTCCTTCTGAATTTAAGAAACACATCTCATTCTAATTCTTTTTTTGGCCCAAGGCCCCCAGACCCTGGCAATCACACATCATGGACACTGTGGAATCAGATACCATACAACCTGACTTCATTGAAGCCGACGATGCGCCCTTGAGAGACAACAATAACTACGGATCCACTTTTTCCACCTCCCAAAGAGGTACCTTGGATGAGTCCATCGCTGCCACTTTCAAAAGAGATGTACACGAGATTAACGACAAATTGAAAAAAGTAGTGTATCCACACTTCCCACTAGGAGGGCCTACTGCCCAGGACCAACATGTGTTCCAAGGAACGGACCTCTGGGCACCATTGTGCTTCATTATACTCTACTCGCTTTTCCTTTCCAAAGGACGTGGCAAGTTTTCCACCTTCTTCATCACTTGCTGGCTCCTGATCAGCACAATGGCCACCCATTTGAAACTTCTCAATCCTCACGAACCAATGTCGTGGATGTCGTACTTGTCGCTAGCCGGATACTGCGTATTCCCACAGGTTATCAACTCGTTGGCATGCTCGATTATCTTTCCCTTGATCAACGAGATTCCAAAAGTCTCGCTAGTGAGACTCGTGGTTTTAGCCAGAATCGCTTCCTTTGCACTATGCTCGAGCTGGGCCATCGTATCCATGTGCAAAGTCTCCAATTCGCAGACCTTCGTCAAGAAATACCCGTTGGCATTGTGTCTCATCATCTTGGGATGGCTACCGGTCATCCAGTAGGTAAAAACGTCTATAGATATATGTATATATATACACAAATCAAACTCCCCAACATCGGAATATACTCTACATGTCCTCGGGCCTGGCTCTCCTCCTCTCTCTCTTGTTCTTCCTCCACTGCTCATCCATCCCTCTTTCCTCTATTTTAACAATGGAAATGCAAATATATATCCCATCTATAATAACCATTTTACATTTGAACTGCCAAGGATCCATTCATTGAGTTGAAGCAAAAAAACAGAAAACACAACAACATCAAAAGGTGCATCTTCCAGACACCAGGCCCCTACCCCCCGGATTGCAAGACGTGCCGTGTCAGCTCATAGAAATCTTTCTGCCGGCCAGTTAAAGGTTAATCTATCGCTAGGCTTTTTGTTTCAACAACAGAACAGCCCTTTTCGCAACAAATGCCATTTCTTCTCCCATCGAATTGCTCCTGCTACAACCTGCACTTGCCGCATCTAGATGCCGCAAAGGCTGCAACTCTAGACGAATGCTCCATCAAAAGACTCTCGCTCGATGTGCGGACAGGTGCAGCCACCGTGTTGGCTAGGTCTGGGATATTCGTGCATGGTGGACTTACAATTCCGCTAAATTTGAACCAAATAACGTCTACCAACTTGCAACAGGAACTTATCATGCATTTTGCACGAGAGCTGAACGATTCGAGTACGTTCCAGAACTTGAGCCAGTGGATCAGCAGAGAGGTGTTTTTCCTCGACTTGATTTCAAGGCGCTGGGAGCGCGTTACCACTTTTTATGCAGACAATGATGAGGATAACGACGAGGACGATGAAGATGACGAAGATGATGACGCAGGTGACGACCAGTACGAGGGCGCAGCAGAAACGGAAACAGAACTCCAAGTAGAAGCAGAAGTTGAAACGGAGGTGAATGATGACGAGTACTCGTTCTCCAGTCTAAAGCTAAGTCCGAGACTCACAGAACGGCTTTTCCATGCCATATGCTATTGCAACGAATCGTTGTATGTGTTTGGTGGGTTAACCGTGTCACCAAATTCGGATTATGAGTTTGTAGCCACCAATGAGCTTTGGAAATTGGATCTTCACACCAAAGTATGGTCATTGGTCAGCGCTGAACCAGCGGTAACCCGTAGGTTCAACTGCCAAATGCATGTGTTATATGAGTCCGATGCAGAAAAGGATACAAAACTAATTGTTGTTGGTGGGTTGAATAACATGGACCAACCGGTGGAAGATGTAGACGTTTTCAATTTGAAAACACATAGATGGGAATCCGTAGAAGTATGGAACAATGAAGATGACTTACACGATATTACCCTTAACGTGGAGGGCAAACGTACACCATTAGTCGCGGAGAAGAACTTTTCGTTCTTGGTAGAAGAAAACGAAGCACAACTGCCAAGTTTGGCGGTTTACTCTCCTTCGATAGAAGAATCTAAACCACAAACTCCAACATCTCCCAGTCATCCCAATGAACAACCAACGTGCAATTTCCAATCAGAGGAAAATCCTCTCTTTGCGCTTCCATTGATGCCCGAGACAGAGGGTGTTCGAATGCACGTTTACGATGTTAACGATATGCGAAGAAAAAGATTACATATAGCATACAACCTACAATGGCCCACCGGTGATAAATTTGGCTACAATATTATAATAGCGGGATTCCACCCTAATTTACAACCGCATAATTTCCACTGTTTCCTCTACAATATTACATCGGGGAAATGGACAAGGTTAAACATCAATTGTGATGACTTACACACCTCAAATCATAGATTCTGGAAACTTTTCTTGTGGGAATCTCATCATAAGGCTTTACTACTAGGATCTAGGAGTGGCAATGGCGCCTTACCATCTGTACAAAAGTTTGATAAATTACTCTCATTCGGCCTTCACATAACGAATCTCTTCCACTCTGCGCAAACAGAACTGAAGGGAACAAGAAGTCTCTCAGGCCGTAAATTACAAAATAGTTCAACCCAGACGGAAACTGATCAATTCGAAAACTATAGCCGATACGTTGCCCCTCCTTCTGAAATCACATCGATTAGATCGGTATTCCCATCTTACTCGATGGTTTTAGGAAAGGATTCTTTGGAGGTTTATAATAAACTTTTGGCTGATTTTGAATTCATCACCGAAGATAATGAATCAGTTGCAGTACCAGGATTCCTACTAAGAAAAAGATGGGGAAGATACTTCGATACATTATTGGCAAATGCATATGTGCAAATAACGAATGATAGTAAAATATCAGAAGCCTACAAACACATGTCAAAAAACCCGTCTGAGAAACCTATACCCTTTAGTGGGTCTCCGCACACCTCGGCTTCAGTGTCTTCAATCCAAAAAGATGATAAGAAACCCAATTCCCAAGGATCTTTAGATACTTTCTTTAACCGTCACCGTCCAAGTGCTCAATCGGTACTGAGTAACCCACCTTCTTTACATAGGAAGTCTGCTTGTCTTTTTTTCAATACATCACCAATTGCTTCAAAATCTTCGGATAACAATATTTCATCTAATCAATCGTCCAAATATGGTCCAGATGACTTAACATCTACTGCAATCAGTGAGAACTTGGCAGTAGGAACAGCAACTAGTATACCAGATCCTATTACGTCTCTAGAAGAAGTATCAGAGCAATCTTCCTTAAGAAGGCAATCTACTGCTACATCTGGTGTAACTAGCTCATCAGGTGGGATGGTTTTCCGTGTTCCATTCCGCGCGAGCGGTGAAAGTTCCAAAAAGTCTACTCCACCACCAGTTAGTCTGGATCCTAATGAGGTATCAGATCCATCTAAGATTTCAGGATCATCATCTAACAGAAAGAATTCGGAAAGTTCCTACTCAGCTGCATATTCAGATGATTATCGGAGAAGTAATCAATCACAATCGAGAAAACTATCTCAATCTACTGTGAATGATAACTTACTGCATTCAAGCTATGGTTTTAATAGCCCACTAAGCTCCCGTAAGGCTTCCATTGCTTCAACATCAAGTTCATTTTCTCATGTAAGTTCAACAAGTGATAGAATGGGTGAATCAATATACAGGAGCGCAAGCGCGGATGAAGTATTAAGCCTGAATATTGCATTACCTTCTCCACAGCCAGCTCCATGCGAACCGTTGCCGGCGCTTCCATCGCATCCGCCTCATGATTTTAATGTTGCAAAAAAGTCATTAGATCATCTGGGCATAGAGTCAAGATACAGAACATCTACTTCCCCTCTATCCAGCAGAAGATCATCACTACACCATGATATATCACAACATATATCTCCAGACAGCATTTATCATAATAGAATCGATGAGGTCTTCAATGGAGACCCTCTCCAAAAAACCGATAGTAAGAACGACGGAATAACGACCCCTCAAAACGAGAGATATTCATTCGCGTCTAACGCAGATAGCTTTAACAGTCAACATCCTAATAATGCTGAAGTAGATTTCGAACCTCTTTTCATGCCAAGATCTTTATATATGCCTTGGCCAACAGAAACAGTGAAGGCGTTTGCTGAGTTCTTTTATACTGGCCAAGTTGATGGTAAGTGGCCTTTAACACCAGTTGCAGTCGGGTTGTTAAATATGGCAAAGCTATACGAGGTTCCATTGTTGTTTGACCTAATGTTGGAAGTATTTTACTCAATTATTGGGAAAAAGGAGGAGAGTCTATTCATCATTTGCAAATCAGTAAAAGAATCCTTTTTAAGTAGAGTTTCTGCTGCATTTGATGAAGACAACGAAGGAATGGAGGAGTATTTAGATAATCTCAAGAACTATCAGGATTTTCTAACGGTTGAAAACTCTTTGAATAGTATTGATGACGGCTATTTCGATATTGATCATTTAAGAAAGGCATCAACAGCCTTTTCAGTTAGCACGGTGAGTAGTAATAATACCCAAGATCCAAACGATAAATTGAGTGGGGTGGATTCTCCAGGATACGTCCCCACGGTAATGTCAGGCAGCCCAAGAGATAGTATTAACTCGATTTCCTCGTTACAGTATCCTTCAACAATATTTGGTGGAACTTCAAGCAAGAAATCATCAATATCACACGTGCAACAAAGGATCAATAATAACCCTAAACATAAATCGAGTTTAAGCAAGGAGGTTTCAACAGCCGGCTCCCAAGAAGAGATCTCACGTCCGTCATCGTCTTTACAGATTAAACGTGAAAGCCTTGAGATGCATAGAATAGATGACGAGTTGGATCAAGTGAAAAATCTATTGGAAGAAGAAGCAAGTGGTAAACGCAAAAACCCGGATCAAGACGATTCCGGCTATAGTTCTGATTCAGACGATCTGGGCGTCGGTTTAGGCTTACCATCCAAGAGCAAGATCGAGAAATCATTCCGGGAACGTGCTCTCGAATTGGAAGAATCAGTTGATCCATTGTCTAGAACTTCAACAGAATTCAGCTTTTCACACAGTAGGGGAAATAATAACTTGCTTAGCGGCAAGATACGGAACGATCCTGCATATAACAACCAAAGGATTGCTACGTTGGACAGTTTAGCCTCACCAAACTCACTCCCACCTGTCGATTACGTAATGGAATTAATTTACGAATCCGCTGTTCTTGTCAGCGATGTTAAGCTGATGATGAGATGTATGGACTGTCTCCATATTTCGAAGGAATTGAAGAAGATAAAGAGAAAACTCATTCAAGACATTACAGAACTCGAGGAAACTGCGCCAAAATCGAGAAAGGCGGCTTCCAACTTTGAAATCAGAACAGACTCTCACGAGAACTCGCCAGCCCCACGTTATCACTCTCACCCACCTTCAAGCGCTCCATCCTCGTCAAAGTCGTTTGAAAAGATCACAAGAACGATCTCCAATTTGACAATAGGAAGCAGCCGTTCGAAGACAAATGCCAGCAGCAAGTGAATGTTCTCACATTTCACATACATTATCGTCCCCCAACATTCATCACCTCTACATAGTATGCTCCTCGTTTATATATCACAATAAGAGACACATAGTATCACTACCATTTCAATCGATACCAAGACAAGTACAACAAGTATAACAAGAACTAAAAACAGCCTCAGTACGCTAAAAAAATACCGCTTGAAAGGTGGTGAAAATGGCCGCGATATACTCCACACTGGTCAAACCAGAATCAGAAACAGGCTCACAAAACAAGTCATAGACATAAGTCTAAAACCTATAATCGTTTTGAAAAGCCCGCAATTCGGAACCGTTTCAGAGACTTTACAAACATAACCTATCCTCATCGACTGTTATAGTTGATGAGGATTTAGGCAAAATAGAAGATATCATAAAACATCCAAATTGAAACAAGGTTACACACATTTAAAAGAATAGTGTTTTATGAAGAAGATCGAAGATCTGGACAGTTTCTCGCCCTTTTATATAAAATGGATTTCTTAATCATTATATACGATATTTCAACATCAGGCATCATCACCAATTTTTTTTTTTTCAGTTCTTGAAGCTTTTCTAGCAAGTTAACCATTGATATAATGTAGTTAATATATATGCGCTTAAGAAGAAGTTTGAAGAAGAAGGTTTCATACGGGGAAACTAGCGACCAATCCAACAATTGCTACCTGGAAACCTGTTATATTTAGGGTAGAGTCGTTTGTGGATTACTATCTGGTACTTTAACCTTCGTAGATATGTCTAAGTGGGAAGAGATAGAGCCAACTCTTTATAGAGATTGCCACAACTCACTTTTGAAGGTTAGACTTCCGGCATTGACTAACGTCTTACAATGGCTGAAACTGGAAGATTCGAAGACCAATGAAGCAGCATTAGGTCAAATTTTTGAATGTGTGTTAGGAACATATGATTTTTACCAAGACAAAGAGTCGAAGAACGCTGCTATATCAATTTTGGTTCAACTATTTGAGATAGATGACAGCTTTTTAAAGAAGATTACAGACTTTGTGATCGTGACAGGATCGTCACACAGCGGCGGGTCAAAAGCGATTATGGATTATTTGAATTTGATGGAGTGGATTCTTGTGTTTATGGATTTGGTGTTCAAGAAGCACGATGCGTCGTTTGAAGCCCACTGGACGGACATCATTCAAGCCTATATTGCATTAGTAGGTGCTATAGAGACTATGTTGGATACCCATGAGACTGTCAAACATGACGAAAACAAGCAAAACCAACATCGTAAGAGATTAAGACTGTGTGTTTTCCAGCAGTCCACTAAGAGCTTTGCTCGTTGCTTGACTTTGGAACGTGATTCGAATTCCAATATTGTTGAGGATATTATACCTTTTGTTTTAGACAACTATGTTAAGCTAAAGCTTTCAAACACAGGTATCATTGTGCTTTTGGGATCATTGGTACATTCTGTGCTTCAATGCCAGTCAAAGAAACCTATTCCATACAACTCTTTGGAAGAGCTGACAGAGAAACTAGTTGAATACATTGGCAAAGAAGTCATTCTTGCAAAACAACCACCTTCTGCATTTTGTTTGAGTGTCTTCTTGAGTGAATTCTTGCATACCTTTGTCACGGAGGAACAAGTCTCGAAGATTTTAATTCCCAGCTTTGAAAAAGCTAATTTACGAGCCCCAGAAACTTCGTTCGCTGCATCTTCGGAATTCTACTCTGCCTTTAATTCAAGCAAAATTAACTTTTTGGGATTATTCGTGTCTTCGAAATGTATAACGCAAACTATTTCATCTTTAAAGAGTTCCAAGGAAATTGTCCGTGAAAGTTCGTTAAAATCGTTAATTGCCCTACTGAGGTCCTTGAAAACCGACTCATACGATGAAAAGGCCTTAGAAAAGTTAATGGATGAACTTTTCAAAAGCTTGAAGTCAAATATGAATACCGACTATAAGATTACCATTTCTAGCATTTTGGTCAATACCCCAACTTACTCTCCTCAAGTTTCGAATATTATATTGAATGGCCTCAAAAACTATATCTCCAAAGAATCAAACGAGGTTGCCTTGGAAAAAATGCTCTCTGCCTTCTTCACTCACTTCTTTTCCTCCGAATCTGCAGACCCAGCTACTATCTCTACTATTAAGGCTGGTTTCAACGAAAAGAAATTACCATTGAAGAAGATATGGTTCAACTCTTTCTTGATCCATTCAAATTCCATTAAACTTGATATCGCTGACAGTTTTGAGGAGGAACTCATCCAACATTTGAAGGATATTGTAAGCAATCCACTTAGAAATGGTGAAGTATCTACCTTAGGATGCTTTGTCTACATTCAACGTCTATTTGAGCTAGAAGCTGAGAAGACATTATCTTCTATTCAATCAATTATTGATGAAAATTCTGAATCATATGGTCTAATGTGGGCTTATACTCTTCTTTCCAATGGTGTATCTTTTGAACAGAGGCAAATAGCTTTTGAACTTTTCGATAAATCTTTCAAAAGACAACCTTCATTCGTAGGAGAAGTTGTCTTAACAGCACTTGAGTCTGCTGTAAGAAATTCTTCCGAGCTACTTTCTCGTATTTCATTCCGTCGTTCGGCCCCATTATTTACCGTCCTTTCCCAACCTCTTTCAGATAAAGAAGTATCTGCCGATATTCTGAAAAAAATGCTAGTACTATCACAATTAAGTACCGTGAATCTAAAGAATGGCTGGGCTGGTCTTGTTCTTAATTCAAGACTAGACCCTGCTGAGGTAGTCAGATCATCGGGTGAAAAAATGTTAAAAGACATGCTTGCTGACCTATCGGATTCCAAGGTTGTTAAATCAGAGCTCAGAGATGCTGTTGTGAAGGCTATTGCTCATATATCATTTATTAATCCTGAAGTGATATCGCCTCTCCTTGCAGTTGCTATTAAAACTAACTTGAATACTTCAAAGTTGTCCGCTTTCGCAACGGAGGATATTCAAATTTGGAAAGGTGAAGAAGGAGAACTAGTCATTGATGTCTTATCTGCCAAGTCTTCTGCGGCACTGACTGACAAAAATTCGAAAGACTACGAAATTTTAAAGTGGCAAGAAAGTATAAAGAAGGACCAAGCCAAGAAGGGTATCAAGAAACTAACCAAGGAAGAACAAAAGCTTGTTTCTGATCAATTGAAGAAAGAATCCGAAATAAGAGCAAGAGTCGATAACTTCGTAGTAATGATTAAATCTACGATTGCTATCATCTCTCAACTAACCAAAGATGCTACCTTACTAGATAATGGTTTGGCAAATTGGTTCCCAGCTTCTGTTAATGCTCTACTAAGCATCTTACAACAAGACAATTTCTATTCACTATTTGAAAATATTGGATTCGACTTATTCTTACAATTATCCTTCTTGTTGGAAGACAGATTAGGCATGTTCTCAAAAACTGTTGGATATGCTACTCTTCTAGTGTACAAAGTCCCACATTTATTATCTGAACTAACTGCCGATGCCAAATTGCAATTAATTTCTACTGCATTATTCAAAATTAAACATGGTTGTAGGCAAGTTCCTTTCCAATCAATGGCATTAACATATATCCTTCCTTTACTTGTTAAAGTGATGGAGATCGGTAAGAAGGTTGCCATCAAAAATGCCAATAAGCCCGCTAATCGTAGTGAGTTTGTGGAAGAAGAACCCGAAGAAGAACAACTATTATTGGCATTAGATATTATTTCTAGTCATGGAGAAGCCTTCCAAGATACCTCAATTCCTCGTTCTAGTATAATATCGGTGTTACTCTCTCTTTTGGCTCTTCCATCTAAGGCTAAGCTAGCCAAGGAGTATTTCATGACACTATGTCAGAATATCTCAATGACTCCAACGGAGGAAGACCTAAATTTATTATTAAGCAGCTTACTGACCCCAAATCAATTCGTTCAAGCTACTATTTTGGAAGCTCTTGATGATGAATATGATCTACAACCTTATATGAGCTACTCCCCTGAAATCTACATTACTTGTTTCAGTGAAGATGTTAATAATAGGGATGTTGCAAACTTTATCTGGGATTCGAATCAGTTCAAGGTAACGGATGAATTAGCCCAATCATTGCTTAAGTTCTTCGAACAAACCGATAGCGGATTGAGATTATTCACAGCTAAAGCATACGCATCCGCTGTTGCACAATTAGAGAAGGAAAACCCTGGCTCTTTTACTCGTTACTTCCACACTCTTCTCGACTTCTATGTGCAAAAAGCTGAGCCTCCAAAAGATATTCTTGATGAATATGGTTTGGTCAAGGTTTCTGCAATGGATCAAAAAGACCCATGGGAAGCTAGAAGTACCACTGCCATTGCATTAAAAGAACTATGTAGCAGTTTCGAAGCTTATGATGGTTCTGTTGTTGAGTTTATTCATTTCCTAATTGACTCTGGTGCCTTGGGCGATAAAGAGGAGTTAGTCCGTCAAGAGATGAAGGAAGCTGGTATAGAAGTTGTGGATTATTACGGAAGTAAATATTTGAAGGAACTAATGCCAATATTTGAATCATTCCTATCTACTTCTAACGATGTCGTTATGAAGGAAAATGTTGTTATTCTTTATGGTTCTTTGGCAAGACATTTAGAACCTAACGATCCAAGAATCAGAACTATCGCAGAGAGGTTGTTAACATCTCTTCAAACACCATCAGAAGATTTGCAAAAATCTATTTCCAAATGTCTTGCAGCTTTGGTACCTTTATTCAAAGATTCTATCCAAGAGTACATCGATTCTTCATTCCAAGTTCTATACGACTCCAAGGCACCTGTACAAATCAGAAGAGGTGCTGCTTGGGGTATTGCAGGTCTTGTTAAAGGTTATGGTATCGCAGCCCTTTCGGAATTTGATGTCATTCGTTATCTAATAGAGGGATCTGAAGATAAGAAGGATCCTCGTCGTAGAGAATCAGTGGCATATGGGTTTGAATGCTTATCTATTAGCTTGGGTAAATTCTTTGAACCCTACGTTATCGAAGTATTGCCAAATATCTTGAAAAACTTAGGTGACTCTGTTCCCGAAGTCCGTGAGGCCACTGCTCAAGCTGCCAAGGCTATCATGTCTTCTACCACCAGTTTCGGTGTTAAAAAGCTAATTCCTGTGGCGGTATCAAACCTTGATGACATTTCGTGGAGAACAAAGAGAGGCTCTGTTGAATTATTAGGTAATATGGCATACTTAGATCCAACTCAATTATCTGCCTCATTATCAACAATTGTTCCGGAAATTGTTGGTGTTTTGAATGATAGTCACAAAGAAGTTAGAAAGGCCGCAGACGAATCCTTGAACAGATTTGGTGAAGTTATCAGAAACCCAGAAATCCAGAAACTAGTACCAATATTGATCAATGCAATTGGTGATCCAACTAAACATACCGAAGAAGCTTTGGACGCTTTGATTCAAACACAATTTGTTCATTACATCGATGGTCCTTCATTGGCATTGATTATTCATGTTATTCACCGTGGTATGAGAGATAGATCTGCAAACACTAAAAGAAAAGCCTGTAAAATTGTTGGTAATATGGCAATTCTTGTTGATACCAAGGATTTGGTTCCATATTTGCAACAATTAATTGATGAGGTCGAAATTGCTATGGTGGATCCTGTTCCAAATACCAGAGCTACTGCTGCTCGTGCTCTTGGTGCATTAGTTGAAAGATTAGGTGAGGAACAATTCCCAGATTTGATTCCACGTTTGTTAGCTACATTAAGTGATAACACTAAATCAGGTGACCGTATGGGTTCTGCACAAGCTTTGGCTGAAGTGATATCTGGGTTGGGTCTATCTAAGCTTGATGAATTGCTTCCAACCATCTTGTCAGGTGTTACCAATTACCGTGCTTATGTTCGTGAAGGTTTCATGCCACTAATGCTTTTCTTGCCGGTTTGTTTCGGTCAACAGTTTGCTCCTTATATCAACCAAATAATTCAACCTATTTTGTCTGGTCTAGCCGATACTGATGAGAACATCCGTGACACTGCATTGAAAGCAGGTAAACTTATCGTTAAGAACTATGCCAACAAGGCTATTGATCTATTGTTACCTGAGCTTGAACATGGTATGTTCGATGAAAATGAAAGAATCAGGTTGTCTTCTGTCCAATTGGCAGGTGAACTATTGTTCCAAGTTACAGGTATATCTTCCAAGAATGAATTTGATGAAGAAGATGGTGATTTCAATAGTGAAATTGGTAAGCAAATGGTTGAGGTGTTGGGTGAAGAACGTCGTGCAAGAATTCTATCTGCTCTATTTGTTTGTCGTTCAGATGTTTCTGGTATTGTACGTGCTACAACGGTCGATATTTGGAAGGCTTTGGTTCCAAACACCCCACGTACTATCAAGGAAATTTTACCTGAACTAACTTCGACTATTGTGGTACATCTTGCATCATCTTCAAGAACTTTACGTCTAATTGCTGCACAAACATTGGGTGATTTAGTTCGCCGTGTTGGTGGTAACGCATTGTCTCAATTATTACCAACCTTAAAACACTCTTTAGAAACTTCCTCTGACCCTAACTCGAAACAAGGTGTCTGTATTGCTCTACACGAGCTCATCCAATCTTCTAATAGCGATTCATTGGACGAATTCCAAGATTTCATTGTTAATATCATCTGCTCTACTGTCATCGATGAGGATGAATCTGTCAGAGAAGCTGCTGCTTCTTGTTTCGATGTTTACCAAGAAGTTGTTGGTAAGGTTGCAATTGATGAAATCATTCCATTCTTATTGAACAAATTGAAGGAACCAGAGAGCTCAGAATATGCCCTTTCTGCATTACAAGAAATCATGGCAACAAAATCAGAGGTCATCTTCCCAATTTTGATTCCAACGTTATTGAAACCACCAATCGATTCCTTCAAGGCAAATGCGTTAGGATCACTAGCAGAAGTTGCTGGTCCAGCCTTGTACAAACGTATCTCTACAATCATTAACTCTGTTGTCAACACTTTGATTGAAACGGATGACGAGGATACTAAACACTCATTAGAGGGAACTTTGGATAAGATTCTTTTGTCCGTTACTGACAATGAAGGTTTACATCCACTCTTACAGCAAATCATGGCATTGCTAAAACACGAAGATTCTTCTAAGAGAATTGTTATGCTAGAACGTCTTCCAAACTTCTTTGATAACACTGTTTTAGATTACAGCATTTATACCACAGATATTGTCACTAACGCAATTTTGTCTTTGAATGAATCCGACTCGAGAATTGTGGAGGCTAACTTCCACGCATTAACCTCCTTGGTAAAGAACCAAGATAAACCAATGCTCGAGAAGTTGATCAAGCCTGCTAAACAAGCGCTATTGATGACTGGTAAACAAGGAGAAGATTTAGCTGCCTTCAAGTTAACAAAGGGTCCAAGCTGTGTTTTACCAATTTTCTTGCATGGTTTAATGTATGGTTCAGGAGACGAACGTGAAGCTTCCGCTTTAGCGATTGCGGACATTGTTTCAAAGACTCCAGCCGCTGGTCTAAAGTCCTACGTCACTGTGATTACAGGTCCTTTGATTCGTGTTGTTGGTGAAAGATTCAACAGTGACATCAAGGCAGCTATTTTGTTCGCATTGAACATATTGTTTGCTAAGATTCCTCAATTCTTGAGACCTTTCATTCCTCAACTTCAAAGAACATTCGTTAAATCTCTATCCGATCCAACAAACGAGGTTCTCCGCTTACGTGCTGCGAAGGCTCTAGGTACTCTTATTGAATACCAGCCTAGAGTTGATCCATTGATTGTTGAACTAGTAACTGGTGCTAAACAAAGTACTTCTGACGGTGTGAAGACAGCAATGTTGAAGGCGCTACTAGAAACAGTTTCTAAGGCAGGGTCGAAATTGAATCAATCTTCTAAATCTAACATATTGAATTTGATCGAAGAAGAAATGTTATCTGCTAACGATAAATTAGCTGTTGCTTACGCAAAGCTAATTGGATCTTTGGCTAGTATCTTAACCACGGAAGAAGCAGAGAAAATTTTGAGAAGTAAGGTGTTGGAGAGTTCTTTGACAGAAGATTCCGGTAAATTTGGTATTTTGACTTTGAACTCCTTCTTGAGAGATGCACCAGAACACATCTTCGGTACAGGTCTCATTGACGAATGTGTAGCTTACATGATCAATGCCGCTGAATCAACAAATGCTCACTTCAGTGACAACGGCTTAATCGCGATCGGTAAAGCTTTGTTGCTTGAAGGAGAAACTAAGTCACCATACTCTTCTGGAGACGTTAAAGAACCTTTCCATCTTGGCGAAGAAAACATACAGAAAATGGTTTCTGAATTGGCAAAATCCATGTTAAAACCAAACAGCAACTCTTTGGATAGCAGAAGACTAGCTTTGGTTGTAGTTAGAACGTTAGCCAGATTCAAGTTCGAAGAAGCTATTCACTCCAACTATGACATTTTGGGCCCATCCGTCTTCTCCTGCTTACGTGATCCAATCATTCCAATCAAATTAGCTGCTGAAAAGGCCTATCTAGCGATGTTCCATCTTGTTGAAGAAGAAGGTATGGAAACATTCAATTCATGGTTCTCTAAGTTGGAAGGTTCCACTGTTTCTAACAGTATTGGCGATACTCTACAATTAAGATCCATCGGCGATTACACTAAAAGAGTCGGAAAGAGATTGGCTAGTGTTGAAAGAGAAAAGATCAGTGCTGGTGGTGATGCAGAAGCAATGTTCTCTGATAGATTTGAGGATGAAAACGAAATCTGGGCTGTTGGTGGTATTGAATTAAATCCTGACGCCTAAACATTGAATAAATAAAAATTATTGTAACCTAAACTTTTTTTAAACCATTAGATCTATATGTAAATAGGTAAGATCAAATATATCATTAATCTCAATATTAATTTATGTAAATGATGGGGCTTCAAACTTGTCATCAGGTTTGAGAGCGTTGTCTGGCCTCAATATAATCGAGAGTAGACCATATCCAGGGTTCTAAAAACGGCCACCTCTGCCACCAAAAAATACAGACATCACTTTCTCTAGGGCAAGTTGTCAGAAAGTTATATACACAACGAAGCAATGGTGCCCTCGCCAGTTTCAGAGCAAGGTTGAGGACCAGCGTGAGCAACAAGAATTTCGTTACTGATTTTAACGTTAGAAGCATCACGAAAAAAAAAAAAAAAATGAATCCAAATCAGTTTTCCGAATGATTATTCAAACTTAATTACTGCGGTGCATGTATCCATCCAGCTGACCACACTAGTTTAAATGCCTATCAAGTCCCTTTAGCTGTTTCATCGTACAGTTTGGTTCTGTCAAGCGTGCTTTTAGTATTACAAAATATTTTCATGTGATATATATTATATATAATATATTTATGTCTGAGGTTTAGAATTTATTTCCTGGAAGGGAAAGGAAGCACTAGTCTTCTTTCCACCTCCGTTTCCTTATCTATCTCTTCCTCACCATCGAATCGTAGTTTACAGGTACCATCTCTCTTGCTCCCGCACACTATTGCAGGATAAAATGTCGTCGTTTCAGGGTATCTAGCTAAAACCTTGGTGTTTATAGGATAGTTGGGTAACTGTGATTTCTTGGATGTCACCGGCGGAATCAGCAGTATCTCCTTAGAGTTACACTTAAATATACCGCCTGGCTTCCCAAACTCATCAGGCTCGGGATCCTTAACCTCAAACCGGAGTCCGTCCCCAGATACCTTGGTACATATACACTGGATCCATTCTCCAGTCTTTTTTGATTTGTATGCTACGTCCGACCCAACCTCGATTGGCTCACTAGGATTGAACTGGCTAGTCCAGAAAGATCTACCAACACTCGAAGACTCACCAGCAACACCTCCTGCTCCTACTCCACCACCCGTCAACCCACCACTAGACTCTCCGCCGCCAGAAACACCCCCGTATTCCAACTCAGACTTAATCTCTTGTTGCACCGGATAATGTTCCACTATATACGCGATATTCTCCACCAATTCGCGACAATAATTCTGCATTTTTTCGTTCACAGAATGTCTATTCTCCAAACTCAACTGTAGCTCGCTCAATTGGTTCACACTCATGCTGTGGAAGTTCATATTCTTTGGATCCAATGACTCAAAATCAGCTACATCGTTAAGCTTGTACAGATCTTGCAATTGTGTCACCACAATTCCCCAGCGATCCTCCATCGCCATCCCTATCAAAAACTTTGCTTGTTATACCTGTACCAAATTCCTGATAAAAGCACCACTAATGCTGCCAGAATTGATCGACCTACCGACCTTTGTACTCGAAAACTCTTTTGTCATTGAACATCTTTTGTCCTGGCACATATAGTAAATACAATGGAAACATTTTTTTTTACTTGCTCATGCTGCGAAAAAACATCAAAACGTACAGAGTGATAGTGCGCGGATCCCCATAAACCTTTATTTTTAGTGCAGATTGGGGGTTCTTGGCGGACAGCAAAGGTCTGCTCCTTGTGTGATGCAAATTTTCGAATTTGAAGCTGGGAGAAAAACCGTAGTGTAGTTTGGGAAATATAAAGGACAGTAGGCGGAGAAAGAGTGCTTAAATATGTAGAGAAAGTGCCGATAGAAGCCTGTTTTCTAAAGTAAAATTCCTAACCAAACTGTTACCCGGACCATCACTGGCCATGAAAAAAAAAAAAAATCGTAATTAAAATTTTTGGGCATCTCTCTAAGAAATAGCATTGAATAAATATTAACAAGCTATATTATATAACGAATAGTTGAACTGTTTTTGGATTTATAGAAGGTGTAATTGGATTGAAAGGCTCTGGAAAAGGCTTTATCGAGAGCAGAGACGGGATGTTTTCTTCGACGTGGCAACAGGTTCCAAAGTTTGTGGTGCAGCAGGTGCGTACGGCCACCAAGCGTGCTGCTGGTTCTCGTACCAGTATGAAGGATTCTGCTGGTCGTCGTCTTGGACCTAAGAAATATGAGGGCCAGAAGACTCAGGTAGGTGAGATTATAATGAGACAGCGTGGTACGAAGTTTTATCCTGGAGAAAATGTTGGGATTGGTAAAGATCACACGCTTTTTGCGCTTGAACCTGGGTACGTCAGATACTATTTGGATCCATTCCATCCGGGCAAGAAGTTCATTGGGGTGTCATTATTTGAGGACGTGAAGCTTCCATTGCCACATTTCGAGCCTCGTTTGAGAAGATTTGGGAAGAGTGTGATTGAGGACGAGGAGAAGGCTGCAGCTGAAGCAGCAGCGTTGCCAAGAAAGATTTACTTGATTAAAGACGAGTTGATTGCGAAGCAAAAGGAGCGTGAGGCCAAGCGCGAGGCGTTGATGAAGGAGTACAGGAAGATACTAGTTGAGGAGTTGAAACTGGACGTGAATGAGCAGGAATTGGCTTTGGCTTTGCCATATCTTGTCAGGTGGAAGACATGTTTGAAGAACGGGTTTTCCGAGGAGGACAGCCAGTTCAATGCATTCTACTATCTAGAGCAAGATTTGAAGCTAAGGATGAGGGACGAAGAGTCTGCTTCCAAGTTGCAGGACCAGCTGGCTGTTTTGAAGCAGGTGTCTAGCAAATTGAACGAATCTGTATCCTTCAACAACAAATTAGAGCTGATCAAGTACATTTCACGTGACGAGAAGAGCAAGCTCAAGGAGCAACTGATTGCGGACTTGAAGGCCATTGATATCAAGGACAAGAACAGCAAGAAGCTAGTTCTAAGCAAGTTTGAAAATGCCAAGAACTTCTTGTCGCTATCAGAGGAGGTGAAGTTGCGCAGAAAGTTCTTGAAGCCCGTGAAGCCAGAGACCAAGTTGGAAGAGCCATTGAAGCCATCCAAGAAAACCATCACCTTGAGACGTTACAACTATGAAGCCAAGACGATCGACGTAGTAGTAAGACCGAAGACGGACTTCTTGGGGAAGTTGTAGAGGAGAAGGCGGATGAGAAATCATAAAAAACACAACATAAAATAGTAAAATAAATTAACACAGGACAGGTTAGTCGCAGTAACTTAGCTAACTTCTTAATTAGACTTGTATATACGATATAAAAACGTTATTCTTTTAACCAGAGCCGAGATGCGGGGAGAGAATCGGATATTCTTGTGAATGATTGACTGATTGACTAACCAGGAGGCAATTGGGAAATGTCGACGATATCGTTGATCTTACCCTGGGTGTCTTCTTCATCAGAAACGTTCAGGTGTGTTCTTGGTAAGGCCATCATACCGGATCTGGCGACTTCCAAGATACCGAATGGTTCCACAAGCTTCAAGAAAGCTGAAACACGCGATGGCTTGGCACAGAGCTCCACAATACAACTTTGTTCTGCAATGTCGACGACTTTACCACCAAAGTTGGCAGTCAAGTTTGTGATGTCGTTCAAATGCTCGTGTTTGAGTCTGAGAACTTGGGACAGTGGGAGGTTCGAAGGGTGGTATGGCTTCTGTCTGATCCTCTCGATTGTGTCCTTGTTGCTATCCTGTTCATGGTGATGGATCAAATCCTCAAAGTATTCGGCTCCAAGCAACGAGACTCTTGCCAAAAGTAATTCTCTTTGGATTATGGTGGAGTGCGAGTAGTCCAACACCACAAACACGGGCACCAAATCCTCGATCTGTCTTCTAGCTTGCTCGATGACACCGTCTTGACCTTGCAAAACGATGGTCATACGGGACAAGTCCTTGACTTCTGTGTTGCAAACCACAAGCGAATCGATATTGAACCCTCTAGCAGCCAAAGTCCCAGAAACCAACGACAACACACCAGGTTCGTTTTGCACGAGACAGTTCAACACATGCTGTTTCTTAGGTTCCTTCGATGGTGCTGGAGTCTCGTATAAAATCGACGAAATAGCACTGTTTGTAGACCAAGATGGAGTTTCAATCGTTGGTAAAGGTGGTCTAGTCCTATTCTTATGCAGCTGTTTGTATGCTAGAGCAGAAGTCGAAGAAGACTTGGCTCTAGCTAGACTTCTAAAAGCCAATTGAGGAACAACTCTAGATCTAAGCATGTCACACACTCTAATAAGTTGTTGTACCAAATACCAGTTCAGTAGAGCTAGCTGTTCTAGAGGATGAATAAATAGATAAATGTGACAAAATGCTGTGATGCTAATGCTTTTTAAACAATTGGGAAAAGGGTATGAGTCTATGAGTCTTATACACGAAAAAAAAAGCCAAACAACAACAGCACAGAATCACTTGTGTGACTTGTATATGTGTAAAATTGTATCTAGCTAGCTATCTGTCTGTCTATACTGAGCGAGATGCAGATGCGTTTTGGACATTCAATTGGGCCTTTTGGCTGAGCTGAGTTTGAGTTTGAGCTTCAGTTGAGTCATATTGATGAAAAAAAAAAAATTGAGAGAGCAGAGCGAACGAAAAGAAGCGAAGTTTGAGCGGAACCGGCATGCGGTGGGTTGGGTGGGCGGACTGGAAGGCGGGGTAAGTAGGGGCGACCGGAGGTAGAAATCCGGGGGGAGGGGGGGAAAGACTGTGCTCACGTGACGCGAAGTTTTCCCTCGCTCCGCTTCTCCGGCACATTTGCGGGAAAATAAGACCGAGCCAGGCAGCCAACCAACCAGGCAGCGAGCCAGGCAGCGAGCTCTGGACTGGACTAGAGGAGGAGGAGGAGAAGGAGAAAGATTAAAGGCGGTCACGTGTCATATATAGCACGCCAAGGTGGGTTTTGGCCCCAACACAAGAAAATGGATAGTCAGTCAGTCAATCAGTCAGTCAGTCAATCAGTCAGTTAGCCGGTTAGTTACTACCGCTCGTTTGTTTTTATTGCGTTGCTGCTGCTACGTACAGATAAATATATAGAGTAGACAAAAAAAAGTATAGATAAGTAAGTAAGGGTCTAGGCCAGCTCAGCTCAGTTGAAGGCAGTCTTGAAATGGGAGTCGAGTCTCTTGTGAACAGCTTCGATGAACTCTTCGGTGGTGACGTAGGCAGATCTTTCGGTCTTACCCAAGATCAATGCCAAGTCCTTGGTCATGATTTCGTCTTCTTGGACGGTGTTGACGGTAGCGTCTTCGACCAATTGGGCGAACTTGACGACGTCTGGGGTGTTGTCGAGCTTACCTCTTTGGATTAGACCTCTGGTCCAGGCGAAGATGGATGCGATCGAGTTGGTGGAGGTTTCCTTACCTTGTTGGTGCTGTCTGTAGTGTCTGGTGACTGTTCCGTGGGCAGCTTCACTCTCGAAGGCCTTTCCGTCTGGGGTGATCAACACCGAGGTCATTAGACCTAGGGAACCGAAACCTTGAGCGACAATGTCGGATTGCACGTCACCGTCGTAGTTCTTCATGGCGATGATGTAGCCACCCTTGGACTTCAACATCTGGGCGACCATATCGTCGATCAAACGGTGTTCGTACCAGATGCCCTTTTCTTCGAACTGGGTCTTATACTCTGTTTCGTATAGGCCCTCGAAGATGTCCTTGAACTTACCGTCGTACTTCTTCAAGATAGTGTTCTTGGTAGTAGAGTATAGCGGCAAGTTTCTTTCCAAAGCCATCTTGAAAGACGAGTGGGCGAACCCGGTGATGGACTCGGTGGTGTTGTACATGGCCATGGCCACACCACCCTTGGATTGCTCGTCAAAGTGGAACACATCGAGGTCGATGTTTTCCACAGACTTGTCGTCGCTCTCGAAAACAAGCTTCAACTTACCGGCACCAGGAACAACCACATCGGTGGCCTTGTACTGGTCACCGAATGCGTGTCTACCAATGATGATTGGCTTTTCCCAGTTGGTCACCAACTTTGGGATTCTTGGAATCACAATTGGCTCACGGAAAACGGTACCGCCAAGAATGTTTCTGATCGTACCGTTAGGAGACTTCCACATCTTTTTCAAGTTGAATTCCTTGACACGAGCCTCATCTGGAGTAATTGTAGCACACTTCACTGCAACACCGTACTTCAAAGTAGCTTCTGCCGATTGCACAGTGACGCTATCGTCAGTCAAGTCACGGTTTTCGATCGAAAGATCGTAGTACTTCAAATCGACATCCAAGTATGGGTAGATAAGGTGGTCCTTGATCAATTTCCAGATGATTCTGGTTTGTTCATCACCGTCCATCTCCACAATGGGAGTCTTTACCGAAATCTTGGCCATGGTAGTACTAGTCTATGTATTTACTTCTTGATTTGATGCCAGGGGCCTGCTTAGGGGAGGAGTAAGATAACTAACACCCGAATCGTATACCTATACAATACACACAATTAATCATTCACACATCATACATGCGACCCTTTATATATACATATATATATACATATATATATATATATATATTTACTTTGGTTGCAGCGAACCGATTTTCCAGTTTTCCATACAATTTTTTTTTTTTTTTTTGCTTCACTACTGGCTGACTGTACTGAAATATAAGATCACACATTGTGATAATATCACAATGTGTGACAGTAGTGGGCATTATTAAGTAGCATTAAGTAGGAATTGGGTATATATGGCAATGGGAACAGCAGTATATGGAGAGAGAGTGTTTGAGGATGGGCATTCCGGGACTGGACCGGAACTGTGGGGAGGGCCCTTTCCCAGGCAAGCTGATACTAGGTAATACTAGGTAATACTAGGTAATCTTGTGTAAGACTGTGTAATAGCAGGCGATATGTTTGCCCGGGACTCGGTGCCGCTTCGGAGTAGCCAAGACTGAAGCAAAACGGAGAACCAGACAATACAAACAGGAATACAAAGCGTATGAAAATGAAAATCCAGGAAAATGAAATGAAATAAAAAAAATACAAATCACAGTCGCGAGACAAGAGGTGGGGAGAGAAGGGGAAGGGGGGAGGCAGAAGTGCGAGTCACGTGAGACAAATATATATTACTCCCCCGGGTAACACGATGAGTCCAGGCATCAGGCATCAGGCATCAGATAATAGAGTATATAATAAAGTACAGTATATAAAGTACTACCTACCCCGACATCTCTGCCTCGATCTTCTCGCGGATCTCCGTAAAGTTGTTGAACTTCACGTACGGAATCCCGTGTCTGTCACAGTATGGCACCAAGTCGCAACCTTCGCGCGCGAAAAGCACGTCACACTCGCGCGCCGCAGTTAAGTCGCTAACCCCGTCCCCGCAGTAGAAGTACTTGTCGGCGGCAAACTTCTTCTTGCACTCAGCAATCGTACGCGCCTTGTCGTGCCCATGAGGAGAATCGTCCCGGTACACAATGTGCCATTCTCCAGTAGCCTCATCCACCTTGACGTCATTTGCAATCACCTCGATCTGCAATTCTTTCGCCCGCTCGGCACCCACTAATTTCCCGATAAGCGCCTCAATGATAGGCTTCATACCACTAGATATCACCACTAGAGGCACCCCCTTTTCGTGGCACCACTCAGCGGTACCCACGAATCCTGGGTCTAGCTCGATGTGGGCAAGTAGCCGCTCAATGCACTTGTCCAATGGCTCGTGCACGGAATCCAACATCGCACGGAACCCCTCGCGGAACGGTTTTGTTCCGTCGAGCACGCCGGCAAATACCTTGCGTCTCTCCTCTTTTCCGAACCCCAAATGGTCCGTCAAATAGTCATTGGAGTCCTGGAGCGTGATTGTTCCGTCAAAGTCACTGAATACAGCCGCTTTCATTTGTAGTGGTGAGGTTACTTTTTTTTTGTTCTTACTTACCTTACTTACCCTTGGGTATGTTTAACCACTCCCAATCAGTAGCAAGTAGTAGCAGTAGTACGCGAGCGCATTTTTTTTTTCGCTTGGACTCCTCCTGTGTGGCCGCCACCCCTGCTTATTTATGTGTTTTCTCGTTTTAGCGTACGGCGAAAAGAAAAAACGAAAAAAAACAAAACAAACAAACAGAGAGAGTGCACACTCAGATATATTTTGGTGAAACGCAGGCAGTTTCTTGGTGTAACGTGTACACAACGTGTTGTGTTGTAGTGGGCAGAGAAGAGAGAGGGAGAGAGAGAGAGAGGGACAGATTTTTGGTGTTTACGTCATTCCGGCCGTTAGCAGGGGAGACAGAGAGATAGGTATAGAGAGAGAGATGCGAGTTGTTGTGTTTAGTGGTGGCTCCGCCACCAATGCGCTGGTGTCGTGCTTCGAGAAGGTGGCCAACCTGTCTAGGGGAGGAGGAGGCGTGTCACGTGACACGCAATTGAGTAGTAGCAGCACCAACAAGAACACCACCACGTATATTATTCCAGTTTCAGACGACGGCGGGTCCACGTCTGAGATACTGCGGTGTTTTGGCGGGCTCGCGGTGGGAGACCTGCGGAACCGTGCGCTCGTGCTGTTTCAGGACGAAGGCGCGCGCGAGTTTCTCCACCACCGTCTGAACAAGGACTCGCGCGCTGCGCGCGCAGAGTGGGACGCAGTCGTCGGGGGCACACACCCGCTGTGGCGGCTACTGGACCGTTCGCGGCAGGAGTGCAGGGCGTTGATTGCAGAGTCGCTGCGGGTGTTCCAGGCGGCCCAGACCCAGGCGGCGCAGGCCTCCGCTCAAACCCAGTTCAACTTCTCGACCGCGTCCCTGGGGAACATCGTGTTGAAGGCATTGGAGATGCAGTACGGGATAGACGACGCGTTGCACAAGTTTCTGCGGCTCGGCGGCGTGCATGAAGAAGTGGTGAGTATCATGCCATGCGTGACGCTGCAAGGTGCAGGAGGACCAGGGCCAGGGCCTGCAGGACCAGGGCCTGCAGCCCCTGCAGCCCCGCGCCTCGACCTGCAGCTCGTGCTTTTGAACGGAGACGTGATCACGGGCCAGTCAGAGATCTCACATCCGGCCGGCGGCTCGCAGTTGCATTTTTCGAAAACGGCAGATTCGCATCCGCGGCTAGCAGCGGCGGTCCAGCAGCTACGCTACGTGGTAAATGGCGGGAAATCATCATCGTCGTCGTCGTCTGCCTTTGCCGATGCCTCCTCGGCACATGCCTCGGCGGTACACGTCTCGGCACACGGCCCGGCTATCGCCAGTATCCGTGCCGCCGACCTTATCGTCTACAGCATCGGCTCGCTCATCACCAGCCTCATGCCGTCGCTCATCGTGCCCGAAATCGCAGCCGCCATTGCCGCCAATACCACCGCGCAAAAAGTACTCCTACAAAACGGCACCTACGACAGAGAATCTTACGGCCTTTCATGCGAGGACTACACCTCGCTAGTCGCCTCCACCTTACAACAGGCCATGGCCGAGGGCAAATTCGGATTCGAATCCCAATCCGAATCCCAATCCCAATCCATCCCAATATCCCAATTTATCACTCACGTGATCCGCCTCGAGGACAGCGAAATTGTTTCTCGCCCAAACCTCAGTCCTACCTCCTCGAACCCTGAAATCGTTACCCTTACCATCCCCAGCAATGGCAACCGTCTCTACCATCCGGACCACCTCTACCAGACCCTTCGCACCATCATTCAATAGCCGTAGCCGTAGCCGTAGCCATAGCCTTGTGTAGCGAAGAGAGAGAGAGATCAAAGAGAAAAAAAAAAAATGCCTAAAACTACACTCTGGTATGTATATACATATACACTTTTTAATTTATTATATACACTCTTCTTCTAATTAGCTCTGTACTTCTTGGGTATTCTGTCCTTCTCGATCCGACTCTCCATCTCGTCGTCCGTAATCACAGACCCCTTCGTCGCACCGGCAGGACCTTGCTCAGATTCCTCCACTTCGTGCTCATGATGCAATAGCTCGTGCTCAACATCCTCCTTGTGCACATTCTTGATATCAGGATCCTGGTCCTTGTGGTACTGGTTCCAGTGATGCATCTCATACTCAGTCTCGAAATCCCCATGGTGACCAACACCAACTCCTAAATCAACAAACTTGTTGCCCTTGGCCGCATAGTCTAAGTATTCCTTCCTTGTAATACGTGTATCGTCATCCACATCGAGCAATGCCATCACAAACTTCACCACCCTTTCACGAAGCCCATCGTCAATCTCTTGACTCTCGTCGTTTTGACCCATACCATCTCCCTTACCAACAACAACCTCCTTTTGTAAGCCATACATGTTGATGATATCCTTAGCATCAAAGTAGCCCTTGTTTCCCATGTCGTGCATGTCAAAGAATTGCTCCGGTGTGTACTTGCTCATCTCATGTTCCTCCCTCATGTGCCATTCTTCCCACGACATCCCATCCGGTGGTGCTTCCGCCGTTGAATGGGCCAACGCAGCAATTACTGATGTGAGCAAAACGTAGATAATACTAGAAAATATCTTCATCTCGTGTATTTTTGGCTTCTTCTATAGCTCAAGGATAGAGTGATAATAATGCTATTTCCAAGTTTAAGTACAAAGCCTAATCCCAATAGATTCCTTTCTTGTCTTGTTTTCAACCTTCTTTGCTTTCTGATTCTTAATATAGACAATATTCTCGATTGTCAAGTAGTTTCGATTCTCTGAACGGCCTTCCTTTTTTTTTTTTTTTTTTTTTTCTTCGTCTTCTCTTCTTCTTTGTTTTCATTTTCCTCTTTTTCTTTTCATGCAGGGATGACTGTAGTAGAAACATAAGAACGTCATTTCCTAAAGGGCCCTTGACATAATTGATTCAGCATAAGTAAACGTAAACGACTAGCATCTCAGTTGTAACATATCTTAGCCACACACTCATCACAGAATGATGAGGTTTGGTTAGCATTATTTCGAAGCAACATCACACATCCAAGACATTGTAAGTACTCATCCTGCGGATCGCCATTATTGAACAAATGGTGACCATTGTTGAGCATTCCATTGTATTCTTCTTTGGTATAGTTGAGCTTAAACGTCGATGTATTTGATTGGAAAGTTATCGGATAGTTCCCATGGTATATCAAGATAGGAGGCATATGAAACACTTGTCTATCTGAATTTAGCGACTTTTCTTGGCTAGCGACAGCCTTTTTGTTATTTCTGATCGGACTATAACTTTGCAAATGACAGCCAAATGCTATTGGTGCAGATAGCGAATAATTAGACAGCAAGAGCTCTTTCTGAGTAGGGATATATGGCATTGGATCCATTTCGTATATCTCCTCATCAACAGCAACGAGCCTCCTGTTCTTTTCTACCATTACAATGTTATCGTACGTATCCTGAAGCTTTCTCATTTGAGGTAAATTCTCTTTATCAGAACTTGAATCCACAATAAATATAACGTCGTTCTCACGTCCACTTACTAGTAAAGGTCTAATTGGAATATTCTCACCATCTTCGCCACCATCAACTAACAATAGCCTAGAACTCCCACTGATTGAACTGAGAACGTCGGTGTCTCCATAGTAAGGATTCGGCTGGTATATGGCGTAATCTGAGCGCAACTGGCTTAACCCAATACCAAAAACACCGAATAATGTCTTGATAGCTTTCAACTTATCATTGGATTCTATATTCGTTGTTACCATCTTCCAGATGTATAGCAACGCGTTATTAAAAAGCGACGAAGAAGTCGCAGTAATGAACCCAAGACTATCAAAACCTTTCACACAGTTCTCCAACTTTCCCTTCTCAACACTTGACCCCAAATACTCCATGTTAATGAATTTGGACACATTCTGATGCCACGAACCGAACTCAAATGGACTAAACTCAAAAACAACGTTTCGTATATCGGGCCTTTTGGATGTCTTCGCATTCGCTACAATGATTGGTATTGGCACTTCATATCCTGCAACCTTCTTGCTTTGTAGAAAGTTCGAAAATTGTTTCGCAGAACTGAGCTTGCCAACTGGAACACGGTCGATTAAAGCTTGCCCCAAGTAATCGGTGAAGGAAATTGGGAACCCTGCTTCTTTCTTTTGTCTTACTTCCCGATGGAGATTGATGTAGAATCCAATAGTTTTTCTGAATTTACCGAATGACTCCATTAGATCATTGAGCATATCTAACTCCGAGTCCTGATCAGTCTCATCCTGGTGAAAGAAATCTTCAACTAATCCCTTGATCTTATAAAGAGCATCCATCGACCTCTTATCGAATTTTAACAAGTTTTCCGGATATTGATCTGTCGTGTCAAATATTTTTTTCAACTCATCTAAAAATTGATAATAGTCTGGCACATATCCTTCTCCTTGTTCAGTATGTTCATCGTTATAATCTCTTTTATTAAGCGGTATACTTTGTTGGCGCAATTCTCTTACAAACTCAGCATCCATTGCCAAAAGTTTAGCATTATTCTGATCATCATTTCCTGAATCACCTTGGCGAATCATATCGTGATTTTTAAGGTCAAAGTTAGGAATGCCTTCCAACATGACTCTTTCAATATCGAATTTTGTCAAACTGCTCACGTCGAAATCAGCAAGAATAAGTTTTAGCAACGTCCAGCTGCCACCTGATATTCCAGCAACGTAACTCGTACATTCCCAGAGTCCATGCTGATGCATACCCAGAATAAACCCTGAACTTATAAGCATCGATCTGAATCCACCTCCAGAAATAGCTACTGATATCGTAGGATAATTAATGTTCTCAATATCTATGCCTGGAATTGATAAATCTTCATAGAACCGATTAAAACTCTTCGCAATCACTTTATGACGATTTTCCAGATATCTTGCTTCACCTTCGCTAACTTGCTCATTCTGTGTAAATGATAGTTTCAACACTATTAGTAAACTCCATCCATTATATCATTTTAACCCATGGAATGATGTGTACCATCATTAAACATTTCGGCGGCTAAACTGTTTTATTATAATTCTTTTAACATACTTTTGCAGTTCTTAAACTTGCATCTTTTGGACAGTCCACCTTGCTAAATCCTTGTACCAATATGAATCCACAGTTTAGTAGTAGTACGAAATACAATAACCTCATTTCGAACTGGTCTTCTTAATACACTTGGGCCTTCTAAAAACGTCATCACTATATATTATGTCTATTTGTCTTAACCCAAGTTTAAGGTTAAAGGAACCTATGTAATTTCCTCTTTTATTTTGAAAAATGATTTTTATCATAAATTAAGAAGGGCTGTGTCTGTATAGAATGAAACAAACAGCACTATATAATAATATTAAACAGTACAAAGACGGGAAATATGAAATAAAAAAACACTCTTATAGATGAAAACCGGCAGGATGGAGCTAAAGTGGTTCCGTTGCCACCTTTTCACGAGAGACGCGAAACGAAGTCTTTACTCTGCACATGAAAGATTCGGACGTATGAATGACTCAGATGAAAGAGGGAACAAGAAGATACTCATGAGATGAAAAGTTCTTATTTTTATACTAGGCATGCCATTCTGCGATAGTCATCACATTAAAAAGCGAAATTTTTAAATGAATAGAAGGTCCGGCTTCGTTTAGAATTCGTCATCAGAGGAGACGTAAGCGTCACCCAATTCCTTCTTCTTCTTCATTCTTTCCTTCTTCTTCTTTCTCAATTCCGCAGAGGACAACTTCTTCTTCTTCTTGACAGCAGAGATCTTGTTACCCATGGCATCGAACTTGTCTTCTTCATCTTCCTTCTTTTCGATTCTTGGACCGGAACCTTGACCGGTAACCCAGTTGTGACCAGATGGGGTCATCTTACCATCCTTGACAGCCCAGACTTCCTCAGTCAAATCCTTGGTGAATTCAGCAGAGTGAGTAATGATGATAACACCACCAGCGAAGGCCTTCAAAGCCTTGGACAAAGCACCTAGAGAGTCTCTGTCCAAATAGTTGGTAGGTTCATCCAAGACGATCAAGTGAGGTCTTTGCCAGGTACAAGCAGCCAAGACCAACTTAACCTTTTGACCACCGGACAAACCTCTGATTCTGGAGTGAGAAACCAATTCAGCATCTAGACCCAACATGGCACAGTGCTCTTCGATTTCCTTTCTGGTCAAAGGTCTGAATTGACCGGAAGCCAAAGCTTCCTTCATATCAACTTCAGCAACCATCTTAGAGTGAGATTCGACCAATTCACCTCTTGGCAACCAAGCGTTGTCAACAGACATCATTGGAACCCATCTTTCAGACTTCATACCGATGTTTTCACCCAACAAGAAGGAACATTCGTACTCGTAGGTGTTCTTGAACTTTCTTCTAGCGTGGATACCAGCGATTCTTCTTGGGGTACCATCGATCTTGAAGATCTTGTTCATAGCTTCAGCATCGTTTTCGTTGATAACTCTGTTAGCTCTGTCCATGGTTTCTCTATCTTCACCAGTTTGGAATCTCCATTGGATATATTCGGATGGAGTCTTGTCCAAGTGGGATTCGATATGGGCGAAAGCGTGTTGCTTAATGTAAGCGATACGACAGTTCTCGTGAGTGTAGACTTCACCTTCAGTTGGCAATAGTTCACCAGTCAAGACGTTAATCAAGGTGGACTTACCAGCACCGTTAGGACCAATAACGGCAATTCTGGAGGACAAAGAACATTGGAAAGAAACGTCAGAGATTTGTGGCTTAGCGGTACCTGGGTATTGGAAAGTCATGTTGGAGACCTTGACAATAGCCTTTTGCTTGGTCTTAACACCTTCCAAGTAACCTGGTTCTGGGAATCTGAATTCCAATTCAGAGGCACCCAATTCGTAGTAAGACTTAGCAGTTGGGCACTTCTTGACGAATTCAGACAAGTTACCCTTGTACTTTCTCAACTTCAAACCTTCGTAGTGGATAATGTATTGACAGACCTTGTCCAAGAAACCGGAGTCGTGGGAAACAATGATGGAAGTGATACCACAAGTGTTCAAGTAGTCAACCAACCAAGCGACGTTAACGGTATCCAAATGGTTAGTTGGTTCATCCAACAACAAGATATCAGCGTTCTTCAACACAGCTCTGGCCAAAGCCAACTTCATCTTCCAACCACCGGACAAGGAAGCAATTGGCATAGCAATCATTTCATCGGAGAAACCGAATTCTCTCAACTTTTCAGTGATAGCTTCCTTGGTACCGACATCACCCATGAAGACGAAGTCCAAGACGGAGGTGTCTTCGTGAGTACCATCGATATCGTGCTCGACGTAAACGGTTCTACATTCATCTTGGGTTGGGAAACCGTCAACTTGACCGTTGGCGATAGCTCTCATCAAGGTAGACTTACCAGCACCGTTTGGACCACACAAACCGTATCTTCTGGCTCTCTTCAATCTCAATTGAGTCTTGTTCAACAAGATCTTGGCACCGTAAGCCAAAGAGAACTCACAGTTACACAAGTCTTCACCTTCATCTTCTTCATCGTCGAAGTTTGGACCGACTGGGATGTTGTCGACAGCTCTCTTTCTGAATTCGTCAATGATTTCCTTGGCGGTTCTTTCGTGAGCAAAGACAGTGAAGTATGGGGTGATGTGGGTGAACCAAGCTTGTTGGTCGATGATTCTTTCATCGATCAAGTCAGCGGAGATGGCAGCGATGTAAGTCAAAACTGGTTCGAATCTTGGAGCAACCTTTTGGTCCTTCAACAATTCGTCCATGACACCTCTGGTGGTAGCGACATCACCAGCGTGGGAGATTTCTGGCAAAGCATCGTCTGGACCAACGTTACCAACTCTTCTCAAGGTCTTCAAACCTCTCAAAGTAACTTCACGAGCTTCTGGGTCGGCAATGGTGGCGAAGTTGTTCTTCAAACCTGGCAACAACTTTTCCAAAAATGGAGCAACAACTTGTGGGTCTTCGACCAACTTACACATGTTGTCAATAATGACGGCAGCCTTACGCTTGATGGAAGTTTCTCTTTCAGCCAAACCTCTGTTCAACAATGGGACCATGATGGACAAGGTAGCTGGGGTAACTTCAGCAACGAAGGTGGTGGCACCCAACAAGTGGACGGTTTCTGGAACTTCAGATGGGTCAGCGATACATTCGATCAACTTTGGAATGAAACGTTCAATATCCTTGTTGTCGACGGTTTCGGTGGCCTTGGTCATGGTGGCAGTAGCAGCTTGCTTGACTTCCTTCTTGGTGTCCCACATAGCTTCAGACAAAACTGGGATCAATTCAGGCATTCTCAAAGCAATTTGGTCCTTAGCAGCATCGACCAAAGAGGAAATGGCAGCCAAAATGGCAACCTTTTCTTGCCACTTGGAAGTAGATTCCAAAGCGTTGGTCAACAATGGCAAGAAAGCCTTGATGGCAACTGGGTTGATGGCCTTAGACAAAGCCAACAAAGCAGCAGCAGCCAGAGCTTGGGTGTCCTTGTCCTTGTCACCAGCCTTGGCACAGATTTCTGGAACCAAAGAAACCATGTATGGTTCGACAGATGGAGATAGACCGGTTTCAGAAGCAATGTGGTTGATAGCTTCCAAAGCGTTGGCAGCAGCCTTCTTGTCCTTTAGAGCCTTCTTCAAGTTAGCAAAGAATTCTTCTGGAACATCATGTTCGATGATGTTACCGTTCAAGAAAGAAGCAACTTCGACAGCGGCAGCAGATCTGTTGTCAGGAGTAGCAACTGACAACTTCTCGAATAGTTCGTTTAGAACCTTGACAGATTGTGCAGAGTCAGACATGGTTCTTTTCTTATCTATCCTCGGATCTGGGAGTAATAGTACTTAGCTTAGGAGGAAATCCAAATCCAAAAGGAAAAACTTTCAAACAAATACAATAGCTAAAAACACTAACTAAACAAATTATAAACTAAAACTAATCCAATCAACCAAGATGACTTGTTGATATCTATCTAATTCATCGACAAATTTACCTCTTCTTAAAGTCCTAATATATACTCTGTTGAAAAATCGTGAAGAAAAAAAATTTTTGAAAATTTTGTTTTTTTTTTTTTTTCTTTCAAGTGAAAATTTTTTTCTTTTTCGATACGCTGTGATTGGAAATGGCAGCTGTCATGATTGAACAAGAAACGAAGTAGGCAAGGCAAGGGAAGGGAATTGAGTTACGCTATGCTAGGTTGTGACAGATATAACTTGTGATATTATATGTGTTGTGTTTGTATAGTGTATATATGGCAATGGGTATGGGGACTTAGTCTCGAGATTGGTAGTTGCAGATTTATTGACCACGTTACGTCTGATGAATCTGCTGGCACAATAATGTTTTACAAGTGTATGCGATGAGCTAATAATGTATGTATGTATGAAAGTATAGTGACAGCGTCTTTCCTACTAGGTACGGCTCTTCTGTCGCCGAGAACAGTCCCTCATCTGATGGGGAGAGTGCGAAGTAAGCATCAGATTTCTTTTTGGCAGAAGCAGAGAGAGCGTGAGAGAGAGGCCAGGGAGGCCTCTCTCATTGTCTATTGGCGGTGGTGCTGCTGCTGGTGAAACTAGTAGTAGTGCCAGTACCAAGTACCGTACCAGTACTACTACCAGCATCGAAGCGCATGTGGGTTTCTTTTTTGACATAGAGTCCGACGCAGACAGACTGCAGAAACGTTGAATTCGTTTCTTTTGCGATGAGGTTCTTTTTTTTTTTTAATTTTTTTTATTGTCTTTATTGAAATTTTTTTTTTTCTTTTCTAGGGTGTTGGGTGTAAATCCACGTGATGCGGAGGAATTTATCGGAGGGAAGTCGGCCGTTGGTGGGGTATGGTGCGCAATGGAATCTTAGATGGCAAGTTCTTATTCCTCGTGGCCCAATGGTCACGGCGTCTGGCTACGATGTTAGCTACTTCTGCAACCAGAAGATTCCAGGTTCGAGTCCTGGCGGGGAAGAACTTTTTTTTGGGTTTATTTTTTTTCGTTTTTTTCCAAAGGAGGGAGTGGTAGAGTGAGCCAGACAGACAGTTAAACAGAATAAGTATATCTTCGAACTGAATTTGTTGTTATAGTACCACCACTAGGTACTTATATTTACGTCTTTTTATTTATTTATTTATTTATTTTGGGTTTTTGGTTTGTTCTGGAAACCAACCTTTTTCCTCTGATTGTTTACAGTATACTATTGTTTATCAAGTAGGTTGCGATCTCTTGGCCCAACAGAGCTGTCAATTCGCCCTTGGAATTGTCGTAGTGAGAAATTCTATAAGATAGATGCAATAGATCGTAGTTAATCTTCTTGGTGACGTTGGACGTATGATCGTATTCGGGATGGTTCAATACGTACGAACGGATGAAACTGGCTTCAGAGGGCAAGACGCCAGAGGCCCTGTCGCTAATCAGCTTCAAATAGTAATACAATCTGATGAGGTCAGCGTTGTCGCCGCTGTTGTGCAATAATTCCGTCCACGATTTCGACACCAAACCCTTATGCACGAGGATTGGGTTGATAAAGACGGAGAATATACCGTTGTGGGCGTTGTGGAAGATCTCATTGATGGTTAGAAGCTCTGTTTTGCCCTGAGTGTCGGCAAAGTCCGATTTCCAGTAGAACTTCTCCTTCAAAGTCGCATCACGACGGTGTGCAGTCTCCATGTTTTCCCATATCTCAGACATGTACATGTATGCATTGATCTTGTCGCTGAAAGTTAGTATTGATTCTATCACGAGGTATATGAAATTTGAGTACGCGGCGTTCTCAAAGTCGGTCAATTGAACTTCCATAGGCCTGAACTCCACTCTCCAACCAGGGGCCTTTTTGTTATTCGGGGTAGCATCCTGCGCTGGAACCTTGAACCGTAGCGATTGCCAGTTGGTACTTTGGATATTTTCAAAATGGTCCGTTTCTGTCATGTTATCTTGTTCAATTCTCTCTTCAAAGATGACCAGTGGGTCTCTGATGAAAAGATGTGCAAAATGGCGAGCCAGGTCCTTGTCCATTGGGTGAATATCGTTTGTGGTGAGTCTTTTGAACACTTTCTCGTTGATAGGCACCTCGGTATCGTTGAATTTCGCGTCGAAAAAGCCGTTCCCACCGAGGAAAAGGTCCACTACGCTGTACCTAGACTTGTTAATGCGTCTCACAGAAGGCACCTCTTCCGGGGCAATAGACCCATATCCATTGTTGTACTTGGGGAGCAAAGGCTCCTCGGACCTCTCGTACGGCGTACGGTCGTCCACGGCCCCGCTAATCACGTTCCAACGAACGTCCTGGTCAGCAAGGAAGCCCTTAAACACCGGCGAAGCCGCAGTAGCAGCCAAAAACACTGGCGCAAAGTTCGCCAACGTATCGTACAAGTAACGCGCCTTGTCTATATTGGGCGCCTGGAATGTCAGCTGCAAGCACGAACAACCCATCCCGAACCCCATCGAGTCCATGTAAATGTGTCCGGGCTTCGATGCCTTCGCAGACTCCAAATCCTCCGGCACAAACCAATCACGCTCGTAGATCGACTCGTCCCTTGGCGCAGTACGCGAGTCCTGGTACATGGGCACGTTGATGCACACTTTCTCGCCCCTCCTGGTCCGGATATTCGCCGTCAATGTAGGAAACCGCGCGTGCCTGTTGATAACCTCGTCTGGCAAAAACAGCGAACGGCTCGCAGAGTTCTTGTGGTCCCATGGATCCTTGAGATTCGTGAACCCATCACGACCCATACGCGGGAACACCGTCAACGACAATGGAACAACCTCATTCCCGCTCTTCCGGTTCAACTTCTGCAACTTCTCCTCCGCAACAACCCGTCTCGTACGCATGTTCTTCTCAACTTCAACACCCTCGTATAAATGGTACGGACGCGCAGGCGTCGCTTCCAGCATAAATCTCCCATACTCAGGATGGAAGTGCACGTTCAATCGCTCACATTCCTCGTGGTATTCCCGGTTCAACTGCTCAAGAATCTCGTCATGCTCAACACTCAAAACCACATTTTCCCCTGCCTCATCAAACTCACAAATCATATATTCAACCTCATCTCCCCAATACAACTCGTCATTATCACGACCCCCAGCCTTCCTGAACGACTGGATCAACTGTTCAATACCATTATCCCTCACATGCTCGTTATATTGCCGAGATTCAAGCCATGGCAGAGGTGTCCCCAATGACAACAACCCCATCTTTTCTTTCCTTTCCTTACAGATTTATCAACAACCGGCAAGAATTAATAATAAAAAAAAAATATCCACCGGCACTTCCAATACCTGTTTCAAGCGGTCCCACACGTCTTCACACCGCCTTCCACAGTCCCCTGCCCTCCTAAACCCAACCCTAACCCATCATCATTTACATATTCTACTTGCTATTTATCTGACTATTGAACTGAAAAGTTTTTTGACCATTTTTTCCAGGTGATGAGATGAGCAAGATACAGCACAGTGGGAGACACCAATTGTGGCTGCACTGGAAGAGGTGAGGTGGGCGTGGTTTGGGTTCAGGATCTGAGTATATAGGACGGATGGTTGTTATCGCTCGTTTGGGATGGTTTGGGGACCACTTTGGGAGTGTTATCCGGAGGTGGTGGTTGTGGTGGTGAGAAGTGTATAGTGTATAGTGGAAAATCTGTATAGTGTATAGTGGTTAGATGCCTGTATCGCTGACTAATGGGAGGGGGAGCCCTTGGTAAGCGATTGATTGCTGCAGCAATCAATCGCGATATATGTATGATTAGTTGGGTGGGCGGGGCTGTTTGCTAAGTGGTTGTTTGCTGGGCAGCAATGTGTGTGGGAGATCGACCTTTGGCTTCCACTTTCTTTCTGCGTTGTAAGCACCCTTATTCCTTTTCTGTATAGTCATCGGACCATTCTTATTAGTATTATCAATGAGTAAGTAAGTATTAAGAGTAAGAGTTGGCATTAGATACTGGGATTGGTGGTCGTGCAGGTGATCGATCGAGGATGACAGGAGGAGAGAGTTCTTCATTGCTACGGCCGGTTGCGTCGCGGAATACGTATGAATGGTTGAAGTACCAGGATGAGCCGCACTATGAGTATGGGACGGAACATTCGATGAACACGATAGACTCGATTGGACGGTGGACCAGCAGCCTGTGGAGCGATGCTGCGAGCCATGTGTCGCATGGGAGTAGTCACGGTGGAGTATCGCAAGGGTATGGGACGATTGATGGGAACAGTGGCCATTTAACGGCTAGTGCCGATGATTCCGGGGCACACAACAGACAGCAGCGGTTGAAGATCGAGTACTCAGTGTTTCAGCCGTCTATCAAGTCAGGTCCGATCCCAAAGCCATTGGATACCAAGCCGCATTTCGATACGGTGGTCGAGGACTGCATGGTTGCCATTGAGGTGCAGCATATCGAGCTGCAACGGATAAACGCAGGATCTTCTGGGTCGTACTTTGTGTTTGGGACTGAGAACAGCAAGGAGCCGAACGGGGTGTTCAAGCCCAAGGACGAGGAGCCGTATGGGCCGTTCTCGCCCAAGTGGACGAAATGGTTGCATCGGACTTTCTTCCCCTGTTTCTTTGGTAGATCGTGTTTGATACCGAACTTGGGGTACGTGTGCGAAGCTGCAGCAAGCTTGCTCGACAGCCGGTTGCGCATCGGACTTGTTCCGCACACCGAGGTGTTGTCGCTCAGCTCGACTCGATTTTACGACTACCGAAACCACTGGTTTTGCGGGTTCAAGCCACGGTTGCAGAACAAGATTGGGTCGTTCCAGTTGTTCGTGCACGAATATATGTCGGCAGATGAGTTCCTCAGCAAGTATCCGTTGCCCACTATGTTTCGAGACCATTTCAGCACGCATGGGAACCAGAACCCCGAGGGTTTCCATTGGAACAATTACACGCTGAAGCAGTTTCGGTTACAGTTGGAGAAGCTCATCATCTTGGACTATATCATGAGAAACACGGACAGGGGGCTCGACAACTGGATGGTGAAAGTGTACCAAAACGAGTCCAACGGCAAGTGGGAAGTGAAACTTGCGGCAATTGATAATGGACTTGCGTTCCCCTGGAAACATCCAGACGAATGGCGCTCTTTCCCCTACGGCTGGCTCTTTCTACCATTATCCATCTTGAACGTGCCCTTCTCAAACCAAACTAGAGAACACTTCCTTCCTATACTACTACATACCAAATGGTGGGAGGAAACGTATCGCGAATTCACGAGTCTCTTCGCAATGGACTCTGAGTTCAAAGCTAGCCTTTGGAAGAAACAATGGAGCGTTTTAAAGGGCCAGGCTTTTAATGTCGTGGAGACGTTAAAGGATCCCAGATGCGGACCGTTAGAACTCGTGAAAAGAACGCCTTGTCTCGTGGTAGACGGTCTCATGGAATACACTTTCTACCCAACTCAAGAAACTACGCTTTCGCATTCCCTTGCTGAGTCACTCCCAAAGCAGTCATCTCCGATGATAGTTGGAAGTATACCAAATCTCATCGATGAGCATAAACCGTCTCAGCCCAATAATCAAGACAATGATAATTCTAATTCTAATTCTAATCTTAACCCTATTGAAGAGCGCACCCCAACTCATCCGCAGAAAAAGACTGTCATAATAGAAAGACTACAGATATGTAATTCTAAGCAACCACTATTCACTTGGTGGTAAATTCCTACTTAATCTATGCACACATTTCCGTATTAATATACTATTTAAAAATTAGACTCGTAAAACCACTAATATACAAGACTCCGAGTTAGAATGCTGTCAAAATCCCAAGATATGTGCATCAACTAGAGACTACATGCCGGACTTTCCCTGGTTATTTCATTGTTTATAACTGTATCTATACCACATTATACACATAATATATGCAGAATATATATTAGTAGAAAAAAATAGGTAAAGGTAAAGGCTTAAACATTTTAAACAATATTGAAAGGTTGAGAAAGACAAGAATAAAGCTGATAAAAATTAAGCTGGAAACAAGGTCAATTGTGTAGTGAAAGAGATCTGACAGCTTGAAGGACTCAAAGGACTCGACGGAAGTATTAAAAGAGCAGACATGAACATGCTATGGAAAAGTAAGAAGAAAAAGTCCACTTCTCGCCCCGGATCTGTCGTTTTGACTGATCAAAACGGTGGTGCCATCTTTGATGATTTACCTGGTGAGAAGAAGCGGATGGATGACAATCCACGTATTATGGAGAGTCAGTTTGGTGAGAGTTTGGGATTGCGTATGAGTTCGCTTCGGAAGCTCTTGGCCAATGATACTGTAAGTCTTGGTTTCCCAGATTTAGTTCATGTGGCACATTATGATAAGTCGCGCAAGGATGAGATTGGAGAATACCATTACATCACTGGTATTGATTGTTCTTCTGAGGCAATGCCAATTGGGTATCTTAGTACGCTACGTTTAAGTCAGAATTGGGCTAACGAGACAATTTCTACGTTCTGTTGTTACAACTTGTTTTCCAAACTTGATCTGAGAATTAAGTTCGAGAACGAGAAAGCGTTCCAAGTGAGTGCCATTGAATGTTCATCTGGTACGCAGCATGTTCCTATGAGCGAGGTTCTGTGGAAGGAGACCTTCATCAGTGGTGTTATTCGAGCTATGATTTTCAATAAGGACAGAGAATGGAAGTTGCCCGGGATGGTTGAAGTTCCGGTTGGGATTGATAACGGGATTGGATCCGCACAATCAATAGTGAAGTCTTTCTGTGAGTTTATTCCACGGTACAAGGAGACTGGCACGGATCTCAGTCACAGTCCACATGTATCTCCCTTGAACAATTACTTGGTTGACGCGTTATTGTCGTTCCTTGCTATGACGCCAAGACTACACCATTACTGTATCTCGATTTTGGAAGAGTTCACGGAATCAGACCCCAAGCATGCTGTTTTGTATCAATTGGTGAAGTGTAAAGTCGCGTTCAAGTCCGAAAACTCCGACTTACTTACTGCGTCTTCAATCAACGCATTGGTGAACGGTTATTTTAAGGACGTTAGCAAGTTGAAAAAGTCACAATTGATAATGCTGACGGATTTGCTCAATCTACAAACTGAATTTTTGATAAAGAAATCAGACTACAACTTGGCATTACCTGTCGCGCTTTATGCCACCCAGCTGGTTCCAGACACGTTCAATTCATGGTACAACTTGGCAGATTGCTACATCCACTTGAAAGACTACGAATCTGCGTTGTTAGCTATCAACTCGGTGCCAAAATTATTGATAATGGATCCATGTAAAGATGCGTACTGGTCTGTCGGGTTCGATAAGTTATACTACAGGAAGCCTCAGGGTCAAGGCGCAACAAGCTCGCTAAGCTCTCATGAGTACAACTACGCTCTCACAAAACTGAGACCCGTTAAAGAAAAGGACATGAACGATATCGTGTTTGGAAAAATCATCATGCCAGCGAACAGCTATGGCTGTGTGAAATCGATCTTTGAAAACGCGTGTGCCCAAATTGGACCCGTATACGGACCAAAATCTAACAATCTCATAGACTTTGTCTCCAACGAAGAGATCGGCGCCGTCGCTTACACGGCTCTCTTAGAGAGAAACTCGCTGAAAAACAAGTTACCATGGTATATGCAGCAGATGTACCGCTTATTAATGAAAATCGTCAACCTGTTGGGTTGGAACGGTCTGTTGGAGCTCAGATCCTCCATCTTCGTCATGGAGAGCGAACACCTTGACTACCAAAAAAGAACCAACCCCTCGCTGAGAAAAAAACGTATGTGTGAAAAATGGCTAGATACCCTTTTCATGGAAGTCTACCAGGACTTGAAAGTATCGCTGAACTCCCCAGCTCTCAAGGACTCCAAGAGTAGCGGCCTCGAGTGGGAATTGCTGGGACTACTGCTCGTGAAAACCGCAAACTGGAACGAGGCCGTCGCATGTCTCAGAACAAGTATTATGGCCCGTTTTGACGTTGTAGCTGCGGACACTCTACTAGGTTTGTTCCTATCAGAAACCGGAAAGTTCCCCCTAACCATTGACGAGATCCTTTCGATCCTCTTGGGCAACTGCTCCTACCACTCGCGGTTCTACGACGCTTGTCAGTGGCAGAATCTCCAAGTGCTATACAAACTAAACGAGGAGTTCGGCACAGAAACGCTAAGAAACAGAATATACGCCCATCCAATGGCAGAAAAGGGCATCGTCACACTGATAGACAAATGTCTCGACTGGATCCAGCAGTTTGCCTAAAATATTCTGTTCTGCCTGCTTGCCTATACAGTATACAGTATATACAACACAAAAAAAGTGTGACTATACACTTATATCTAAACTATACAACAACCAGTAACGTGTAACAAATCCCATTCCAGAAACCAACCATTGTTAAAGCTCTCACAGTGCCCAGGGTCCTGGGCACTGGCTTCACCGGCTTCACCGGCTTCGTTGATACACACGTAGATCACTTAGTTCCCCAATACAGCGATGGACCCCGGGATGACGTTACCCTCCTCAAAACCCTGTATCGTTCAAAAAAAGTTTTTCCAACCATAAACACTACAAGCGGAAAGAATGAAATTGTATATAATTTGGGATATGATATATATACAAGTTAAGATAATGTACATGAATTTGCAAGAAACTGGAGTATTGTTGTAAAAAGGAGGGCTAACAGAGTGTTAACAGTAGCAGTAAGCGGGCTGTGTGAATTGGGACTTGATTACTGTTGGTCTGTTTTTTTCAGTGAATTAGCAAAGGGCCGAATCGGGCTTGTGGGAGCTGAATTAGATTAGGTAGAAGGCCAAATAGCAAGGTGTACTAATACGCAGAGAGAATAGGCATTTGAGATTTTGAATATAGGTATAGATACACAGGTGTGGAAGAAGGAAAGGATTTTAATATTTGTTGAGGTAAATAGATAGAATTGGAATTGATATTATGTCTGGATCGTTTTGGAAATTTGGACAGAATTATGCAAATGAAGCCCCATTAACGAAGCTTCTAAATAAGGCGTTCTTTAGGATACACGATGGGGATGATGGTAAGTCGAGCGGTAAGGCTGGTGTAAAACATAGGAGTGAGCTTGCGTCTGAGTCAGATAGCGATTGTATTAGTGGTGAAGATGATTATCTCAGTACTGGGGATGAAGCAAAACATGGTAAGAGTGATAGCGATGAGGATAATGATGATGATGAAGATAATGACGAGGGTAATGAGAGGCTGAGAGGTAACAGTAGTAAGAATGATGGTGAGCAAGGAGATGAGGATAATGGTGATGAAGATGATGATGATGATCAGGTTTCTATTTCAGAGAATAACTTTGAGTATAAGGATTATCGTCCAAATCTCGATATATTAGACGATCTCTTGGATGACGAGGAACTATATACTGAGTTAATGTGTTCCAATTTCAAACTTTTGGTCTTCTTCAGGTACCCCGAGGTGTTGGCGAAATTGGTGGATTATGTGACGAATGAGCACGTATTGGAACAGGTGGATGAGGGACAACAAGAAGAGGACGAGGACGAGGAGCACAAGCATGCGCAGATAGGATTGGGAGATAGAGCATCTGGCGTCGCTCAAACCTTCACTAACGTGGATGAATCAGAACAGGCTTTTGACTCTGAGACTAAGGAAGGGGATGATTACGATGATCACTATACGACCATTGCAAAGAATGGCGACAGCGACGATGAAGAGACCAACGCTGCATCATCCCAAAATCAAACACAGTTGGATGCCGGTGCAGATAATGCATCGGAATCATCTGCCGAGACCAGCATTACTCTACCACCAGAAAGCGAAGAGCAAGTCGAATCTAGAAGAGCGAGGATAGCGGCTGAAATTCTTTCAGCAGATGTGTGGACCATCTCATCTGCATTCATGGACAATGAAGATCTCTTGATCAAGTTGTGGAGTACTCTGGAACACCCTGCTCCACTTTCAATTATTGCATCCACCTATTTCATGAAAATCAACGAAAGATTATTGGATATGGACATTAATGGCATGATAAATTTCATTCTCAAGCAAGATAATATAGTTGATAGATTCATTGCTCACATTGATAATCCACCGTTAATGGACTTCCTTCTAAAAGTCATCTCGACAGATAAGCCAGATGCTCCTACCGACATCATTGCCTTGTTGAACAAACAGAATTTGATTTCAAAACTATTGGACTATCTATCAATGGATTACGATTCCTCTATCCAATCAGCTGCTGGAGATTTCTTAAAAGCCTTAATAACAATTAGCGCAAATTCAAATAATGAAATTGCATCCGCCATTGGACCTAATGAGTTAACTAGAGAACTTGTTTCTCCTGAAATGGTTGCTAAACTTGTCAAAATAATGCTACAAGGCGGTACTTCATTGAGTAATGGTGTTGGAATAGTGATAGAGTTGATCAGAAAGAATAACTCGGATTATGATTTTGTACAGGTGATGTACACTACGTTAGAAACACATCCGCCAACAGACCGCGATCCAGTTTATTTGGGTCATTTGGTAAGAGAATTTGCCACCCATATGGACAAATTCAACAAAATCTTGGTTGAAACAAAATTAGATCCACTCGAAACACCATTTGGTACCATTGAACCATTAGGATTCGAAAGATTTAAGATCTGCGAGTTGGTCGCAGAACTACTACATTGTTCGAACATGGGTTTGTTGAGTGAACCGTCTGGCGAAAGTATTGTTCGTGAGCGTGATCTAAAGAGAAAGGAAATTCTAAGGAGGATGGAACTTGATCAAAATGATATGCTTCAGACTAGAGATTCTGATGAGAACGATTCGCCATTAGAAAAAACGGAGAGTCCAGCAGATGAACTACAAAAAGACATGCAGAACCTTCATATAAAAAACGCAAATAATGCGGAAGGTACAGAGGATGTTGAAGATGTAGAAGATGTTGGGAATGTTGAAGATGTGGATGCCTCATCCGCTGATAGAGACGATTTGCATTCAGAAAGCTCTTCTGGCTCTGAAGTTACGGAAAAAACTTTGAGGGAAAACCCAGTTGTTGGTGATTTGTTGAAGATCTCCTTACAGGATAACAACATAATTACGACAATCCTTGGTATGTTTTTCAAATTTCCATGGAACAACTTCTTGCACAATGTTGTTTTTGATATTGTTCAACAAGTGTTCAACGGGCCATTGAAAACTGGATATAATAGATTTTTGTTGGCAGACTTGTTCTCGTCAGCTCATATCACAGAGGTTATTATGAACGGTGATAGAGACTGTGTTAACTATGAAAAGGAAACTGGCATAAGGTTAGGATATATGGGTCACCTAACCTTGATTGCTGAAGAAGTAGCAAAATTTGCTGCTTACATCGATGAAGCCAATGTTTCTTTCGATTGTCCAGTTGTTATGGAAGGATTAAACGAGCCAAAGTGGAAAGAATACTGTGATACCATCCTAACTGAAACAAGGGAAAAATACAGCTCTTTATTAGGAGAAGATGGCATTGAAGAAGGTGAGAATGAGGAAGCCGAAGATGAAATATACGATGAAGATTTGGGCAATGACGATGAAAAAAGGTTTCTGAACGTCAGTGAATCAATGCATTTTGATAACGACCAAGGTGATGGTGATGAGAATGCAGTTTTAGGTGGTGATAACTGCTTCGTTTATGAAGATTCCATGGGAAATAAGACGAAGATACAAGTCCATATGGATGAGAACGAGAAAGATGCGTCTTACACAGCTGATTTGAATAAGTTCAGCAACTACATGTCTAACCAAATCAAATCGGGGTTGAACATGGCAGACAGCGACGAAGAAGAAGAAGCTGAGGAAGAAGATGAGATTTGGAACGGACAATCATCAAATACCTTCCAACCACAAGTTCCTAATAAGGCATTCTTCAATAACTCCATGTTCCATTCTCACCAATTCGACTTGTCGCCTGATGATGAAGAAGACTATCTGGACCCTAATGATGATGGTCAATCATACGCGAAACCGAACCATCCCTTGTATTCGAGCATGTTATCCCCAGGTGGCATACCGTACAATGCTGGTGAAGACGACCTCAATGATCTAGATGTGAATGATGAAGATGACGACGATGAAGATGACGACGAAATTGATGAGGACATGGACGCTAACCGTCGCATGAGACGTCTGCATGATGAATACACATTGCATCGCACATCGAGTAACGACAAAATTGTATACAACGAAAGTGAAAAAGACAGTGCAGTCTTAGGCTTACCTTCCTTACAAAGATCTAACTCGTATGACACCGAATGAGGTGGAAGAGTGTTATTATCATGTTTGGTCGATTTGTGGCTCACCGAAGTATGCAATAAAATAATACCTACCAGTTTCACTCTTTTTGCGTGCGTGTGTGCCTGCAAGTGTTTTCCGTTTCCCCTCTTCTCTATTCTCTACACCTCTTTTATCTAATACACTTTGCAATATCAAAGTGGTGTAGTAGCATATCAGATAAGTCAGCAACGTATAACCCAAGTAATATTAAAAACTAATTTCGATATTTAACTAATATTAAGATATATGGCAATAGCCAGTCATATAGTAATAACAATAGAAGCAACAGCGTCTCCTAGCATTACATATCACAAAAAAATTCGCAATTCGACTTATTCTTATGTTTTTTCTGAGTTTTCCAACAGTTTTCTACAGTACTAGGCAGATTTATTAAAGAGCCCATATATATATATTTCAAGTTTCTTTAATATTTGGCTTCAAATACATTGTATTCCATTGTAAATAGAATAGAACCAAATACAATCGAAACAACCCAAGTGAACTTACAGCTCGCACGAACTCAATGGCATCTAAGAAAGCTTCTGTGTTTTCCTTTTTACCTCTCTATAACCTAGTCTCTGCGCTAGCTTGGGGATACGTTTTGTATCAAGTTATCGACGTATACCCTAAGATCGGCCAACCCGCGTTCTTCATCGCTACAAAGGACTTGGTCACTGCCGTTCAATGTGGTGCAATCGTTGAAGTTTTGAACTCCCTGTTCGGCATAGTTCGTGCCCCAATCGTCACAACAGCTGCACAAATCGCTTCCAGACTCCTAGTGGTCATCGGTATTTTCAAGTACTTACCTGAAGCTGAAAACGCCCACAAAATCTACTACGTCACACTCCTATCTGCCTGGAGTATTGCTGAAATTGTTAGATACATGTTCTACTTCTTCAATTTGGTATCTGAAGCTCCTAAATTGCTCGTCATATTGAGATACAATATGTTTTACGTTCTATATCCATTGGGTGTCGGCAGCGAATTGCTCATAGTCTACTCTGCATTGAACATAGCTGAAGCCAAATATAACACATACTACAAGTGGTTCCTAATTGCCGGTATGTTGGCATACATTCCAGGATTCCCAGTTCTATTCACACACATGGTTGCTCAAAGAAAGAAGGTCATGAGATCCTTAAGAGAGGGCAAGACTAAGACAACCAAAAAGGCATGAATGAACAGGAAACTTCCCCAAAAAGAAAGATCGGAGAATACACGCCTATATACATGTTATCAGTAGAAATACGTACCAGTATAGTTACAGCTATGTGCCTCGACCCCATTAATCGTTAACACCCTTTCATTGCCATACTTTCTTTGCTCTGCTTTGGTACTGCTGTTCTATATATGATTAATTTTAGTCACGTGATTCGCATTATTTCTCTCTTTTACACAGTCCAAAAATTTTTCGTTGATATTTCAAATACACAGAGCATCTAAACCAAAAGAAGAAGCTTGAAAGGTTCTGAATTGGGACTGTCAGCAAGTGTACAGTGTACTATATCGGACAATACTGCAGCAATACGTATCGACAACGATGCTTAGGAACTTTAGCCAACTTTTGGGACGCCCTTTGAGGCCATTAGCGGGCATTTCTACTTCTATTAAACCTTTGAACCTCGGTTTTGTTCGGAAGACACATTCTGAAGTTGAAAAGAAGAGCAGTAAAGTGGACTTGACACCTTTGAAACTAGCCAATGAACTATACGCTATATTCAGAATTCATAACAGGCCATACTTGGTGACAAAGGGAGACAAGGTGATTCTTCCATTCAAATTGAAACAAGCAGAAGTGGGAGATGTGCTGAATTTGAACGATGTGACCACGATTGGATCGCGTAACTTCAAGCTAGTAGACGAGCCTATCGACACTGAACTATATACACTCAAGGCTACTGTGGTGGAAAAGACGAAACGTCCACTAAGAGTGAGAGAAGTGACAAAGAGAAGAAACAGAAAGGTACGTCATGCAACGAATAAGGCTGATCTCACCGTCCTAAGAATATCCGAATTGAAGGTCAATTGAAGAGACCTCTCATACACGAATCCTGTAAATATATATGAATATATAAGAATTACTGCTCTAAGTGAAAAATATCAACCCTGAATCCGCAACGCATTCTGCAAATTTGCACTTTCCTGTTAACATGTACATTATTGTAGGTTTTTTTTGGCTATATATCCAGAATTTGTTAAGAAACAGTTATTATTATATATTTATATATTTGTTTAATGAATGTCACTATAAAAACAGGGACAAGAGAGAAGAAGGCAGGCTGGTTAAAAGGGTAAAGAAGGTGGCTTATCCAGGATATCCGGTGATCTTTTACTCCAGTATTATAGCTGCGTTTTGACGCTCCGCATTTGCTATGGCCTTTCTAAAGAAAAAGAGTACAAGTGGTGGCCATTCGCGATCAGGGTCAGCATCATCGATACTAAATAAACATGTTGATCCTGCTAACATAAGCGAGTTTTATCCCTCTGTTTCAGAGCACAAAACCGCAACGGGTCTCAAGAATGACTATACGCTTGATAGCAGTAGCAAGAGTTCGAGAAAATCGTCCGGTGGCAGTACTAATTCATTGACTTCAGAGAAGCTTTTATTCAATTGGGATGTCACTGACCCCAGTCAATGGACGATGCCCCGAATAATACAATGGTTCAGAAGCAATGATTTCAATGAACAGTGGATAAACTTCTTCAAAAGGAACAGCATTAGCGGGAACAAGTTCTTGAAGCTTCTCGCGTACGATAATTTCGCTCCTTACGAGAAGAATTTAACACACTCGAAGACATCCTGCTATGAACGATTCCAATACTTGTTGAAAAAAACTTTGGAGGAAAATGTCGTAAAGGGTAATAATAGAAATGGTAACCGCATAATAAACAACTCTAGGTCTTCCAGTGAATCGGCCAAAATAAATCAACGGCTTCCTAAATCCTTCTCCACACATATTCGAAGTACCTCTGAATCAGCGCTGTTAGGAAACAAGGCTGCCGATAGCGTAGCAGAACAACAACAAAACGGAGGTGACGCTAATGGACACAAAAAACATAATTCTAATGAGCACAATGTGCCGCTAAGGCATACTAAGACAAACAGTGCCAGTGCGTTATACAGAAGAAGTTTAATCAGCTTGAGAAATTCGTCTACGACAAAAGAACCAACGGTGAAAAATGATATTAAGATTACTATACCCCCACGTCCATTTTCCTCAATTGAAAATAATTCGAGTAAATCACCACCTGTTCCTGCGCCAGTTAGTCCATCGCATTCTGCTTACAGTGGTATTTTTAAAAGACAGCTGAAAAGTAGCTCTTCTGAATCTTCTCTGTTCAACGCAATATTTGGGCATGCTCCTCCAGAGGAATCCGTTGAAAACACCGAAACAACAACACCCAAAGTACAGGAAAATAAGAGGACATCTATTCCCCCTATGGCATATTCATCCCCACTGAAACTCAATCCGTATACTGCGGATGAAAAGGCAACTCTGTGGGACAAAATAAAACGTAAAGGGCCTCCTACGGAAGAGTCTCCAACATATACCAGCTCCAACCCAATAATAGAAGAAGGTAGGGAATCGTCTACCCCTTCGCCAAATACTGTGCAAATTTCTGAAGATATGTATCCTAAGAAAGCTTCAAATTCTACGGCACTATTTATTTTGATTACAAAGGACAACTCTACATTCAGTCCATTCAACATAAGGCCATTTTTGCAAAAAGATGTTCATGAATTTAAGCGTGCTCTAGCACTAGCATTAGGAATAACACATCTTAATTTCACAGTTCATCTTACAGATTTTGGAGCAGAATATGGAAGCAAAATTCCAGATAATCTGCTTGAGATGCTTCAAAAAGTCTCATTTCATAACGTGCCAAAGAAACTCTATATCAAGGACATGGAAAAGATTGTACCTACCAGGGCTAGAACGGAAACCCTCAATAGTCAACATTCTGTGGCTGCCAGCTCCATTAGCAAATCTTCGGTGAAATCAGGTGCTAGTAATACAAGTACCGGTGAAGGTTCTTCTTCAGATCTAACATCAATAGACGACCAGAGTTCGTCTCATCGTAGGACATATCCTCATACCCCAAGTCATTACTACGATAACAACGCCTCGTCAGAGGCAGATTATTGGTCTTTCAAAGATGCAACCCCAGAACTCGCACCTGATCCTGTTCCTGCTATTTTGCCAAAGAGTAGACCCAGCATTAAGCTTAACAGTGCTGCAGTAAATACAAGTAGCTCTCAAAAGAGTACGTTTCGGATTATTCGTAAAGCAAGTGATACTGATATTGATTTCAATAAACGACGTGAATCCCCCTATGCTAGAGTACCAGAATTAGCACCTAAAAGAAAAGCACCAAAGCCTCCTATTAGTTCAAGTACCTCTACAGTCAATATACCTACAACCACTAATGAACAATCACCACAGACTGAGATTCCTTCTACGACAAAACTAGAACTGAATTCAGATAGCTTGAAACTGAAGAAAAAGCAAAGACCACCTCCCCCAATAACAACATATTTGAACACAAGACTTTCAGTTTCATCATCATCATCTAAAGATCAAGAAGATTTAAAAGTGTCGCCTGTACAACCTTTTACTCCAGCTTCAACTCAAGTTATGATTCCTCAACCATATAAGGGTGCCCTTGAAACATTAAAAACTCGGAAATCGAGTTCGGACTTAGCTGTGAGACCCAGAATGTCGATGAAACGCTTTAGCAGATCGAATTCATCTGTTAATAGAAATGTACTTTCATCTTCTCGCCAGTCCATTAACCGTACCAACTCAAAGACATTAATCAATTCATCTACAGCAGCCGATGTCTTTGATGAAAATGAGATATCATTTGCAGATGCACCAGGACTATCAGATTCAGACGATCATTCGATGTCCTCAGACGAAATTATATGGTCGAAAAATGAGAAATCTTCGCCTAAAAACGATGTGCCAGAATTCAGTTTCAATGGTGAGGAGTCTGTTGATATGGTTGGTTCCGATACAACGCAAGTTTCAACTGGTGAAAACACAAATACTCTAACTCCAAAAAAGATGGCTTTGAGACCTTCGCCGGATGTCGTTTATCAAAATTTGGAGAAGTTTTTCCCAGATGCAGATTTAGATAATCCTATTCTCGAAGGATTAACACCCCCTTCATCGCCTAATGTAGAGAAATCACCTTCAAATTCAAAAGAGTTTGGTGTAGCGAAAGCTAAACAGGAACAAAATCCACCATTTCTTTCAACTAGAGAAGATAGCTCGCAATTTTTAACACCTGTGTCAACACTGAAACCACCCAGAAGAACCAAAACCATCAGAATAATTGCCCAGGAGGCTAGTGAAGCGAGGAAAAATGATGTCTCAATGAAATTGAAGAGAAAGAACACTAAAATGTGGGGTACTAAAGTAGTTGAAATTACAGACAAAAGAACCATTTCTATTAATAAGGCCCGAAATTCTAAAGGCGAATATAAAGAATTCGCATGGATTAAGGGTGAAATTATTGGCAAAGGTTCTTTTGGCGCAGTTTACTTGGCTTTGAATGTCACTACTGGAGAAATGATGGCTGTGAAACAAGTCACTGTCCCCCAATTCAGTTCACAAGATGAATCAGTTATTAGCATGGTTGAAGCTCTAAAATCAGAAGTGTCAACATTGAAAGATTTAAATCATCTCAACATTGTACAGTACCTCGGTTTTGAAGAAAAGGAAGGGATCTACAGTTTATTTTTGGAATATGTTGCCGGTGGCTCTGTCGGCTCTCTTATTAGGATGTATGGAAGGTTCGATGATCAATTAATAAGACATCTTACCGTTCAAGTATTAAGAGGTTTAGCTTATTTGCATTCAACAGGGATTCTTCATCGAGATATGAAGGCAGACAATCTATTACTAGATAACGATGGAGTCTGCAAGATTAGTGATTTTGGTATTTCTCGGAAATCTAACAATATCTATTCGAATTCAGATATGACAATGAGAGGTACAGTTTTTTGGATGGCGCCAGAGATGGTGGATACTGCCCATGGATACAGTGCTAAAGTAGATATATGGTCTCTCGGATGTGTTGTATTGGAAATGTATGCTGGTAAGAGACCGTGGTCAAATTTCGAAGTTGTTGCTGCTATGTTCCAGATAGGGAAATCTAAGACTGCGCCTCCTATACCTGACGATACAAAAGACTTAATATCAGCAAGTGGTAAAAACTTTTTAGACATGTGTTTCGAAATAAACCCGGAGAAAAGACCTACCGCTGATTTCTTAGTGAGTCACCCCTTCTGTAAAACAGATCCGTCATTCGATTTTTCTAAAACTAAACTAGCCCAATTCATCAGGTCAAATGATAAACTAAACAACAGTAAGTTACGTATCAGCTCACAAGAGTTATGAAGCTTGGATTTATTGAGTGTCTTGTTATATACATACGTATTATGCTCTAAAACTTCTTTTAATATTTATGAATAAAAGTAACTTTTTAGTTTCAAATACTAAAAAATATTAATTACAAAGTAACAATATAACCAATTATTACAAAAAAATGCCAGATACTACACAAGGAATTACGTTTATTAAGTATGATCATGGGATTTCATTTCCCCAATTTCGACATCTTCTAAAAGATCATCTAAAATTTCATTAAGCATGTCAGAAAGACGGTATGTCAAATATAATGATTGCTTGAAAGGATATCGGAGAGGAGATTCCTCAGAAATCCAAAAGAGCTTTGATTGTGACTGGTTTAAACGTTTCTCGAGTCGTAGGTATTTAACCCACTGTTCATAAGTGAATTCATAATCTTCATTTTCAATTGATATAACATCAATTTCTTTTAAATCATCTAATAATTTTCTCATCTCGGTGATTTTGGCAAAAGGTGATTCTTCCTTCATGGTGTCTTCAAGAGAAAGAAGACGGGCTTTATTACTTCTGCGCCTTGCGCTATATGAGTTGCTCTTCGTACTTGTTTCAGACAGAGTGGAAATGTCATTACCCGAATTTCTTTCAAGGTCTACAGGATCACTAGCACTTGCTTCAGTAGCTGAAGAAACTGGAAGTACAGATTCATCCGCCTTTGGGGGGTAGTTCCGAGGCGATAAAAATTGTAGTATGATATTTTTGAAACTCAGAGTCTGTGCCTCTGAAGGCTTCTCAAAATAGATATATCGCCTTATCCTTCTATCAATGGTTCTGGAGCATCTGTATAGAGAGTCACCAACAGTGGAAATTAAAACGGTCATCAAGGGCACGGCCCCAATACACCAAAGGACGTAAAATGCTCTCCCACAACCCGTAATTGGACATAGGTTTCCATAACCAATTGTGATTAAACTTAAAATACAGAAATAAAATGATTCAAAGTAGTTCCATGATTCTGCGAGATAAAACACTAACGCTCCTAAAAATATGAACAATAGGAACAAGAAAAGGGATAGTATGATAGCATGGATATGTTGACGGCTTTTTGAACGTTCTCTGATATTTCTTATACTTTCGAAGGCTTTGAAATCAGTGAAGTTAGGGTCTGGATTTTCCGTATACTTCTTATAAAGACGGGTACGTTGCGTTTCGACGTGATAAAAGAAGAATATAGGGCCCGATGAGCTGGACACGATTCCACTAATCATCGCAATAACCAAACCAAGAATAATAACACCAATTAGCGAGTATATTAATATCATAATTTCGGAAGCCGTTGTATCGGGATAAATATCACCCAACCCAATTGTTAAAACAGACACAACGCAAAAATACAAACTATTACCGTAAGTGAGATGTAGCAACCGTGAAAACAGCGCCGAGCCCCATAGAAACCAAATTGAGAAAACAAACGTAAATGACATCAATAATCGTTCGTTTTCCAAAAGGTTGAATGTAGCTGCGTACTTCTTCTTAAGATACCCAATAAAATGAATGGAAAGCAAGGACACACATATGAAATACAGGCACGCCGTTATAACGGCAAACCAATACCCAATCGATCTCTGATATCCTTGATCATAGTCCCGTGTTGTACACATAATTAATGCGATAGTTAGCACCACAAGTGCTACTATCCATGCCGTAATACAAATGAGCTGAGCTTTCACGTATCCTAGCCTGCCAGAAAAGTTTAACAAAAGCACAAAATTAGCAATGACCCCGCTCAGTAAAGATATAATATTCAAAGTTCTAACACTGCTCGGGTCATCAACTTGATGTCCCGTTTCTGGATTGATCCTCCAATGGTCAACTGCCCCTGCCATTGAAATCATATTAGATAACGGGCTTAAGCAAGCACTAATAACAGGGAAATAGCATGACACACCAAACCATATGATAAACGATTTAGACGAAGGATCTGTGTTTAGTACTGCTATTCTTTCTTGTTTGAACTTAACTGACTCCTGAAGAGCTCTAGATGGAAGTCCGAAGTTTGAATTCGAGTTGGAATTAATATTCGGAGCAGAAACGGACCTCCGCCCGCTACCGTTTGTTCTTGTTCGATTCATAAACCAACAAAACCTTGCTTTTAACTTTATATAGAGGCATGTACTGGATTGAATCTACCATAACCGGTATTACATAGCTTAATTACCTATATTTTTTATGGAATCTTGCTGCCATTTCAAAGCATCGCATTGTTAAAGAGCTTTCGGTCTTACTTCTATATCCTTTACGTCAAAAAAAATAATAATAATCAAGAAGTGTGATGTATGGGTGTGTTGAAGTAATCTCTCTTGATGTTCAAATATCAAACGCGACATGAAGGAATTAAAGGATTTTTTTATTTACAGTATGTAAATAAAGGCGATCTGGAGGGCATCGTGCAAAATAAAACCGTATCTTACAGGTTTTCGGGATCGAATAGACACATTGAAGAGTAGTGGGGCTGAAAAGTTGAGTATTTAGATGGAATTAAGAGGGATAGGAAAAAAAGCGGCGTGAATATCAAAAGAAAATATGGCGGTTGGTGTTGCTGCTAGTGATTCTTACCTTGAGAATCTCAATGAAGCTCAACAGCGAGCGGTTATGTTTGACCACAAAAAAGCACTTCAGATCATAGCAGGGCCAGGGACAGGAAAGACGAAGGTTCTAACGGCACGATTTGCGTATTTGGTGTTACAGAAAGGTATACAAGCGGAGGATATAGTGATGACCACTTTTACCAGGAAGGCAGCTGAAGAGATGAAAGAACGGTTATTACCAGTGTTAGTTTCTCATGGAATATCACCACACGGTTTGAAAATAGGGACATTTCACAGTATATGCTGGAAACTTTTGAAGGAGAAAGGGTTTTTAATAGGTAGAGAGAAGATAGAGAGGGCGACGACGGAGAAAATCAAGTCCGTACTGGAGGAGATAATAGTGGAAATGCCAGACCAAATACGAGACTATGCGACAACTAAGTCTTATAGAAACTCTGTGAGTCTCTGCAGAATAAAGAATAACCAATGGCAAGTACATCCGGATATGATACTGAAGAGGATCAGTGAATTGAAGGCGGACGCAATGACCCCCGAGAAATATGGACAGCAAGCGGTTTTTGACGAAGCATTATTGCATTTCTACCAACAGTACCAGGCAAAACTATCGAAGGAAAATCTTATAGATTTTGATGATGTCATGTTGTACTCCTTTGAGCTTCTATCGAAACACAGAGTATGGAAAAATATCAAGCATGTTCTTGTTGATGAATTCCAGGATACGAATTTATTGCAGATTAACCTCATTTTTCAACTTGCAAGAGGGTCCCACCATAGTTGTGAAGGTGTGACAGTGGTAGGTGATCCAGATCAGGGTATATATGGTTTTCGATCTGCACTTTCACATAATTTCCAGACTATGATCGAACTTTGTCCTATACAATACGATCAAATAGTACTCACGGAGAACTACCGCTCTGCCCAATCAATTCTTGATATCTCGGAAACAGTTATCAAACAACAGAAAAATGGCAGAGACAACAGAGAACCTCTTAGAGCCCAGTTCGTTACCGACAGTAAGCCAGTATTCATGTCCTTCCCATCAAACGAAATCGAAGCTTATACAATAGCAAAAGAGATTCTATATTTAAAGGCTATTCCAGAACTATTCCAATATAAAGATTTCGCAATATTAGTACGATTGAAAAAAAGCTTAAGAGCGTTCGAGAATGCGCTAATAGCCCACAAGATACCATATGTTATTCAAAAAGGATACACTTTTTGGGAACTAAAGGAATGCAAAGCTATTATAAGATATATGAGTATGATATGCAACGACGATGACTGGGAGTCATTGAAGCGGACAATAAACTATCCCTCGCGTGGTGTTGGCGATACAACTATAGGAAAAATTGCAGCGGCATTAGAAAAAGTAAGAGCAGAGGAGAAAACACAGACGGCATTTGGCTTTCTGCAAAACATCGCAAGAGGTAATGTACAACTGAATTTGAACAGTAGCTCACTTATTGGAATCAAGGAATACGTTAAAACTATTGAGCAACTAAGAAAAATATTTTCTGTTATTAATTCTGATGCATCAAAGGAAACTCTTGCTGACTCGTTCGAAAAAATCTATACACTATCTGGTTTAAAATCTCAATATGCTCCAAATAACGAATCAGAAATGGATTTGGAAGGGAAAGAATCAGGTAAAGAAATCCATCGTCATCGTAATATCATCAACGTCAAAAATTATTTTAGCACATTTAAGATTCCAGCTGCGGAAGATGGAAAGTCTAGAGATGTGGTTCCTCTGATAGAATTTTGCCGTGAGTTCGTCAGTTTTACAGATTTATACACGTTTAAGGAAGATAATGACTCCAATGATCATAATGACTCCAAGGAAGACCATCTTTCAAAGGATGCTGTCGTTCTTTCAACTATCCATGCATCCAAGGGACTTGAATGGCCTGTTGTTTTTGTACCACAGTGTGTTGAAGGACTTCTTCCAAGTTATTACAAAGACGTAAACGAGATGCAATCCATTGACGAAGAAAGTGATGAAGAGATCCAATCATTAGCTGTTGGTAATGATGGTAATGAATCCCAAGATGAAGGAGCTGAAAATGCTATCACATCGTCGCCGTCAAAGAAAAAGACAAGAACCACTTTTAGTGAAGAAAGAAGAATGTTCTTTGTAGCTTTGACACGAGCAAAGTATTTTTTGTACATAACCACTGTCGAGAAGGAGGCTACCATCTTTAAGAGTCGGTTCCTTAAGAATGAGGTCATAGAGTTATGCGATGAAACATTGACGTGTTTTGAAAGCATAGAACAATTATTCAAATTATATTACACAATGAAGGTGAAAATACCAAACCAGGATAGAATATCTTACGAGCAGTTAATACAAGATTATAACAACTATGGATCAAATAACCGACAATTGATTTTTTGGAAGGATAAGAAATACTCACACGTCGACCTCCCAAATACGACTGAGAACACTGTTGGAATAGCAACAAAGAAAAATGAGGTGAAGTCATCACTGCCATATTCCGCTCTACCCAGGGTTAATAGGAAAAGACAAACCAAAGAACAAACAGAACCACTCAGAAGGCCAGCAGATATCATAGTAAACCAGAATAATACCACCGACAGATTTGTTGCTGATAACCCAAATAGTGCTGGAATAGTACCCTCTTTATCACCAACAAAAACAAGATTAACTCGCGAGGAAACTAGAGAACTAGATGTACTGTTGAGTGATAACGAATTTCTACCTGAAGCTCCCATAAAAAGTGAAGTGGACTATACAGCTGCCGAGATCCTTCATAATAAAGAGGAGACGGTGGTAGATAATAGACCAATCTTAACAAGCGCTAGAATTTTAGCATCTGCAATCAAACAAGAGTTATCGCAATCCCTACCAAGTGTAGATTTGTCCTCAACAGAGTCGCAAGCTAGTAATATTAAAGAGGAAGACTCTGTCTCACATTTTAAAGGTAAAGTACCAAAGAACCCCCGAGAGCAATCAAAAAATAGTAAAACGTCATCAGCTTCTAGTAGTCAGAATAAGGCAAAAAAGACTCCTCGTACTGGATCTGTAAAGAAAAAGTCTAAAAAGTCTAATACAACAAAGGTAAAACTGGAGCATAAACCAACTAATGACATTCTGTTCAGACTTGAAAGAGCCAAACAACGGAAAGAGGAATGGGATGGTGAAATAATAGATTTAAGATCATCTCAATAGCACCATAATTATATACTTAATTCACGTCCCTTACATAGCATATAGATCCCAAACTCTGTTATCTTCAACAGTGATCCATCTATGTTATTGTTAATTCTGAAAGAATATCACGAATAATACGGTTTATTTACATATACATGGAACTTTTGTTTTGCATCTAAACAAATACATCATCGCGTAAACAAAGAAGAAAAATCCAACAATAAGGCAACTATGTTCCACTGAAAGGTAATGTGAGAGGCATTACAAGAAGAACCTTATTTGAATAAAATAGTGTAATTATATTATTGAAGCTTCAATTGATCTATTTGAACTTATAGCCAGGAAGAAATAGGATAGACCATATATCATAAGATGGAAGAGCTTATAAAGGGACTCAACGAACGCCAAAGGCTAGCAGTAACCCATAGAGAAACTGATGTGTTGCAAGTTCTTGCTGGACCTGGAACAGGTAAAACAAAAGTTCTTACTGCAAGGTTTGCTTATCTAGTAACGGAAAAGAAAATTCATCCGTTAAGGATAATAATGACAACCTTCACCAAGAAAGCTGCGAACGAAATCAAAGAGCGTCTTCAACCCATACTGAAGGAAGTGGGTATCTCCGCTGATGGTCTTCTTATCGGAACGTTTCACTCAATATGTTCAAGGATATTAAGACAAGCAGGACACCTAATCAATATACCGAAAAACTGGTCTATCGCGAAATCTGAGGACTTTAGTACCGTCATAAAGACTATCTTAGAGGATATGCCTGAATACATAATTCAATCGTCTAGGTTCACTACTGAGTTACTTGATAAGAGACAGAATGTGAATGTGATAAGAAACAAGATCGCCGACCTTAAATCCAAGGGAATAACACCACAAATATACCTTTCTGACTCCACATCCGATCCTGCAATATCATACATATACGAACATTTGCAAAAAATGCTACTCTCCGAAGCTCTCTTAGATTTTGATGATATTTTACTGTATACGAAAATCCTGCTAGAGAATCATACTGTTTGGCCATTCATCAAACATGTTCTTGTCGATGAGTTCCAAGACACAAATGATCTGCAATTAGAGCTGGTATATCTACTGTCTAGAGGAAGTCATGGTAGCTGTAGTGGTATCACTGCAGTAGGAGATCCAGATCAATCAATTTATGGATTTCGTTTTGCTTCTTCGGACAACTTCCTTAAACTTAAGAACAGATCTCCGGTGGAGTTTAACCAGGTGTCTTTGATAGAAAATTATAGATCAGCACAGTCGTTACTAAACTTTTCAGATAATATTATATCTCAACAACTAACAGAAAGAATAAAAAGAGAACCATTAAAAGGTCAATATGATCACAGACTTAAACCCTTTTTTTCGCATTTCGAACGGACAGATTCTATGGAGAATAATGAAACCAATGGTATTGCACATGAAATCATCTATTTGTTATCTCTTCCAAATCTCTACAAATATTCAGATATTTCTATATTGGTCAGAACAAGACGCCAAGTATATGATATTGAAAAATCCTTGTTGAAAAGACACATCCCATATAAAGTTATAAATTCAAAAGCTATATGGGAGAGAAAAGAATCTGGCATGTTTCTAGACTATTTACGTGTTATTTCACAAAAGCACACTACTTTAGCAACTTTGAGATGTTTACAATTCTCAACAAACGGAATAGGCCCTGCAACTGTCAAAATTATCAAGCAATTTATGGATTCTCACAACGGAGAGTGTTCTTTCGATGCTCTGAAAACTCTTTGTAACAGTAAAACATTAAAAGGTGAAAAAATCATGCAAGCATTGTGCTCATTTGTTACAAATATCGAAAAACTACAAAAAGCATGCCAAACTTACAACTCTTATGATGACATGAAAGAGTTGTTCGTCCAAATATATGTACTAGGCAAACTATATCTGGTTCTAGATGGGACTACCGAAGAGTTAGACAAGAAAATATATGAAAACAAATCTCGAATGGTTGAATTCCTCGAATCTGAGCATCCAACCATGTTTAAAATATATGAAATATTCACTGAATACCAGATATCCAACACAGATGAACTTATCTCAATAAAGAATGATTCTGATAATCTTGACGATTTAGAGTTGGTTTACGAGAATCATGACAATATTAATATAAATATTCTGGAAGTTTTAAACCTATTCGTAAAATCGGTTGCATTATATGCTTCAGAAGAAGAAGATTTTAAAAATAAATCACAACGATCATCAGAACCAAATGAGAAAGTTACAGTTTCGACTATTCATGCAGCGAAAGGGCTAGAATGGCCCGTCGTTTTTATTCCATCAATTAATGAAGGATTGATTCCATTTACGGATAAATCTGCACGACAGAGATTGGAAGATTTGGCTGAGCTGCGTCAAGAAGATAGATCAGAAGGGGATGAGAGTGATGAACTAGTAAATAACTCAACGAAACAACACTTAAAAGAGAAGGAAGAAGAAATAATGGATGATATGGCGAAGATTCTAAACGAAGAAAGAAGAATTTTTTTCGTCGCAATCACAAGAGCAAAGCACCTACTATACCTTTCTTCGTCAGGGAAGAAGAGTGTGTTTTTAGAGAAATGCGAACCTTTTTACTCTCAAAACACCCTCCTAAATGATAAAGAAACCATTGAGAAATTCTACAATTCAATCCAAAAGACATTGAAGGAAGAACCTTTGAAAATATCTTTGAACAAATTATGCGAAGACTACAGAAAATACAAAAAGAGAAGGTCAAAAGATCTTATATGGAATGGAGAAGTCATAAATTCATTTTCTTCAATAGACTTTTCCTGTAATACTAAACCAATAAATTCAATTGGGGTTAAACATGCCTTCAAACCAGCCAGCTCACTTCTATCAATAAACAGCCCCACTTTGATCAAAAACAACAACTCGACAAGACCGAATACAACTAGTGATGTTAAAAGAGGCGAAACGTCTTCTTCCAACAAAAATTCCGACACCTTGCAGGCCAATAATAAGAAACGAAGAGTATGTATAGACATGATATTCGCTAAGAAAACTAACAATGAACTCAAACTTGTGGGAAAGTTGTCACCTAAGAACGTTTTATCAGCTAGTAATACAACAGTAATTAAGCCCAATGCTCCTAAAAACTATAAAGTTCCTAAGACCCTTAGTACACCAACACCAGGGAAACAAAAGTCATATGCTCCTGCATATACACCGGTAAGGAACAATGCTGCTTATATATCAAAACGTAAAGGCAACACGGGCGGGACAAAAATTGTTCCAAAGTAATAATTATCTGCTGAAGTTACGTTATTTCATAGTCCAAGGGGGCCTTTTACATATTTGCTTTATGTAGATTCCGTATATATCAATATTTTATAATTTTAATTTAAAAGGAACCTTTAATGCAAATATTGCAAGGAATAGTGCGTAGACAATCAATATAGTCATTGATTTTGAAGGTGAAGAGTCAATCGTATTAAAAGTGAAATTTATCATACCAGTACTAACGTTTGAGACCAAAAACATCGCCATACCATTTTTGTTAACTGCAACATATGTATCAGAAACAAACGCGCCCCCTGCAAAACATTCTACGATTATATGATAGCATGTTAGGATCAATAAATTGAAAGTAGTGACAACTGATGAGTATCCCAATGATGCGAACCTTCTTGAGATTTGTAGCGGATGATTGTTAATTAAAAAGTAGGAAATGAGGAAACTGAGTATTGTATATCTCAATAATCTCCATAATGTTTGCATTGTATCAGAATTCGAGAAGATAATACTACCTACTTGTTGGCCACACAAGTAGATAATACAATAGCCGACAAATGAGAAAATACCCTCTCGATTTGCAGAAATGAAATCTGTTCTATCTGCATTGAGTAAATAGTCCAGAAAAGTTGGAGAAGACATCAGATAATATTCGTATACAAGGGCACCAATTAAGCCTAACGCAAACCTTAATTTCATACTGAAGAAGTCGAATGCAATTGATACGAGAGGAAGTAGTGACAACGTGAAGAAAAAGTTCCAATGAACACCGTATTCCGTAACATGTTCCTGATAATTAGTAGCTTTAACGGAGAAAAGACGAATCAATCCTAATACTAATAGTATTAAAGTAGACCTGAGAGATTCTCTAATTCTTGCTAGCCTAGAGAGTTGTGAGCTCTTTTTGAACCTTCTATAGCTTATTATTCCGTTACTGAAAACGAATGAACCAACACCTAAATCCATCAACGAGATTCCCCATGTTTCCACTTTAGCATACTTTCTGGGGAAAATAGGGAAATCAACGGCAAGAATTGCAAAAGAAGTTAAGATTAACATGGTGCTTCTGTATACTGTTAAAGTTGCTGATTGCCCATCATTACGCTTTTCTTCCTTTTGTTTTGGCATACCTTTTGGTGCATTTGTAAGAACACCTAAAGCACTTAGAGCGATCATACAAGTAAGCAACGGCTGCTCTCCAAAAATGGTAACGCTGAAAAGTAGACTCAACCAATTTAGAGAGAAATCAAGCCAGAATGAGTGCTTTAGCCAAGGGTTTCTTGAAACGATGAATATCCAAGCAGCGTTACATAAAATGCCTGCTAATGTGACATCTCTTAAATCGGCAATTGAACTTCCTGAATGACCGGTAACAAACTCTTCTTTTCGACGTTTCAAATCTGCAGCATCTTGTATCGAACTCATTGCACTAGCACGCGTATTGCGTCTCTTAATTGACTTGCTTTCTCTGCTTCAAAGTTGTTACTGTCTTTTTATTGTTTCGAAAGATTCAAGGTATTTTTATTTTGCATGTACGCAATTCATTTCTTGTTCTCTCAGATATGGTGATGCCCAAAGCTACTTTACTTTAAAGAGAAAATGGACCCAATAAAACATGGTCATTTTGAATGTGGGTAGGATCTGAATATATTGCAAGTATGTAATTATTACAGAGCCATTAACTCTATTTTATACTTAAGTAGCTGTAAAAAAGCTGGATGATTATGTATTAATTTGGTTAAACTCGTGAAATGACATCGTTAACTTGACTTCTTGTTGAGATTTTTCTTCTCTTCACATTTTTAGGAGCCGTTCCGTACGTTATTTGGGTATGTGTGATATGATCATGGTTGTTTGGGTCTGACTCTTGATCTTCTTGAATAAAACTAGGCTCCTCATTTTCCTTTTCCAAGGTATTTGACAGTAGTTTTCCCCAACGACTTTCTCTGTGTGGAACGTTTATATGCTCAGACGCTGCTGAAGAAGAGGCTGCTGAAGATGGTCTCGTAATAGCAGGAGTCCCCATTTCTGACACAGATTCTAATTTCTCCTGCTGCTGTTTCTGTTGCTGTTGTACTGGTTTTGGAATAATTTGCAGCATGAAATCAGTTTTGGAACCTTTTGGACAGGAAATGCACCAGTTAACATCGTTGAAATAGATGTTGACTGAAGGTTTATTCTGCTTCATAGATCGGTGGAACATTTCAATAATAAAGCTGGGCGTAAGTATTGGTATTTGGTGTCTTGTCTTGACAAATTCGAATTTCCGTTTCATCGAATTCTTGAACATTTGCGCTTGGTTCAATGATATCTTCATGTCAAGATCGGTTCGGAACATGGAAGCGTATTTATTCTGTCTGAGGGTATGCTCTTTTGGAATAGAAGTGAGCTGAGAGATGTTGACTAGTAGGAAGTCCGTCTTCTTAGTCAATTTCTCATGGTGCTCGAACCCTATACTTTTCAATACCTCTATAATTTTGTTTATGTGAAGAAGTTCTACACCATGGAATCCAGTTATATGGAAGGAGAGATTTGAGCCATGCAATAATGATTGCGGAGGTGTGAATTCGAATTTGTTGTAAAAAGGCTGGGACCAGAGGTCTGGAGCCAAAAGCTGCTCATAATACAAGCAGCGCTCTATAAAGAACTCTGTCAACCATTGGGCCCCTGGGGGCAAGTCTGGAAGGAGAGTAGCTGCGTACTGGCTCGAACATATGTAGAAAACGCCTGGTTTTGTCGGTGAGGAATCGGTACTGAATAAGGAGCAAGTGCCTTTGTTTCCGTGGATCACACTGGATAAGATGGTTACTTGTCTTGGCTCAAAACGGTATAGCACAAAATGGCAATCGGCGAAAATATTGCTGCCGCCAGGGGTAGACGCAAGCATTTTCTCACGCACGGGTATACTTTCCGAGTCCTGGTTTACTGATTCTGCTGCCACTGTCGCTGCCGCCGCCGCCGCAGGTGGGTTCACAGACCCCTGTCTGGACGCCGATCGGTCTTCTCTGGCTAGAAGCTTGCCCCATATTTGCGTGGCCTGCGGTTTGAACTTGTCAATTGCGATTTTCAGCGGGGCTACCGAATCCCCGGGAAGCGGGTTCTGTTGATCCTGCTGCGGCAGATCCTGTTTCTGCTGCTTCTTATGCACCTTGATGTAACTACCGGCTCCAATTTCCTCGTAATCCAGCGACTGGCAGTTCTTCAAAAGATAGTATCCATTGAAGTCCAGAGTCCCCATTCTATCCATGCAATCCACTATCCATTTCGGGTGAACAACAGGAACATCCTCCTCCATTGCCGCCTGCACACGATGGCCCGATAGATCGTCCGTCACAAATATCGTCATCAGTCCAGCCGCAGATTTCGACGAAGACGAGTTCCTGATAAAATGGTCCGTATCAAGCCTCTTTACTTTCCCCAATTTGCACAACTCCACAAGCTTTTCAAGCGTATACCCGCCACACGTCCCCACACGCCCTATAAATATATTGAACCTGTCAAATGGCGGCACCGTATATTGTTCTGCCATATACTTTAGCATGTCGAACTTCGCCAGCTGTAAAAGATCCTGTCCACTTAACCACATTTCGTACAGCTCATCGATACATTCAGCCCTAACAAACACAATATCCGTTCTATTCTTAATGGCAAAGTTGTACTTTGCCGTAAACAATTCTCCAACCACCAAAACATTCACCAGCCGTGTCAAATCCTTGGTGAACGTCCCTCCAAGCTTCGTTACCTTTTGGCATATACTGTCCGAAACCGATGCTGGAACTGAAGTGGGACAAAAAACGAGTCCTCTAAACCCTTTTCCAGACATTACAGTACTCAATGTCCTTGCCAATTGTCTTCATAAAGCAGCTAAGTCCAAGCTTTAGCCTCTAGCTTGCAAATCACCGACCACTCTTCTTCTGTTAATCCTATTTTATATACACATATGTGCTGATTTGGCTATAGCATAATAATATATTCAATGTCTGTTCTACATGCGATGCGATACGAGTTGCGGCATACAAAAGAAAGAAAACGAAAAACGAAAAAAGCGAAAAACGTATAAAAAAATAAATAAGTGCGCGTTGACGCGTCACGTAAACAAAACCACGTGACACGAATTATGTGTCGGTGTACCACGTGATCAACAAACAAACAAACAAACAAACAGTAAACCAAAAGTCCAGGCGGGCAGGCTTCGGGCGGGCTTCACAGCGCGTCTTCCTCCCCTCCACCCCCCCTACTTAATACTTTCCCTCCACCCCCCTCCGTTCGGAGTGGCAGGCCCCCCTGGAGTCCGTCACGTCACCGTCCTGGAGCGAAACGGATCCCGCCTGGGGTGGTGGTAGTCAACATCCGCACACCGCACCACAATACTCGCCGAGAAAACCCGTACCAGGAGGAAGGCACACCCTACACCCGGGTAACAGCCGGAGTTTGGTACACCTCCCTCGCTCCGTGCAGTGTAGTAGTGATGAGCTCAGCGTAGCTGCCACAAAAAAGAATTAAGAGAATTAAAATAATGACTGAAACGAACACCCCTCTCCCTACGCCCTTGCTCTGCTCTGCCGTGCCCATCCTTCGCCCAGCCCAATGATGTCAGGTCAAGCAGCTCCAAGTTCCAAGTTCCTACACATCACTCGCAGTTACCCCGCAGCCTTTTCTCCGGAACGAAAAAGTCTAAACCCTGTTTCTCTGCCCCTCCTACATCCCTTTCTGCGGCATGCCCAGGGAAAAAAAAATAACCGACACAAAAGCGCACGCACACACACACACACGGCTGCACGCGGTTACACACGGTTACACAAGGTAGTACAAGGTAGTACAAGGCAGCACGACGTAACACAAAAACGGTCCAATGTGATATAGGACCGGCCGAATGGAAGTTGCGATGTGTGTATATGTGTGTGTGAGTCGTACCTTAAAACAATTTCCCAGTGAGTGCTTCTAACACTACCAGAAATCGTCGCTTCCTCTATGGAAATCGCTAACCATTAGCGTCATTTTTTCCCTCTCGCTTCCCTTTTCTTATACTTCCCAGTACTGTTGTTATATGGTGTTCGTTTGGTAGCCCAGTTTTGTCCTGTAATTGCAAGGCTGATTCAAAGCCGGGTTTAGAGATGGGAAATTTCTGGCGTAATTTTCTGGCTTCGCAGTTGCAGCAGAGCAGGCTGGTAGATTGAGTCGAGTTTGCGTGCGCCTTGGGTTTTGGGACGACCTATTGGACAGTTCAGGCTCCAATTGTCGTTGAAATTTGCAGTGTAGTAATAATAAGAGTATATATATATATATGTATGTGGGGTTGCTATGTACCCTAGGGCAAGCAAAAGGCTGAAGTTGGTTCGGAGTTGGGTTTTTGGTTGGCCAAAGTAAGAAATAGAAGCAGGCCAGGGAGGATGCCCAGCGTAACGGACGATCCTCAGGGCATGAAGCGGGAGCAGCTGGTAGGACCCGCTGGAGCGGGTCCTGACTCCGATTCAGCAGCCTCCAGCAGCAGTAATTACAATAATAATAGCAGTTCTACTAATACTAACCATGGAAATGGCCATGGTAATGGTAATGGGACGAAAAAGCGCAAGTATGGGAAAGTAGACAGACATAACGAAAAAGAGTTATTGCCCACACCGCTGGTGAAGAAGAAGCGGTTTTCACAGGCGTGCGACAGGTGCAGGCTTAAGAAGGTGAAATGTGACGGGCTTAAGCCTAGTTGCACGAATTGTCGCAAGATCGGGTACCATTGCTCTACAAGCGATAAGCTTACCAGACGCGGGTTCCCGCGTGGGTACACGGAGATGCTCGAGAGCGAGATCATCAAGTTGCAGCGGATGTGTGGCTTGATCGATGAGAATGGCGAGACCGTGGCGGAGGGGTCAGAGGAACAGCTCAGACGGCTCCAGAACAACATGGCGATGGCAAGCGATGGGACTTGTAATCCAAGTGCTGCTGGGAATGTCAATGTCAACATCAACGTTTCACAGCAGAATCCTAATGCTACAGACGATATCGCAAAAGATCAGCAACCCCCAGCAAGCGCAAGTACCGGCTCATTCCTCCCGTTCATCAACGACACTTTCCACAAATTCCCAAACTACATTCATGACCAGGTCTACCTTGGAAATTTCACCTGGAACTGCATCATCAATGCCAACAAGCCGTACCTAAAATCGTGGCAGTATAACAGGTCGCTTGTGCATGATCCTGTATTGTCGTTCCTCAGCCTGCACTTCCCGCTATCTTCCAGCGGCGTGCCCACGAATATTCCACTCTCTACTGAGGACCTCATGCGGCTCATCGACAAATACCTACACTCCAACCAGATTTTCCCCTACCTTTTGGGCGATTCGTGGCATCAGCGGATAATGTCAGTGCTTACGGGCTCTTCAACAGCATGTGATCCAGCAGTTTCGATAGTGCTCATCCTTATTGTCCAATTTGAGCTAAACTGTTTCCCAAAGGAAACCGTTTTCCAAGCCATCAAATTGTTCGGAGCCTTATCACAGGATAGATTGTGTGCCATCCAATTGATCAATTTTGGTATTCGCTATTTCATGTCCCAAGAAAACTCTTACGCAGTGATATGGACAAACGATTTGATTAGTTTCAACCAGTACATGATCACGAACTCGGCTCTCTTCTTAAATTACAACAACTTGGTGGGACACGAGCACTCCACTTCAAAAACAATTCGACTCCTCACTTTCTACCAGTTCCAGATCTTCCAAATCTGGTGGAGTTTCATCAACGGCTTGCCAAAGACAAACTTCTTGACTGATGAGTTCCACCCACCGTTAATCCAGGACTTCCCTCCCAATTTGAAGATGTTCCAGCTTGTTTACGACTTCATTATCCAGCTAGACGGATGCCATTTGCAACTTTTGGTAAATAAGACCAATAATAAGTACCAGTACCTCATCGAATCATTTGGCTATAAGTTGATATATCAATGGAAAGTCTACCACCATTTGCAAGATCACGATTTCAAACAGATACAGCTAGAAAATAATGATCTCTTGGAGATAGGTATCACCTTGGTCTATCTTGTATGTCGGTATTTGCAACAGCCAAAATCCATAGAGCTCTCATATGAAATTATTTCTCTATATTGGCTGATATTGTCCGACAACTCCAACGTCAAACCCATAAATTCAAGAATTTTGAAGACAGTACAGTTTATGCCTTTGAACAATAAACAATTGATTGAGAATTGTTTGGTCAATTTACTCAACGAACCCAAACAATCGTTCAACTGGTTTAAATACAAGAAACTCTTGAAAAGATGGGTTACCATCTGGATGGATGACAACGATATCTTTTCCAAACTAATTTCTCATTACCAGCTTCCTATTGGAATGACAGACATTTCACCAACAGTATCTAACTTTAAACCTTTGGAAATAGTTATGGACCCTGTTGCTGATCCATCAAGCCTTTTCAAGATATACAATGACGTAGACAATTTCATCGATGACGAGGGCTACGAGGAAGATAATGAAAGCGACTATCAAGAGCTCGTGATACTGCCCAAGAGACGTACAATTGGCCATCATCATCCATCAGCGAAAGCTTCAAGCATTCATAAAAATACCACCAGAACTGATTTCTCGCTTTTCAACAACAAGATCGACCATATCATCATCAAAGAATGATGATGATGGTGGTGGTGATGATGATGATTATAATGATGAAGACAACCAGTAAAGAAAATAAACAAAGACAAGCGGAAAACCATTAAAAATCACAGACCAGTCATTTTCTTTATTTTATGTTTCCACCATTGTGCCAGACCATAATATTCTACTCCGTTAAGTACCAAGTACTATCAGGGCAATCAAATTCAATTCTGCTTAGTTCAATTCAATTAATTTTATCTCATTTCATTTCAATTCATGTCATGCCATGTCATCTCATTTCATCTCATTTCATCTCATTTCAATTCATTTCAATTCAATTCATTTCTTTATTAGTTATTTTTTTATTGCTGTATACGAAGAATATTTATTTCATACTATTACCATAGTACATTCCTTCATCACGGTTTATATCAAGGCACTCTCTATAGGTTTCGTTCTTGGCTACTCACCCTTTATAACTAATCGAAAATCTAATTCCTTCATTAAAGCTTAATACAAAATCAAAAAAAAGGAACATCTTTTAATTCTAAAGGTACGTTGGCCAAAAAGAAGGCCATAAAACACAAGATATGTAGTTATAAACTTTTTAAAACATCAAACTCAGCTACGTAGCACCATTAGCAATGGTAAAATTTAGTTTACCTGATCCAGATAGCGAAGATGAGATTGATTTGATAAATACTACGGCTAAAAAACCTACTTTTAAAGCACTATCCGATGAGGAAGATGAGAATGATAATAGCGGTAAGAAGTTCAAGTTCAAGTTGAAAAGGAATCAGAAGACCAACCTGATACAGGAAGATACTTTCGAGGATGATTACTCTGACTTGTTTGTACAGAAGAATGAGAACCAGAAGAGAAACGCGCAATCGGCTGTCCAGTCTATGGGAAATACGGTGAAGGTGTTGAATTTAGAAGATTTAGAAGGATCTGAAGAAGATCCAGATGATGGGCAAGAAAATGACACCAAAATGTCGATACAGAAGAAAACTGTGACGTTTGATCCAAATCCAGACTCTAAAGTCACCGAAAAATCATACGTGAAGTTACTTAGCAAGCAAGATAAAGAAGACTTGAAGGAGCTTGGAATAACCGCCCAGGCGGATATAAATACAGAAGTTGACGATGTGCTCATGATGGAGGACTCCTTACAGGATGAAAGATTGGCGCTCGGCGACAAGGATAACCGTCTTATGCAGCAGCGAAAACGCCAAGAGATCGAACAGTTGATAGCCTTACATGATGATAGAACTCTGAATGAAACAGATTTACTCTCAGACGAACTACAGCAATTACAAAAGATGAGCGGAAAGACAACAGTTCTCTTGCCAAAATTACAACCGGAACAAACTACCCAAGAATTGTCAACTGAATTGACTGCTCTTGCTCACCAAGACACGAAGGAAGTGCTAATTAATAAAAGAATCGAAGCACTAGAGAATAAACTACAGAATTTGAGTGTTACCAAGGAGAAATTACTTGAAGAGTTTTTCAATACCTGTAAACCGAAAGACCAACAAAATTTGGCAACGTTAAACTCCTAAATACAGGCCAAAAAAGCACTATTAACAAAATATGCTGCTTGTTTCTGGCTAGCATACTGTTTGTTCTTCTGCGAGTTATGAAGTTTAGAGCGCTGTAAAAATCGAACCTGCGACTACGAGGACCAGAATATTTTTCCTCTCTTCATCCTGGTCGAAAAAAAAAAAAAAAGTAATCTGCTCTTGGCACCCGCCCCCACGCTAAATCACGTGATTTCATTTTTTTTTTTTTTTTTTTTTTAACCGTTTCCCAATGTTACTCATTTTCCCTTGGTAGAAAAAAGCGAATGATTCATACGTATACTGTTTTGTTAGTCACATATTCTAACAAAATACATTTTTTCAGTGGTGAGTCATTAAGTGCTATACGTCCGTATACCATGATGGACTCATTTAAAAACAGCACGAAAACGGCAATGGTTTGAAATGCCTTGTGCGCTATTCATTGCGTCGTTTTGCTCAAAAATGCCATATATTATAATTTCTTTGAAAATATCTGACCGTTAAGTACAACTGACAACGAACGTATACACGAAGCTAATTCAGGTATAGACTATTCGATTTAACATAGGACTAGCGACTAATATTGATTGACACTTGACACTCTAAACTACTATCATAATGACTACCACTGAAAAATCTGTAGGAAACTTTTCTATTCAATCCTCTTCTGGGTCTTCTATTCGTCATTTAGTGTCGATCAAGGATTTGACTGACGATGAGTTCAAAGCTTTGGTTGACAGAGCCGAGTACTACAAGAAGGTGTTCAAGAGCAATGACACCGCCGAGTTCCAGAAGCAACACCTGAAGTTACTGGGGAAGACCATTGCTTTGATTTTTACCAAAAGATCTACAAGAACTAGAATTTCCACCGAAGGTGCAGCTGCATTTTTCGGAGGTCAACCAATGTTCTTAGGTAAGGATGATATCCAATTAGGTGTTAATGAGTCCTTCTATGATACTACCAAGGTTGTTTCATCTATGGTATCTTGTATCTTTGCTCGTGTGAACAAACATGCAGACATCCAAAACTTAGCAAAGGATTCTTCAGTTCCTATCATTAACGCTCTATGTGATAGATTCCACCCTCTACAAGCCATCTGTGATATGCTTACCATAAAGGAAAAACTTGATTACGAAAATAATAAATTGAAGATGACTTGGGTTGGAGATGCAAATAATGTGATTAACGATATGGCCATTGCTGCTTTGAAGTTGGGTATCGATGTTTCGGTAGCAACTCCTCCAGGTATTGAGTTGGAAGATGAAATAGTAGAAGAGGCAAAGAAATTGGCTACCAAGAACAATTGTGAGTTCGTAGCAACCCACGATTCATTAGCAGCTTGTAAAGATGCCAACATTTTGGTTACAGACACATTTGTGTCGATGGGTGAAGAATTCGCAAAGGAAGCTAAGCTAAAACAATTTGCTGGGTTCCAGATAAATTCTGAACTATGTAGTGTTGCTGCTCCAAACTACAAATTTATGCATTGTTTACCAAGACACCATGAAGAAGTCACTGATGAAGTTTTCTACAGTGAAAATTCTATAGTTTTCGAAGAAGCTGAAAACAGACTTTACGCAGCAATGGCTGCCATTGACATTTTTGTTAACCATAAAGGCGACTTTTTCTCCGAGCCATGATTTTCCTCACGAAACTATTCTTGCCTCACACGTATTCATAGATAATTACAGTACATAACTCATACCGTGTCAAAGTTTTTGAGAGGTTAGCCATAGCCATTTATTCTATCTTCTAAATATTGATATTAGTTTTTATACGTTGATACACACTTTAGCCGTGAAAGTCTCCTCCGATCCTTCATCGAAGTGTATGATACCAGCATCGTTTTCAGCATCAGCATTAATACCAAAATCATACACTTCTTTCGCCAATTGTCCAGCGTACACTGCTTTCTTTTCTTCCGAGAGTAAAGCAAGAGTAACGTGAGGAACTTCATTGAGACAGTATAAACCAGAAACATGGTTATTACTGTTGTCAACAATTGGTTCATCTGGCAAAACAATGGTTGCTACAATAACATATTTGTCCCAGATTAGGTCTCTTAATTTGAAAGTAACAGAGTCTTCAGTTGGTATAACCTTGGAAGGTTGTTCAGAAGCACCACCATCTTTTATCAAAAGATGTCTATATCTATCTGTATATTTTGCCCACAATTGTTTCGCTTTAATGCCTTGGGACTTAATTTGAGATTTATGACAGAGAGTCACATGGTACTCGTTCTTGAATGGAATGGTACTCACATCAGATAAGAATGGTGCGAGAGTTGATTTGTTCTTTTTCAGAGTTTCCACTACATGCTGAATTAAATTAGTGGTACTTTCCACTGACGCAGAAAAGTATATTGGCTTTAACTGATTCTTGGAGGCCTTGTTACCATTTTTAACGATTTTACGTACAACAGGCTTGTATTCTAGTGCTCTGTTGAAAGCTTCTTGAATCTTCGAATCTTCTGGTACTTCTGGGATGACGTCACCGTAGTGGGATTTCAAGTCTTGGAGTACTTTAACGGCATTCTTCATTGATGAATCTTTGCCCACCTCGAGTTTTATATGAAAATCAAATTGGCTGTCTGGTGCTTTATCGGGATTGAATGGTTGAAATCTGTTCATAAAGCCATGCATAATTTTCAGAGTCTTTTGTTGTCCTTCACTATCACTCTTGATACTCTGATGATTGTCTCCTCTCTTCAATACTCGTTGAATTGTTAATTCTTCCATTTCCTTCGTGACTTCTTCAACGAAAGTCAATGCAATGATTTGAACATTAGAATCATATGGGACGTAAGTGTCCTTAAATTGACGAACCCATTCAAAAACTGCCGCCCTTTCTCTGAATTGATGATTATTTTTATCTGCAATGACGAATTGTTTACCATCCTTAAAGAGCTCAAGAGCACACTTTATGTAATCGGTTTTATTTTTGGTTATATTGTCATTTTGAATATGCCCCCATGTTTCTGGGAAGAGTTCATTAAGGATCAAGGATACAGTAGTCTTACCACAGCCTATAGTAGCAATAGGAATTAACAAGAACTTTGTCTTCTCATTTATTGTATCGACTGTCTGCTTATCTAATTCTTCCAACTCTTTGATCCTATCAAGATTGAGAATTTCTAGGCCTGACATATCATAGCTTTCTAAAAACATTTTTCTCAATTTGATAATACCCTTACCATTCATAAAATCTTCTGCTAGTTGTGGATCCTTTTCCAATAATGGTATAACAAAGTCCATATATTTATTTGTAATGTAATTGTGAGTTCTGAACTTGATGGGACGTGATTTGGTAGAAATGTATTCCCTTGTCACTTCTCTCCATTGTCTATACATCAAATATGGTTCGTGGAATTTGAATTTGAAAAAAAATGTGCCTTTTGTTTCCTTGTTAGAACATCTAATCACAAAACCTTCAATCTCTTGGTTGTTGTAATGGCCTTTTTCTTCACATTCAGTTAAGAAACTTCTGAGAGACTTCTCATCCTCTAAAGTAAAGTAATCAATGCTCTTAAATCCCCAAGTATTGGCAAACTCAACAACCTTTGCCATTGGCCAGGTTTTGAACTCTGGAGTGTTATAATTTACTCCGTGCAAGTATAAACCTGCCTTATCTTTAGTGTACTCCAAAATGTGTTCTTCAAAAGTGTCATCACAATATTCCGCTACTGCTGTACAATTATTGTCGTAAAGAAAACGCCCGAAATCCTTGATATTTATGTTTTTATCAGCCAACTGTTTTTCCAAGAACTGCTGGCCAGCTAAAGAATGGTTTCGGTTGACATCATCTCGAGGTCCTGTGCTGTGTTTGGAACACACCACAACTGTACCATCCTCTAGACCACCAATTAGTATGATACACCCATTCTCCTTTACTGTGATTTCATATGGACCTTCAGTATTGGTTTCGATGGAGCTCCAACTTGTTTGTTGCATCTCATCGACATTGAAGAATTTATCGTAGCCTCTAGCTACAATCCTAGGATTTGCTTCATCATCTACAATAAATAATCCACGAGCATTGATAGGAAGTTGGATCTTCGATTTACCGTAATCCCATTCGTTGAATTTCCAACTATTCAACCTGATATCAGGCCTATTAAAGACAGTACAGCTGATTTTAGTCGCTCTACCATGTTTCTTTAGTGAAGCAGCAGCTTCTAATTTCTCTACCAGCTCAACAACACTTTCTTCTACCATTTGGAGATTATATGCAATATCGACTCGAAGATTTTTCTATGCTACTCGATTAACACACGAAAGCTGTAAATATTCAACATATTAAAGCTTCTATCTCTATCTCAAAAATGCTCATCGCCTCATCTTTAAGATATTCAACCCAATTCTCATATTTCCATTCGATGTCCAAAAAAACATATTACCCGCCCTTCGTGATAGTTATTAAAGGAAAGGATTAGCCTCAAGTAGCTTTCAGTAAAGAACATGCTATTCATTATATTCGTAGTAGGCTGTTAGATAAAGCCAAAGAGTATAACATACTACCCTGACAGCTATTAATCATACAATTTAACATTCAGAAAGATATAAATTGTGCTATTAAATTTTTCAACAGGGAATAACCATACCAATTGGAAATATATACTCAATCCGAAATCAAAGTTACTATATAAAAGGTTGCAAAATAACAGACCATGGCTTCCATTGATGTGAATGAAGCTGACGTTATCATATTTTCAGATGGATTGAAGAAATTGGATGCGCTGTATCATGATATGAGCGAGTCGCTATCGAAAATAAGTACCTCAACATCAAATGCATCTCAGTTGTTCAAACCGATCATAAAGAAAAACCAACAATTGAAGGTTCTTCAATATAATATAGAAACCAGTTTAAATTCAGTTGCATCAGTAAAAGATCTTGCAAATGATGCCTCAAAGCATGAGCTAATTTTGGAACAACCCATTTCTAATGTGGGCTTGAAACCATACATCAATGCAATTCACAAGATCGATGATATATTGGAAGATCTAAATGAGAGAACACAATCGAATGAAACTTCTGAATTCGCAGGTATGGTCACTCATCTTAGAGACCTAATTGTTGAAGGTGAACGGAATCTCCAAATATACTTCAGTAAGCTTTTGAATTCAATTCAACCATTTGACCCACAAATCAATATGAACAAGAAAATTCCATTCCCCTATTACGATGATGAATATTTGGCCCAGATGTCTGTCATATTGGATTATTTTGAAAATTCTACACAGAAAGAAAGTATGGTTGACATTTTCATCAAACAACGAATTCGCTTGGTATCCCAATCTCTAGCATTTTTGGAGCCCTTCACTAAGCAAATAACAACTGGGCCAAACGTTCCTTACCAGAAAGGTAGTAGTGGAGTTAATCCGTACACAGAAGCAATGTTAGGATTTATTGCAAATGAGAATTCTTTAGTTCAAGATCTATACTCCAAGGAAGCTGCCAGACAGCCAATCATTTTTGGAAAACTTTGTTCTCCTATTGTTCAGAACTATCTAAAAATCATTAAACATAACAGACAACTCTTACAAAAAGATAAAGATAACGTTGGATTATTTTCATTCGAGTTAAGTGACAAAGTTAATGACGTGTTAAGACTACTCAGGGGTAAAAATATACCAGAAACAGAAAGCTTAAACACTGAATTGATCGAGATTCAAAGAATATCACATTCCCTTTTTCAAGAACTATTTTCCTACATCAACACTAAAACACGTAGCATGTCTCAAGTACCATCGGATAACGGTGTCACTGAACCTACTGTGGATATTATGTCGAGAATACGGAAATTTAGCGAATATAAATCAGGCTGCCTCTCTACTATCCAAGCAATGTCACGCGTTCAATGGCTACCGAAAGATCCTAAAATACCATGGACTATTTCAAAAAGTCAAGAATCAGACTATTCTAGCACAGCTCTTCTCTCCTCATTCTTTGGTGATTCTATAGACTATTTGATATTTGGTCTAGAAAGAAGAGCTCAAGAGACATTAAATCCTCAACATGAAATTCACATTCTTTCAAATAAAAGGTTCCCTAACATTCAGAGGATCGGATTCTTCCTCTTGAATAACCTCAGTTTGATAGATCAGGTTGTTCAAAGATCAGAGATTAACTCCATACTAGGTGAACTTGGTTTGCAAAGATTGGAGAAGCTACGGAAGAAATATATCAATTATTATGTTTCAGATTGGAGGGACCTAACGGCCATTCTTTTAGACCAAACATTCGTAGATAGTTCTGGCAAGATTTCATCAAAAGAAAAGGATCAAATCAAAGAAAAGTTCAAAAAGTTTCATGATGGTTTTGAAGATTTAGTATCCAGGTCGAAATCATATCGTATTTCAGACCCTGCTTTAAAAAAACTATTAAAGCAGGAAATTGTTTCTTTGTTACTTCCAATGTATGAACGGTTTTATAATCGTTATAAAGACTCTTTCAAACACCCTAGGAAGCATATCAAATATACTCCTTCCGAGTTGATGAACGTCCTCAATACTATAATTAAATAAATTGTCTCTTATGTATTTACTAATTCATGGTCTATAGGATCCGATGTGTTTGGAGTTGATGGGGATTCTGTTTGTTTATAAGATTCGAGATTATGTTTAAAATCTTCAAGTGCATGGTTTGTTTGAAGCACATTCATAGAGTAAGACTGAGAAAAGACAGGTGCAATTGAGTAATCACTTTGTAGCGGATGCCAGGATGTACGTTCAACACCTAACATAGTGGTGAGGTCAAGCGATCCTTTACTTTCTTGGTCGTCTTGTGACGTAGATTGACGGAGCAACAAAGGCTGGCTCGAAAGAGAATTGGGATGAGAATCAGTCGGTTCCAATTTTTGAATTGTATCTGCAGAAGAATGGGGCGATATTTCTGAGTTTTTGTTTTCAGCATTACCAGCTGCTGAGAGTACATTTTCAAGGTCGTTAAATGAAGAACTGGAGTTTTTAATTGTAGATGGTAACACATCTTGAGTAGCTATGCTACTTCGTCTTCTATGAGAAAAAGATGACCTCCTTGATTGAGAAGCCTTGTCAAGAGGAGAACGTGATCTCATAATTGCAACAGGAAAATTCATAGATCCATTTTCTCCGCCACTGAAATGAAATTCTTCAGCAATATCCTCACTGTTCATATCATGCTGGTTGTTAAGGTTACTGTTGTTATTATTGTTACTGTTATTTGGAAGGATAATTGTAGGAATTCTCAAAGAAGAGGATTCACTATTTTCCTTTGAGTGTTTCGATTCCGATGTGTCATTTGTATTAGTAGTATTAGTCGTATTAGTAGATATGGACTCCGCATAAGAAGGAGGATGAACTGGTAAACAATTAGAATTTGCCATGTGTTCCTGGAATGGAGGTAATATATCATCCTCTAAAGATAGGCCAAAACCATTACCTTGAATATTATGCGGCAAGGGGGCCCAAGTGGGTGATGTTATTGGAGATAAAGGAATTGCTTGAGGTGATGCGAGTTCCGCATGAATATGTTCTGGCTGATATATGTTAGAAGACAATTCTGGAGATTGCAAAACTTTATTCCTCAAGCTAATATCTGCAATAGAAAGTTCACTATGTGTTGAGTTTTTATGTTGGAATAGGCCCAGGTTGCTCTTATTATGAGAAACAGGACTTAGAGACCTAGGTGATAGACCAATCTTTTCATCCAATGGTTGTACATCCGGTGACATAACTGGTGAATTGACAACTTGTTTTGGGAAATAGAAATTAGAATCATGATGATGATACATGTTAAATTCGAATCCACCAAACGATGAAGAATTGTGATTTGGAATCAGTGCATGCGTGTCATAACTTGGTAATAATGTGTTAGCATGGGACGAAAGTTTATTCAAAACATGGATCGGCGAATCTATGCTGATTTCGAAGTGTTTCTTGACGCCGTCCACATTTTTAGACAACCTGAGACTTATTTTAATCCAATGATTCGCTTTTATAGTGGAATAGGAAGTATCTGGATGTATTTTTTGTTGGTAGTTAAGTCTTTCAGGGAAAAAGACTTGGTATTCGAACTCTTTCGAGACTAAATCACCATGTTCGTCTTCCAAGAGGTTTCCCAGATATTTCGCTTTTGTAGGATTTGCGTCTGGAGGAATGTCCTTAAGTGGCGGAGCTCTGTGTTCGGTGAGTAAAAATTTCTTAGTAGGTTCCAATCGGTGAACCTTTTTACCTTTACAATAATACTCTAGAGTTTCAGTTAAAAAGACTCTTATTCTATGGAGAGAAACTTTATCCATAGGCGTAACACGGAACGCAATAGGTAAGAATGCATCAAGCACTATATCTTTAGATGCGATAACAATATCGTAATGTAAATGTGAGTTCCAGTCTCTTGAAATTGCAATTGGTTCTGTCTCCTCCACAGAGCTGTCAGACGGCGTCCTCACAAGAGTCACAGGCAACTTTGCATTGACATCCGATTTGAAAGCACCTTGACGCTCAATATTTACCAGAAGTGCATATTCGACCTGTCCGAAAGTTGCGGAGATAGTTTCTGGGTACGACAAAGGAATGGCATGCTCGAACGAAAAGATGTAGTCACCGGGGTGGAAAATAAACGTTCCTGGACTTGCAGAGCCACTGGGCCCATTCCCTGTACCATTGGATTTGACCGAAGTGACATCGCTGATTGAGAGGATGTCACTGAACGTCTCAGAAACACTCTTAACGTTCGGAATATCTTTCGAAGTTGACCGTAAAAACTGTCCAATAGGGGACAGAGACCTGCCTCCATTATTGCTACTGTTACTATTCACAGATTTCACCAAACTTGGTCTTCGAAACGAAGCTGTGGAGTTTCCACCCAACTCTTCTTCAAAAGACCTATAGAGTGAAGCGTTACTCCCCTTTAACAAATCTGATGGATCTGTTGACTGGTTATTGGGAACTTGCTGCATATCTGCCTGAAAAAATGGCCATGTATGCTTTACAATATCATTAATTTCAACAAACTCTTGCTTCTTCGGAGGAATACCTTCGGGCCACTCAGTCTTGGACGTTCCTTTGAATGTCAAGTTCACTGATTTCAACTTCGTCGATTTAGTCACCCGAAGTATAAGACTACCCCTAAGTATTGCTGGTGGTTTCCCCTCCCACTGAGTGGAGCCAAAACCTTGCAGAAAGATCGTAGGCTCAGCCAACTGGATAAATACCTGCAAGGTGCTTGTCTTGGTCAACGGCGTTGCATCCCTCGGTATGCCTATAGGCATTTCTGATGGAAAAACAGGAGACCTAACACGCTCCAAATCGCTCATCTTGCTCCAAAATAAAACCTGGGCTACTGCCACAACCGCTATAAACCTTTTCCGAACACTCTAGTTCTCTTGGTAGCTCCGCTAGAATGTTTTTATTTCCTGTCTTTTCTGTTGATAAGTTCGAAAAAGGTTTAAGGCATTTTAAAGGCTTTAAAGGTTTAAAAGCTTTAAACGGAAAGCTTTTCTTTTAGCGAAGTGACTAAATAAAAGAAAGTTGTGGAAATGAAAGGCAAAGAATAGATCAGTAGAGCAACTAAATGGTAGAGGATACTACATGAATTGTGAGTATGAACTCGAATAGTCATGGTGGTGCTACTGAGGGTGGGAACGGCCGTTTGTCTCGAGAGTACTTTGACTTGGTACGAGATGCCTTAAAAGAAGAGCGAAAGAGCAAGCGTCCTGATCGGCCTTTAAAACGGAGAAAAACACAAAAACCAGAGGTGATAACTATTGACTCGTCTAGCGAAGAAGAACCAAATGCAAATGCAAATGTTGATGATGATGGTGGTGATGACTTTGAATTTGATGAGGATGAGGATTATGACAGTGAAGAATTTGAGGATGTAACTACTACTACTACTGCAGCAGAGAAAGACGGTGACATATCTATCACTATCGATGCTAGGACAGCAGAGAAGCCACAGAAAAAGGGTGGGAAACGAAAGAGTGGTAATGGTGTTGATGCTAAGCTCAAAGAATACCGCAAGACGTTTCATATGTTTGTGTTGATGACTTATATGTGCCATAGTTTCATTAGAAATAAATGGTGCAACGATGAAAAACTGCAGAAGAAGCTTTCAAAACTAGTTCCTGACGAGATATTCAACAACCTTCACCCACCTAAAGATGAACAAATGCCTGCAAGAAGTACCCGGAAACTTCTAGATGCGCTACGAATGGCAATGCAGCTGTGGAATAAGAAGTTCAGTGTTCAGTTAACGTCGCCTTATGAGTATACACACTTGTATATGGTACGATGGGATTCTGTAGTGAAACATGAATGTAAGCCAGTGTCTTTTAAACAGTTTAAGAAGTTCTTTTCAAAGATGCGCGGCCCATGCAATATAAGTGTTCAGGGGTTTGTCACAATGATGCGAGGCTGCGGCTTAAATGCTCGCCTCCTTCACAATATACAGCCGCCAGACTTTACGGATGCCAAAAAGTATGAAAAGCGCGTATCGTGGAGGTTAGAGAACGAATGCTTGAAATACCCTATATATTGGTGTGAAGTTTGGGACAAATTCGCAAAGCAATGGATAACTATTGACGTTGTCGGACAAGAAATTATTGAACAGGTTCGCACTAAGTCTAAACTTGAGGCTATAGGTCGCAAAAACCTAGAGTTCAATATGATGAGGTATGTGATATCTTATGATAGAAAGCTAGGTTGTAAAGATGTTTCACGGAGATACATCTCTCATTTGCAGAACAAGGTACGGAAAAAGCGAATTACAAGAGACCCAGGCCTTCGTGATTGGTACAGTCAAGTAATTAATACTTTAAACAAACGGAGCAGAAATAGGACAGATGACTACGAGGATGAATATTTTGCACTAAGAGATGAGCAAGAAGGTATTCCCGATAACTTACAGGATATGAAAAACCATCCATTCTATGTCTTGGAAAAAGATTTAAGGGCCAATCAAGTTCTAAAGCCGAACGCTCAACATTGTGGTTTTCTTCGTCTAAGAAATAAGGAAAACTCGTTATTGAAGGTTTACTCGCGTAAGGATGTCATATCATGCTATAGCGCTAGACACTGGTACATGCAAGGAAGGGTGTTGAAAACAGGGGCCAAGCATATGCTAACACATCGGGTCAAGGCAGCTATGCCAGACGAAGATGAAGAGGAAGAACGGTTATACCCAATCGATCAAACGGAATACTTTATTCCTAAACAAGTTGGAGAGGATTCCAAAATTCCTACAAATGCTTATGGAAATATCGATGTTTATAAACCATGGATGATTCCAATAGGTTGCTGCCTTGTTGAAAACCCAAACTCTATAAAAGCAGCAAGCTTTTTACGTGTTCCATTTGCCAAAGCAGTTACTGGGTTCAAATTTGAATCAGGAAGAAGAGTAAAACCAAAGATTACTGGGGTGGTTGTAGAGAATGAATATGTTGATGCCTTAATAGCAGTTATTGACCACATCGAAGAGTACAATGCCGATGTAGCTAGGCATGAACTAGAGATCGAAGCTCTCAACGGGTGGTCATTACTATTAACTAAGTTGCGTATAAAGAGCAGACTAGTGGATCAACATGGTGTAGTTCAAGACGAAGAAGAAGAGCAAATCGCTCATCAAAACTCGAATACTTCATCAACCAGTGCTTCTGACGAGGAAGAAACACAGTTTGAAGCTGGTGGATTTCTTCTGGACTCCACAGCCGAACCTGGCGGGTTTTTACCAGAACCTGAGGATGCACCAGAGCCCGAACCAGAACCAGAACCAGAAACAAATTATAGGCCTGAGCCTGATGCTGGTCATACTACATCTGAACATGAAAGCACACAGCATCCAAATGAAAGTGTTAATAATATAGAAGACTACGAGCAGTTCCTACAAGAAGTGGGTTCAGACTATGAAAGCGAAGATGCAGGCGACGATTCTTCTTTCGAATATGAGTCTGAATAGTTACTGTATAGATCACGTGACATTTATATATATATCTATCAAATAATTAATGAACGTTCAACGACTAACAATACAAGATGTTGTTAGATTTGATAAGGAATGTGAAGCTATAGATAAAAACACACCAAATATTTATAATAACAGCCAAGTAGTAACGAATAAATATATATCCAAGGGAAAGGCTAGCATCAGCATATTTTTGAGATTAAAAACATGAGCTTTTTAGCGAAGTTACAACAATTGAAACAGAGTGCTAAGGTTCCTGAACCTGGTAAATCCGGAAATGATCAAAAGAAACCTGAGGTCAAGAGCCTAGATTCAAGCAGACTGTTACCAAAAAACTATGTACGAGAGGTGGATCCTGCAATCAAACGATTAAAAGAAGCTCGAAGGCTCAAGCAAGGTGTTCTAGAAACAAAAACGACGAAATCTACAAGTAAAACTAGACACAAGGACTCTTCTCCTAAGAGTGAGCTACCTGTGTATAAGAAGAAGCCCGGTTCGAATACTGCTACTGCTAAACCGGTATATGTACCGAAAAAGGAACCGATCAAGAAGCTATCTTTCGAGGAACTAATGAAACGGGCAGAACAAAAACCAAAGACAGTACAAAACGAAAGTTCAAGGCCAAAACCGGTAGATATTAAAAAAGCCGGGTTCAAGAGTAGGACCAATTCGAGGAGCCCTAGCTCTAGTTCAAGATCAGTACAGAGAGTAGAAAAACCAACTCCCAAATCTCATCACGAGCATAATGTGCACAAACGCAAGGTGGTCGTGGAGTCCTTCTCTCGGATTGCGCAACCTAACGAAAAGCTTGCAAAGAAATTGAAGCTAAAGGAACGTAGAAACGAGGATTTAAGACGTAGGAATCAAAGATATGACAGCGAAGATGAAGATTTATCAGATTTCATTGAGGATGACGAAGTAGATAGAAGCGAAGACACATCCAATGGAGTTCCTTACGATAGAGATGAGATCTGGTCGATTTTCAATAAAGGTGGCCGGAGAAGATATTATGACTATGATGATGAAGATGATGATATGGAAGCTAATGAAATGGAAATTTTGGAGGAAGAAGAGATGGCTGCTAAAATGGCAAGATTAGAAGATAAAAAAGAAGAAGCATGGTTGAAGAAACACGAGGCAGAAAAGAAAAGGTTAAAGAAGAACCACTCGTAATATTGGACACTCTAGTTTGTTTGGCATGAGGTTTAGATATAATTAACTACTCGAGCTTAAAAAATATCTATATCTATATATCTATATATATATATTGTCTTGTAAAAAAATGCATATACATTAATATATATTTGTATCTATTAATTTGGTTAATCATTCATAAGATCAATTCTATAAATCCGTAACATACGGCCAAAATAATTGTGATGAATATGACTACTCCACTGACATAATGCCAGGTTGGAGCCAAAGTGAATCTTGAAAACAGTAACAAGAGCGACCACGAGCTCAGAATTAACGATATAGCCAAGGATACGAAGATCATTATTAATATCGGAGTTCCATTGTCTAGTTCACTATCTTCATCAAGAGATTTAAATAGGGATGTCATGATCCCTATTGTAATTCCTGTTGTAAGACAAGAAATTAATAATGAGGAAACGTAAAAGAACGAGATCACTTCATCATGTTCAAACTCATATATTGATTCCGACTCTTGCTGTTCCAAATCCCAAATTTTATTTACTTCGTTTCTTTCCGAAGAATGAGAAGTAAGCACTGTGCTTTCCGTATTGAGAGAGCTATAAGATTTGTTGGGACTTGGCAATAAATGTCTTCTTTCTTGGACATCGCCTACAAATCCAAAACTAAATTGAAATTTAGAGATGAACCTGTATACTGCAACAATAAATGCTGGACTAAAAGTGATAAGTCCGTAGTCATGAATTTTATCGTCTTCATCACTTGAATATGTGTAGAATCCTTGATCCATCGCTTCCTCGTCATCATCGAATTCATTCCAATAACGAATTCTTGGTTTATCTGGTTCAGTAGTACGGTTGATGGGGATGGATTTATTTGATGAAGGTGAAGGTGGTTTTGAAAGATCAATTATTGGAGGATTCAATTGTAAATCATAATTGGTTTTCAATTCTTTTAACAGATTTTTACCACTCTCAAACATTTCTTCGCTGGAGAGGAAGTTTCCGTCATCTATGCAAGTGAGAGGATCTGAACCATTAACAACCTTTGAGGCTAAATTCCATAATGTAAATCTTTTGGTAACAGGGTATACCGAAAGGTCATCTTCTATAAGTTTATCAATAATTTGAGCAACTACTGGGTCGGCTGTTTTTTTTGATTTAGATTGTTGAGGCCCTAGAACCGAGTTATTACGTTCCAACATTTTAATTTCCAACACGGCGAACGGTATTTTGTGATTGTCAACCTCTATATTTTCGTCAATGCAAATTAGATAGTCGTTATCTGTTTGAATCGACGAGGTACTGACGATGAAACGACTCCTTTTCGATTTAATGACGAAATCTGTTAAACGAATATTGTGGGAGTAGCACCACTCGCGACAAAATTCATCCAATCTATTGGAATGGTCAGGATTTGCTGGGTCAACGCCGTTCAAGATATCCTTGATATCCTTGTAATTGATGGTGTCTGTGGAAATGTGGTTTCGAAGCCCGCCTACGTGGCAAAGGAGAACACACTCTTCTGAATTCGGGTACGAAACTAGCATGTTGGGAAATAGATTTTCTTCTGTGGAAGCGTAAAGGTTTGCGGTACTGACACCGGCTTTTGCCAAGGGCTCGAATTGAATATTGTGGGTGATAGTTTCCTGATTAACATTGTTTACAGCTTCTGGTTGTTGCTGTTGTTGTTGCTGTGGCTGGCCAGCAGTACTAGCAGCCGGTTCGTCGCCGATGCTGGCGTCTCTGAGCATGTGCAACGACTTGATACTGTTTTTGCGCTTGATCAGGGAGTCGTTACCACTTAGAATCTTTTTCGAAGTGGCCATAACGGTGTTGTCGAACAAGCAGAACCCGAGTTTCACGAGCATAAACTTTATTTCGTCCTCGCTTTCCTGCGATATCAAAAACGACTTCACATGGTGGAATCTGCCGACGAAAAGATGGTCGAAGCTGAGAGTCGAGTCTATATTGTTTAAAGGGGAAGCAATCGATGTTTTCCTCGAAGACGATGGTATGGATTCCGTGTGCACGGAGTCTGCCGTCGAAGGACGCGTCACCAGCGTAGTGTTATTACTGCTCACTGGGAGCGGATGTCTCAGCGATTGTTGTGGTTCGTGGCCGGAGTTCACTTCCAGTTCGTGCAAGATATCGACGATCAACGAGATTTCAAGCAAGTAGGGGTCCAAGTCCACGGTTAGCAACGACACACCGTCGTGGCCCTCCTTCAACTCCGGACAGTTCTTCAACGAATCTATAAACTCCTGCGCTACGTCCTTCCCGTAGGGGTAATGTTTCAAGAACTTCTTGAACAACTTCCGTATCGCTATTTTCTGCAAGATAAGGTACCGCGAGAGCTTCTGCAACTCGAAATTGCACCTGTCCAAGTGGTGATTAATCAACTTGATCCGTCTGAGCTGTTTATTTTCATCCTTGATGTTGCCGACCTGCGTCAGGTAGTTCTCGATAGACACAATTCTTGTGCTGCACTCCTTCAACTTCATCGAGACGAAAACGTTGATCATCTCAAACTGCGACCTGAACAGTTTTTCCAACGACCTCAACTCGGGGTCTTCTGCTGCATTTGCCGGGTGGAAGTTCTCACGCACCGTTGTACATTTCTTGATCCCAGTTTTCAACTGCTGGTAATCTATATTATTGAGTTTCCATTCTGGAACTGACTTCACCAATATCTGCGAGCCAAACTTCATCGCTGCCTCGACACCCGATAGACCAGCTAAGGTGGTGATATGATACTGTGTGGTAACACTCTTGGTGGGATGTTTGCTGCTATTAACACCTTAATTAACTACGCCCGCCGCTTTGTGATGTTGATGTTGGCGATGCAGTGCAATCAATATGACTTGTGCTGATAAAGCTCGAGCTGCTTGCTGATAATGAGGGTCCCTGTTTTTTTTAATTCTTTTCACGTGATCACGTGGCGAGAGAGATAAGGAAAGGGAAAACACAGATGTGTATGTGTGTATACTTGTCAGTGCCAGTGCCACTGCCTGGCACGCCTGAGTGGAACGTCCGCTCGAAGTATACGGAAACACACCGAACGGTGCTTATATATGGACACGGGAGCCCCCCGCGCAGAACCCTGAAGTATTTACACTGTACTATTTACAAAGTATACTATTTACAAAGTATACCATTTACTGCATGCAGAAGGATTTTTCCTGTCCGAGCGTGTGTGTGTGTGACTGTGTGGTCGAGTATTCACTCTCAACAATCTCTTAGCACATCACCAGCATGCCATTCCCAGATTTCCACTTTTGACTCTGGGAACTCAGTGCGTTCCCAGTGTGATCTCTCAGCGAGCTCTCACATCTGTGACAAGAGAAGACGACTATCAGGGCTCACAGGGCTAAATATTGATAGCACGTGCGCCACGTGCAGGTACAAACAACTACATCTACATCTACATCTACTTCTGGCCAGACGGCTGGCCCTGGCCATAAAGCACTTAACTTAGTCAATCATGGCTCGGAGTCCTGCTCTAGGCCTTCTCTTGTGACTGCCAAGAGAGGAAACACCTAGAACCCCCCGCACAATGCCCAGCACAACTCGAGGTACAAGTCAGGTGGAAAAAGAAGAAGAAGAAAAAAAAAAAGCCAAAAAAGCCAGAAAGCGTAAACATACGGCGAGTTTTGGGCGTTCTGGGCAGTTCTGGGCATATCTGGGCACACACAAACCCCGGTGGGATACTTCAGGCAGCATTGAGCCACACCAGGGTCGGTGTTCCACACTTGGTGTGCGGTAGCTGCACTGAAAGAGGCAGGTTGATGCGTTGATGCGTCGTCTGGGTTTGGGTTTGGGTTTGTTTTTGTTTTTGGTTTCTGTTTGTGAATGCGAGTGAAAAATTTGACAGTTTGCAGCTATAATAATGGTGAGCGATGAGATGAGATGAGATGGGAAAGGGAAAGGGAAAGAGGGAGCGTGTAGGGTTTGTTAGGAGCCGATAGGAGCCGGTACGTAATATATAGGAGCAGTAGCAGCAGCCATGCGAAGAAACGGGCGTGGAAACGGGCGTGGAGGTCGGAATGGGAATGGGAATGGTGGTCAGAATGAGCACATACCGAGTTTCATCAGGAATAGACCGTGGTATGTAGGGCAGCAGCAGCAAGGGAATGCCGAGGCTGGGGGGTCTGGTAGCGGCGAGGAGGATTACTTGGCACACCATCGGCTTGGGTCGACGAAACAGCAGCAGCCTGGCAAGAGTACGGGGATTCAGGATGCGTTTTCGTATGTTCGGAGAAGCGGCGGGGGACCGAGGTGCGAGAACTGCGGTGGGCATGGACACTTGAAGCGCGACTGTTTGGAACGGCCCAAGAAGCGTGGGGCCAGTGGGACCAGTGGGACCAGTGGCCAAGGCGAAGGCGAAGGCGAAGCCAGTGTCGTGCGTGTGCGTGACGAGAGCGTCATCGAGGCCGACTACGATGCGAAGAGGGATCGCTGGTACGGATATGTCCCGGACATCGACGAGCTCGAGCGGAAACATGCAGCAGCAAGGAACTCCAAGCAGCAGCAGCAGCAGCAAAGGACCATGGACGAGATCCAGCGGCACGAAATGGAGCGGTTGAAATTGGTCCCGGAAGACCTCGGATTCGACGCTATCTTGCCCTTGGACGCGGAGAAATACAACCCGGTTCGCTCAAGAGACGACAGAGCAGCCTACCTACAGGACATGAATGCAGAGGAAACGCTCTACGACCCGAAATCCAGAATATACAAATCTAAAGAAGACGGTACGATAGACCCGAAATCGAACATGTTCAGACGTCATTTGACAGGCGACGCTTTGCAAGTAGGTGTTATCAACGAAAGGGTACGACAAGAAGCCCTGAAATCCGGTGTCAAGGATTTCGAAGTCAACAAGGAGAAGTTAAACCACGTATTCGCGGCAAACCCGACAAAGTACGAGCTACTCATGCGTTCTGAAACGGGGTCTGAGTCGAGCTCGAAAGGATCTGCAGGTTCGGAGTCTAAAAATTCCACAGATCAGGCCCAGGATGAACAAGATCAGCAGCAGCAGCAACAACAACTACCGAAAAGACGCAGGGTGGAACACGCATCGTTACCCTCGAATTCCCAGATGAAGGATTTGTATGACAAGTATATGTAGTTTATATATAACCGGAGTGGACTGCATCACCACTAACTTTCCTAGCCATAGTAAACTCCTACTAGGAAAAGAAACGTTTCATTTTTTCAACTCATCTTTGTAGCTCATCGCATGCAAATCGGTCAACAACAAGAAAGACACTTTCGAGTCATTCACATCATGGGGTGCTTGAACTGATTGACTAGCCTTGGTTGCGCCCACTTACCAAATTTGCAAATAGTAACCCCCTTTTGGCCTTTTGGCGTCCAACAAACATGGTCATTTGCGAGGAAGAAATGTCAGTATACATTCAAAATGGACTAAGAAAAATTGCTCCATATTATAACGCAAGATCATCATTCGTCAAAGGAAGATGGTTCGGAAAATCATTAACCCAGGTGTTCATCGACGAGTTCTCCCAATCGCAAGAAGAAGCCGAAGCAAAAATTGCCGAGGGATCCATCAAACTTCTGAGAGAGGGCAAGCCGCTAAATGGAAATCCTGTCATCAAGAATAAAGATATCTTGGTCACATACCAACACAACCATGAGCCTCCCGTGAAATACTGGGGACCACCTATTACGGACGAAAAACACGTAGTCGGAATTCCTGTGGTTCATCAAAATGAAGAGCTTTTGGTCATCAACAAACCAAGTGGAATTCCTGTTCATCCAACTGCTTATTTTTACAAAAACACCCTAACGGAATTATTAAGAGATCATTTGGGTTATCCAGTACATCCATGCTATCGTTTAGACAAGATCACCTCTGGTTTGCTAATTCTCGCAAAAAATCCTTTGGAAGCCAACAGGGTGCAGTCCAAAATCAGAGATCGCGATATGAAAAAATATTACTTAGCTAGAGTGAATGGAAGGTTCCCAGATACAGCAGTCGATAAGTCACCAATATACACATGTGATTTGAGAATACGTTCAGAACCTTTTTCCCAGCTGAAAGATGCACACACAGAGTTTGAATTGATGAAGTACGATGCTAAGAAGGACGAATCTATTGTCCTGTGTAAGCCATTCACCGGCAGAACCCATCAAATCAGAATCCATTTGGCAAGATTGGGCCACCCTATTGTGAATGATCCTTTCTACAATTTGAAAAATTCGACATATCCTTTGAGATCAAGATTCATTATTGAAACCCCAGATTGGACCCAACTGACAACGGAAAGAATTGAAAAATTGAGGAAACGTTTTGAAATGGAACTTGATGATGTTTGGGATGATTTGAATGAAGACCAACCAAGATGCGAAAAGTGTAATGAAGAAATGCCAAAAGATCCTACCCCGGAATCACTAGAGCTTTATCTACATGCATGGAAATATCATGGTTTAGACATTGAATTCGAAACAGAGCTACCATCTTGGGCTGCCGTCGACGAGTAAATCATTAACATCTTCTTGATATTCATTTCATTTAGACGACATATTTATACACATATACATGTATTTGTAAATAGGCGTTATTACACTCTCAACTACTGTAATATAGGATTCTTATTTGAAAGAAAGAAAAAAAAAAATAGGATTGCGGACTTAAATTCTAGTGTCATATTAATGATTCATTACCAACCAATATCTTTGCGGTGAACTGGAGTAGCTACCTTCAATTTCCCTTTGACTAGGTTGTTCAAAGGATAGACTGATGTTCTACATTCACCACCAAGTTCTTCTATCACTTCTACTGATTGCGCCTGTGGGTCTACAGATTTCAAAATACCAACAAATGGAGCTTCTATACCCAAGCTATACGTTAATCCATCTTGGAAAGAAAATTCAGCATTCCTTGCAACGATGATCAAACCAGGAACAAGTTTTTCCAATGATGCTTGATCAACTGGAGAACCATGTGATTGCTCAAATACCGTGATACCATACGTTCTGTGGGCAATAGGTGGAACAAGTTCTTCTATTGGACCCAAAACCTGAGGAATGAAAGAATGACAAGTTTTTCCAATCAATTTGATACTACTCTCGTATATGGTGTTTATTAGAAGATCACTACCGCTAATATGACTTGGGGAAGGGACATATTCTTGGTGGAATGTTGCTGTTTCCAATGGTCTCTTTGGGTCGTAAACTACATAAGCTTGGACTTGAGAGTAATCCTCAAATAGGAATTGGAAATCTCTAACAATAAGCGTTTTATTGTTTCTTCTTTTAACAATGTGATCCTGTGACTCCCAGATGTACTTAGCCTTGCTTGGAGTTACTGTATCAGGTTGGACAGTTTTCGTTAACCACCAACTACTATGCTTCGAAAACTCCAATTCTGGAACCGTGCCAGATTCGAATTTTTGTGTTGTGCTACGTCTTATTGGTTGCCCCATGTTTGGAAGTGGTGGCACAGCCGAGGATGGTATAGCAGGTGATGAAACGGTAGATGAAGATTTGTTTGATTCACCAGTCATGGATGTGGCTAGAATATTAGGTCTGGGAGCCTGAGAAGAAGAAGGTGGTGGTGGTGGAGGTGCAAAATGATGTGGAATTGGTGGCACCGGAGCATGGGGTTTAGATGCTGCTAATGGAATATCTTGTGCCTTTGCAACGTTTGGGACATGTTCCGCAGCCTTTGGTGGTAAAGGTGGCACTGGAGCAGCAGCTGGTGGGATAGGAGGCGCAGGAGCGTGTGGTTTCTCAGATGGAGCAGAAATTGATGATCTAGAAGGAATTGGAGGGGCTGCTGGTTCGTTTGAAGGCACAGGAGGCACAGGAGGGGCTGTTGGTAGAGGAGGAACTTTAGAATCTGGTGGACCTGATCTAGTAGTTGGAACGGTAGGAGCAGAAGGTACATGAGGAACGTGAGGAACATGAGGTGCCGAAGCAGCAGAAGGTAAAATAGGCACTGATGGAATAGGGGGCCCTGGTGGTGGAAGCTTTTGATTTGGACTCCCAGGAGCTTCTACATTTTCATGAACTGAAGTTCTCTTAACAGATCTTCCAGGACCTCTTTCTGGAACTGCTGGTAATTGTTCCTCCTCTTCTATTTTTTCAGCCTTCACTGTGGTTTCGTCACCTTCAGATTCATATCCCAAGGAAGTCGCAGATTCATCAATCTTAGATTCATGAACATACACTTGTTCTTCCTCATGTTTAGCTGGAGCTCTAATCGGTTGCGTTTCTTCTTCTGCGTCAACAAAATTTGATTCACTTTCGATATCAGCTTCATTTCCTGCAGTTAATTCGGCATTGGAGGTGTCGGTTGGTTCTTCAGTTTTGTTTTTGAACATTGGAAGTTTTGATGGGTCTGCAAATGGTATGACAGGAATTGGTGCTGGAACTGGTTCTTCATTTTTAGGGGTACCCTGCTCTTCTTCAACTTTCTTGGACTTTTTCTTGGTCTTTGAAGAATCATTCGATGGCATTGGCATACCAAAAGGATTGAAGTAAGTGTTTGGCATACCATATCTACTTGCACTAGCCAATCTTGCCATTCTCTCCCTTAAAGCTGCACGTCTTTGTTCTTCTTCGTCTTCACTATTGGAAGTTTCGTCTTCATTGTCATCTTGACCTTGACCTTCATCAGCTTCATCTTCATCGTTATCTCCGTGACTATCATCATGTGCAGGCTGGTGTGTACTTTTATCATCATCATTACCAACATTGATTAGAGAGTCTGATTTAGAAACAAGTGATCCAGTTTCTCCATCGGGGGACTTCACTTCTTTATCTTCAGCACCAGTTGCACCGGTTTTTACAGAAACAGCATCATCTGCAGGCCCATTTTCCTCTGAGGATGTTGAGGTTGCTGCCGCCGCTGCCGCTGCTGCTGCGTGTTTTTTATTTTTGTGCATCGTCTCAGCATGCTCTTGTTGCAATTTTTGTTGTTCTTGTAGTAATAAGATTCTTTGTTGTAGTGACATCTTAGATTCTGATTTCGCTTCCTTCACCAAATCTTCGCTATTGGCGAATGTATGTCTTTCTCTAAGATGGGGAGCTGAGGAGTCATCCAAAGACGACAGATTACCAGCCAGTTTTCTAACATTATCGTGCGTCACCGGGGATTTATGCGAGGGGACCGGTGTTGAATGGTCAGAGGAAGTGTCAATGTGGGGCACCGGAACTTTCACAGGAGATTCGGATTTAGTAACGGGTTCAAAGTCGGACTTTGGAATAGAATCTGATTCGGTTTCAACCTTAGCCATTGCCTCGGTATCATCCTGAACAGCACTCTTAGATTCAGTTCCAGTCTGTTCCTCAGCCTCATTCTCCTTGTTTTCCTCCTTCTCCACCAATGGTGATTCTTCAACTTCAGAAGAAGGTTTGGATATTTTCTCATCCTTCTCATCGCTCAATGGAGCACTCACAAAACCTTTAGGAAAAATACCTTGTTTAGTAGTTCCATTTTCGTCTTGAAATTCGCCAAAGTACCATTCCTCGTCTTCTATTTCAAGCACTGTAATGATTTGACCTTTCGGAAACGGTAAATCGTCCTCAAAATCAGAGGTATAAGGGAATAAAGCCTCAACCTTAAAGGGCACAGACATGTCTGGTAGCTGTATATAGAATTCAGAAGCCTCGGATTGTTAGAAAGCACCTAAGCTACGACTCTATTTGCCCTTTTGTTTGTCAAAAAGGGGTGTTTCGTGTATTTCTTATAAACTAACGTGAAGTTGGAATACTTGATAACTTTAATTTTCGATTTAATTTAGACGAGTACACCAAATGCTAAAAAGGTTTCGGTAGAACAAAAGATACATGCTATTTGTAACTTATGAATGCTTGACAGTACAGGCGATGTAGCATAGCAGACTCGGTGATATGGTGTTGTGTAAGAAACAGCGATTATCAAAAATTGAGCAATTTTTGGGGTACGAATATGGTAATTCTACGGCTGAATTTGATGCGACAGCGGCCTGCCGTAGGTTAGTGGGGGTTCTAGGAGTCAATGGGGTTCTAGCGTTGATTAAACGTGTGAAAGTTCTGGATACAAAATCTTTGGTGGACGGTCTGCCATTGGTAGTAGCTATCCCGCTACTTAGAAAAATTACTAAGAGGGATGATTTTGTCAGTTGGATTTTGGGACTAGGAATAGGATTGACACAGCTAAAGAGGCAAGTACCGCACTGGTTCGTGGCTTCACTTTCCATTGAGTCACTGTCAAAGTTATTTAGGTGTTATGTCGATATGGACTGTATCAGTGAACGCAGATGGATCATTCTACGACAAATAGCTGTTAGTATTTTACTTCCAATTTTTTACCATAGAAATTTAACTAAAGGAAGGCTTTACAGAATTCTATTTGAGAAACGTAGTCCTTGGAAGGACTTTGCTCTTCTTTTTGCTGTATGGAACCTGGTGAAGGTATACCAAAACATCAAGAAGGTTATATTTAAGAAGAAGACGGAAAAAAACCATAACCGTAACTCATCCCCTTTATCACTAGACTCAGACGCACCAGAAACACGTACACATTATAACTTAATGACAAGAATGCTAATTCAACGCCTTGAAGACTTGAATGAACTTTCCGGAAAGCAGTCCAGAGCAACTCTCAAAGAACTCGTCTGTGGATTTTTCTTCAGTGACAATTTCATCAAATACGTAAAGTGGACCCTCTGGAGACAAATAATAATGTTGATTTTTAACGGTAAACATTCTAAGTGCTTGAAACCATTTCATAAATCTACGATAATAATGCTATCTTTTATGTTACTAAGTGACCCACAACCGCTAGATATCAATTGGCCCCTTGTGAAGCAACTTGTGAGAAGTACATTGAGCGAAGAATTAAGAAGAATACCCCAGTATCAAAAGCCAATTCTCTTCGCGGCCCTAAATGTTTCATACCTAACCAAATATATATAATGTATTATTACTGTACACTATTCATTTCCTAATAACTAGTTTCGTTTCGTCATTGTTCTAAGAATGAATTATTTTTCTTTTGGCGTGTGTATGTCTCTCTGTATATCTTTATATACATTTTTTTCATTATATATAAACTGATACTCTATTTATTCAGCCTTTCCAGCAGCTCCTGGGGCAGAATTGTTACCCTTCAATCTCTGTAGAATTTCTTTAAACTTGGATCTGTCCCTGCCATCAACAATATCAGCGTCTTCTAAGTTAATTAACTGAAGAGCCTTGTCCCAAACACTGAGATCTTGAGAAGCAAACCCATGAATAGAAGCCAAAAACTCTTCTGCTTCCTTACGGGTCTCTTCAATACCTTGGTGCTTTTTAATGTTATAATTTTCGTAGAAGTCATCCATATGTTTAGCTGCTTCCTCCTGCAACTCAGCCTTTGCCTTCTCTTCCGCCTGGTCTCTTTCAGCAATTTCAAGTTCACGTCTCTCCTTCCAGTTCTTCAAAGCCTCGGAATCTCCTCTACTAATTGGTGCAGGCACATGGCTAGACTCAAGCTCTCCAAATTCTTCTTCTTCTTCATCATCTACACCAGCTGGTACTGAAGGCTCCTCCACTTCTCCTGTAGAGTTGTTAGAGTTATCTTGTTCCTTGTATGAAGCAGCAGCAATAGCATCTGCTTCGTTCACAGAAGTACCTAAAGTCTTAGAATCGGAATCATCTTCCTGAGTCAAAAGCTCCGAATCCTGCTCTGTCTTGAATTCGTCACCGAGGATTTCAGCTTCTCTTCTCAAGAAGTCGGTGTCGTCGCCGTCATTGGCAACAAAGTTATCTTGAACCGATTCGTCTTCTAACTCCGGAAATTTATCAGCCATTTTTTGTCAATTGTAGTCCTACTTTCGTATTTTCTCCTAAGGTCGCTAAAATAGGATCCTAAAAGGCTGCACTTCACTCCTATCTCAACCTTGTACCTTATTTACTTTGTTTGTTAGTGGGTTAAACACTTGTTATACAACTTGGAAATCTTTAAAAGGGGAACCAGAACTTGAAAAATTATTCAAATCACGTGATCGTTATGCTGTGCTGTCTATCAATGTATACATATATAGCTGTAATATATATTCATTCGTATGCTGATTGATGACTTAGGGTCCTCTCATTCGATAAGGAGGGATAGTGATACACCTAGATCGATTGTTTCTAATGCGTCGAGATCTAGTATTTTTAGACCCTTCATGTGATGATGATAACCTGTAGATATGGCAATTAGCTCAAGGTCGCACTTGAAAGTGGTGCCTGGGAATAACAGCGGTAACTTTAGGTCATTGGATATTAATACAACGGTTTGTGCTAATGGTGTTTTTGGTTTGTGGTAAACTACAAGATTTAGGGTCCTAGCTGTTGTGTTTTCTATCTGAAGTGAAAGGGTGAAAGGATGGCCCTTCTTGGCTTTAATTTTCGGTTGAAGAAATGTGAAGTGCGCTTGGGTTAGAACACGAGGTAATTGCACCTTTGGTGGTTGGATAAATGTGGGAGTGCTTGCATTTGAGCTTACTACTGATTTTGATGAGGCAGACCTTCCCAGGCATACTTCTGTTTTCCAGCTTGTGTGAATTCGATAATGACTTCCGACTGTGTAGACTATTGTAACTTTGACTTGACGTGAGCTGTCCTGAAGATTGTAGTTTATGGTATATGCGTCCTGACGTTTTACTTGGAGTGGAAACTGAATCATTTCCTCCAAGGGCTTAATCTCGAATTCAAAATTACCATCACAAAGCTTGTATGAAAGATCTTCGACAACTACGTGCGTTTCACCAGGGAAGAGGTCGCCGAACTTCCGTACCAATTGCAAGTCCAATGATGATATGACCTGTGGAGTATTGGAGTTCCTGTTACTTCTTATTGAAACGTTCCTCAGTCGCATATTCATTAGAGAAAACATTGGATATTCTACTACAATGGTATTGTAGTCGGGTTGTTCCTGTTTCTCAAGGTATGCAGATGATGTTATATCATGATCATTCAATGGTTTGAAAGATGGTAAGAACCCATCTGTATCCTCCTCATATGACTTTATAGAGCTGTTGCTATTAGTGTGGTTTTTCTTATACTTCAATGTGAACTTGATTCGTCCTTGTTGTCCATTATTACTTAAAAGATAATCAGAATTGAAAACAGAATTCTTGATAAAAGAGGGGTTTACTTCCCATACATTATCATTGTGTTTAATAAATTCATTAGTGGTTTCATCTATGACTAGACTAGCTTCTTTTAAGTCCACTCTCAATGACTGTAGACGATCGACCAAAGGGGTGGACGATGTTATAAACAATGGAAGCTCTTCCCCGAATATGATAAAAGACCGATTGACATCATTACTCAGTTTTATACTATCCTTTTCAATTGAATACGGCCCTAGTGGAAGTACTAGTTCTGGCATGGAATTATGCTTCAAGTTTGGTTACTCCCTTGTTTAGTTCGGCCTCTTTAATAATGATTTATCCTAACTGTTTACAGTTCGACTTTTTGTTGTGTTTGGATTTACCTTTTAGTTTTGTTTCATTTTGATGAGGAAAGGCTTTAACTGAGTTGTACGTAGAAAGTCAGTAGAAGATTAAATATGAACCAAAAAGGCTACACAGAAGACCTTAATAACCAGTAATGTATAAGTATTTTGGGTTTTCAACAATGAATTGTGCAATATCCTGGATAATATATTCATTCAATGTAAATATACAAAACATGTATATATTTTAGGAAAGTTACATAAACTAAGAGCCTGCAAAGTGATTATTAACAATTGGACATGTTGGAGAAGAACAAGGAAAATTAGAACATGGACAACAGGTTCTGAGCAAGAAACAACGCCCACCTCTTATATTCTATATTACATCAATCCAAAATGGTCTACTATTTGTTGTTTGAAACAGAAAGAGTAGGGGATTTATCAAAAGTAGACGCAGGGGGTGTTAATGCAGCAGTAGATTGTTGTAGAGGGAGATTTTTTGCACTAGCAGCTTCTTCAGTAGCAGTTTGCTTTGGATACACATTATATATCCCTCTTTCGACTTCATCTGCGACAAATTCCTTAGATTTCAAGTCATTCCACTTATGATGTGGTATATCCCATCCGCATTTTTGCGCAACTAAAGCAGCGACATCATCACACAATCCTAAAAGTGAGAGATCAAATTCAGCATGTTTGACTGGATCTTTGTTGATTAGCACCTGCGGTACGCTTGCAGGGATCATATTGACAATTTCTGAGACGGGAGCAACTTTTAAAGAAGTACCAATACAAATTAATAGATCGCATTGCAGAACGTCTTCTCTGATTAATCTATGGAATTTCGAAGGCAAAGCTTCACCGAAAAAGGTAATATCTGGTTTCAAGACACCAAAGGATTTGGGCACGGATCTTGCCTGATAATCTGATTCTTCCTCAGCTCCTCCAGCCACATCGTCATCAGGTTTTGTCTTGAAGAATTCAACTCTCTTACTGTAACAGTATGGACAAATAGGTAGCTGTAAATTCCTAATGTTAGGGAAAATTCTTTCACCAGGAACTTTCCAGTGACATGTAACACAAGAAGCAGTCGCAAAAGAGCCGTGACATTGCACCATTTTCTCTGGCTCTACACCGGCGTAGGATTCCAAATTGTCGATATTTTGCGTGTAGTTTCTTAAAAGTTTATGCTTATCCTGTATCATTCTAATAAAACTATGCAAAGGTGAATACATGTTTTCAGGAGGTAGCACCATGTGCGCAATATTGTAAAACACGGATGGATCCTCGGAGAAAACCTCAAGACTAAACACATCTTGTGGGTCACTCAAACCCAAGTCCCCTAATTTCGAATAAAAACCTTCAGAAGATCTGAAATCAGGAATCCCCAAAGACGTAGAAATACCTGCACCAGTAAGGACAATGATTTTCTTGGCCGTCTTCAACTTCGCTACGAAATCGTCGATCGTATGAAAGTTAGTTAATCTGATTCTCGTGGAGAGAACTTTATTCATGGCTTTTTGCAAATCTTTAATCAACCGAACCGCGTGTTTCTTTTCCAAAGGATCTTCGAACCCGGGACTAGGATAACTATTGGCACTGTTGCCATTAGCGTCTCCATTGGCAAAAGAGTCGGGGGTCTGCGCCACTTCCTGGATAGCAGACATTAAGTCCTTGTCCTTTATTTGAAACCCTAACAACTTGATCATATGGTATACGTATAGAGAGTTCAAATCTTCAGGCAAATAATCGTTCAAGAAAGATGTGGAGCCAAAGTGCTTCAAGTAAGAGCGCGCATTCAAAGAATCCTCCTTCGTGATCGCTGGGAAGATGTACTTTCCAGAAACTGGATCCTTCTCGAGATGGATTGGATTCTCCGGTTTCACAGGTAAGTATTCCTTTTCCGCATTAGAAGACTGTTCCACATCATCAGCCGTGTTATTACCATTCCCATTCTCATTCGAAGGGCTTTTAGCATCGTTGACCTTAAATTCTGTGCCTGCACTCGTAGTCGTTCTTCCAGTTTCAGACGCAGTTACATCCCCAACTGTGTCTGCTCTATCAGACCCAGTCCCACTTCCCTTTCCTGCTCCTTGATCCATAGCTGAACCTGAGCTTGAAGCTACCGCTTCCTCCGCATAGTCATCCACCACCTCATCCAACTCATCGGCCTTGGTCTGCTCTAAAATATCTTTTTGTGATAACGAATTCTCATCATCCGCACTCTCAACACTCCCTTTGCTAGAAACAGAATCAGAAACCCCACCATCCACGCCATCTTCCCCCTTCAACTTCTTTCCCACGCTACTCTCGACACGCGTCCCTTCCTCGACAACATCCTCCTCCAACGGTCTTTTCTGAAGCGTCTCGTAAAATCCTGTCATCGGACTAAAAACCATATAACTTCTCCTTGCCTTAGTACAAAGTAAAAAGAAAAAACAACAACAACACTCTATCGGCTATTCACACAAACTCTCACTCCCTATCTGCGCTATTCCTGTCCCGTCCTGCTCACGCTACAAAGATCTCACCCTGGCTCAACTCTCTTTATCTCTCGATTCAAAAGCACGGGGTAGTCTAAAATTACTAAACAACTCCTTACCTCACGTTGTCACAGACCCTCGATGAATACTAGGCTTTAAACTCAACCTCAAATTTAATTTTAAATTTAAAATTAAATTTAAATCCAAAAACAACCAAACACGCTATTCCCCCAAACAATATTTCACCAAAAAATTCACACTTATTACGTCCTTTCTCCCACAGTAAATTATCATTGAACAAAACCGTTTATTGGCTTCTTTTTTTTTCACATAAATTAAACCTTTTCGTGTTTCAGCGAAGGGAAAAAAAAAAAAAAATTAATAAAAAAAAAAAAAATTGTGTAATAGAAGTAATGTGTCGTCCATGGTGATGTGCGATCATGTGACATTCACGTGGATAGAACTATGGCTCGTTGTTGTACTCTCTGTATCCACCGTAGTCGAACTTGTAAATTGGAGGCTCTTTGCGCACCGGCTGTGCCAGCTCGCTGGGCTCGTTGGAGGAGCCAGGATGGGCAGCAGCAGCAGCAGCAGCTGCTGCTGCTGCTGCGTCCTCGTTGCTTGAAGGTCTTGCGTGGTTCGAAATGGTCTCCTTCTCGTACATGCCGGCGAGCGGGCCGACACCGATCCGTGCTAGGGCTATTTCGGCACTCGTATTGTCTAAATTCAAGTCGTTCACAATGGAACCGGTCTCCTTGCTGAGTTCCTTTATTTTGAGGATAAGCTCCACTTCTTCCCTGTTTTTCAAATCCACTTGTTCCTGCAAGGAATTGACGTATTCCACCGCCTGTGTGAGAATTTGGCCTTTTGTGGGCTTGTTTGCATTTGCGCTGGCTCCCTTAGATCTGGACAGGTGCTCTTCTTTTACCTTGGGGTCGCTGTTCTTCCTGTAGTACTCTTGGAAAAACGGTTCCGGGATAATCGTCAAAAGTTCCTGAATCAATTCATTGATATTGCCCCTTTTGGACCCGTCGTCATCGGCCATGGTGGATTTCTGGTTAAATTAAATTGACTCTATATTGCGTCGTTGTCCACATGCAGGAGCAATCAAGCGTTCACCAGCGAATGTTACTCCTATAGCTAATCTATAATATCTTTAATTATTACTACTACTGTCATTCATTAATATTGATATTAAAACAAACATTTAAAAAAAAAAAAAAAAAAAAATAAGAGAGGTCTTGATTTTAAGAACTTCATATAGCTTAAAGTAAGTGGCGAATTTTAGGTTAGGGTGGTAAACCAGATCACAGCAATCTAAAAGTGCGTGCTAGAACAGATATACTTGTAGGATATTCAGGTTCTGTCACACATTTTCAGTAAAATTCTGTTTTAAAGACACTAGATAGCAACAATGGGTCAAGGAGCATCTTCGCACGGTCAAAAGAAGAAGGACAAGAAACAAAAGCCTAAATATGAGCCTCCAGTAGAGTCAAAGTTTGGTAGGAAAAGAAGAAAGGGTCCATCTACTGTAGAGAAACTTCCTAGCGTTTATCCAAGCACAAGATGTAAGCTAAAGCTTCTAAGGATGGAGCGTATCAAGGATCATTTGTTGTTAGAAGAAGAGTTTGTGACGAACTCAGAGATCTTGAAGCCGTTTGAGAAGAAGCAAGAGGAAGAAAAGAAGCAGCTAGACGATATTAGAGGAACTCCGCTATCGATTGGTACTTTGGAAGAAATTGTGGACGATGACCATGCGATTGTGACGAGTCCAACAACCCCTGATTACTACGTCTCTATTTTGTCGTTTGTTGACAAGGAATTGTTGGAACCAGGGTGTTCCGTGCTTCTACATCACAAGACCATGTCTGTTGTTGGTGTTTTGCAAGATGACGCAGACCCAATGGTTTCTGTGATGAAGATGGACAAATCGCCAACGGAATCCTACAGCGATATCGGTGGTTTGGAAGCACAAATTCAAGAGATTAAGGAAGCGGTAGAACTCCCTCTTACACATCCGGAACTATACGAAGAAATGGGTATCAAGCCTCCTAAGGGTGTCATTCTCTATGGTGCCCCAGGTACAGGTAAGACTCTATTAGCAAAGGCCGTGGCCAACCAAACTTCAGCTACTTTCCTAAGAATCGTCGGTTCGGAATTGATTCAGAAATATCTAGGTGATGGTCCAAGGCTTTGTAGGCAGATTTTCAAAGTCGCAGCAGATAATGCCCCAAGTATAGTGTTCATCGATGAAATCGATGCCATTGGTACAAAAAGATACGATTCAAATAGCGGTGGTGAAAGAGAAATTCAGAGAACAATGTTAGAATTGTTGAATCAATTGGATGGGTTCGATGATAGAGGTGATGTGAAGGTTATTATGGCCACAAATAAGATCGAAACTTTGGACCCCGCTCTAATTAGACCAGGAAGAATAGACCGTAAGATTTTGTTCGAAAACCCAGATATCTCAACCAAGAGAAAAATTCTAGGTATCCATACCTCCAAAATGAACTTAGCTTCGGATGTCAATCTTGACTCGTTGGTCACCTCAAAGGACGATCTTTCTGGTGCTGACATAAAGGCTATGTGTACAGAAGCCGGGCTTTTGGCTCTAAGAGAACGTAGAATGCAAGTCACGGCCCAAGATTTCAAGGAAGCAAAAGAAAGGGTCCTCAAAAACAAGGTGGAAGAAAACTTGGAAGGTCTATACTTGTAAGCGCCCTAACATATATATATATATATATAAGCGTATACTAATAATTTATATTGTATCCCTTTGTCTTGCAGGTTTAACCATCATCTGGTCCTCATTTCCTATATTGTCTTGGCATATTGTCTTCTTTGCACTACGTTCATCGTGCAGCGTTCCAACTTCTTTTTAGAGGTTTTCTATGAAAAAAGAAGGAACTGATAAAACTTAAAGAACTAAGAATAGAAATAAGAATTAACGTTTTAGTAGGATAGAAAGAAAAAAAAAAGGATACGTAGGAATTACCGACCAGCGATATCTACAGGTTATTGAATTCACTTTTGTCTAGGACAAATAATAATTTTTTTTTTCCTTAGGTTCATTTAGGGATTCTGAAGATAAACAATACTTTCTGAACGTCATAGAGATATACACGAAGATTGCGGTTACCAATATTGATATAATAATTCACCACAGAGATTAGGTTTGTGTTGAAAAGGAAATAAAGCAGAATAAAACAGGACTTCTAAGTTATAGAGTGTGAGGAGTAAGTTTATAAGAGATACTATTGCAAAATCTAAGGACCAAATTGTGAATTAAAAGTGCATCGCGTAAATAGCTTGGTTGACATGTCGAATTCCAATGAAAATGCAAATGCAAATGCAAATTCTAATGCAAATTCATCTTCAGAGGATTATGAGCTAACCTACAAGGTTGGAGTGGCTGAGAACAATAACTCCAAGTTTCGGAAAACGATGGAAGATGTTCACACTTATGTAGAAAACTTTGCATCTAGGCTAGATTGGGGATACTTTGCTATATTTGATGGTCATGCTGGTAGTCAAGCTTCGAAATGGTGTGGAGCAAACCTTCATAGGTATCTCGAACAAAAAATACTAGAGGATGAAACTCGAGATTTGAGAGATGCTTTGAATGCATCATTTGTTCACGCTGATAACGAGATAAACAATTCTTTAGAAGGAAATAGTGGTTGTACTGCAGCAGTATGCGTGTTAAGATGGGAGATACCGGAGACAACGGTTCCCAGTGAGGACGAAACAATGAACTTACAACAGCATAAGAGAATGTTGTATACTGCAAATGTGGGAGATACGCGGATAGTCCTATTCAGAAATGGGAATAGTATACGATTGACGTATGATCACAAAGCCTCGGATATACTAGAACTGCAACGAGTAGAAAAAGCTGGTGGTTTAATTATGAAGAGTAGGGTCAATGGTATGTTGGCAGTTACTAGGTCTCTTGGTGATAAGTTTTTTGATTCGTTGGTAGTAGCAAACCCATTTACAACCAGTGTAGAAATTACTACAAGTGATCAATTTTTAATAATTGCCTGTGATGGGCTCTGGGATGTAATAGATGATCACGAGGCATGTGAAATGATCAAAGATATGACAGATCCTAATGAAGCTGCTAAAATGTTGGTTAGATATGCTCTTGAAAACGGTACCACAGATAACATCACAGTAATGGTAATACTATTAGATAGCTCGCAGGAACCCTTAGAGGAATGATGCCTAAAAAGTATTACCGGTGCGTTAAAACCAAAAAAATAAATAAATAATACTAATACTAATAATTATTAGTTGTGAGATACAGGTACGAGGAGGTGGTGAATTGCCAGGCGCTTTATGTATAATTTTGTTTTGATTAGTTCGCAATGCAGAAATCCGAGATATGTAGTAAAGCTTATAGTGAGTATTATAATTACAGACTACGAAGAGACTATGTTTCTCGTTTGAATAACAAGGCTATAGGTTGAAGTCTTCTAAATTCAATTCGTTATTATCGTTAGCAGCATTCCAATCAATTCCCAAATCGTTGAAATCATTTAATGTTAAATAACTGTTAGGGTTTTCACTCTCCGGTACAGCCACAGCAGAAGGTGGAGCGTTTGTATCGTTAAAGTTCATTTGGGGATCATTCTTCTTCTCATTCATACCAGATGAGCTTTGTAACCCGCCAAAGCTACCCTGGTTATCCATTGAATCGAACATGGAGAGATCCATGCCGTTTAGATCTCCAAAATCTGAGTTGAACCCTTGGGGTTGAGCAACTCCTGCAGATGGTAAATCCGAATCGAATGTAGTTAACATATCCATAGGTGTGTTTTTGGCAGAATACTTTTGCTGTTCAAGCTTCTGTTGTTCAAGCTTTTGCTGTTCTAATTTCTGCTGTTCTAGTTTCTGCTGTTCAAGTTTCTGTTGCTCGAGTTTTTGTTGTTCAAGTTTCTGTTGTTCAAGTTTCTGTTGCTCAAGTTTCTGTTGCTCTAACTTTTGTTGTTCTTGCTTTCTCAATTCCTCTTCTTCTCTCTGCTTTTTGATCTGTATAGCGTTTGCCTTCACTGCATCAACGTATTCCGCCGTTGTTTGCAAAGAAACATCTAATGTGTCAATCAAAGAGTAAAAGTGTGTAAGTCTATCCTTAAGCACTTTTTGCTGCGCTTGTGAAAACCCGGTTGTGACCTGTGGGTCTAATTTAATTGTTTTGAGTTGTTGCTGCGATAGCAAATCCGCAGCAAGTCGTAGTATATCATCAAAGCATTGGGTCAACTTGTTATCCTGTTTCTCCGCAACAACTCCCTTGGCTGCCATATTGTGTTTGGATCAAGTGAAAATTGTCTATACAAATTGCACGATTGTTATCAGATGATTAAGTAAGACGAAACGCTCACTTTCTCGTAACTTTAAGCTTCGTTTCAGTTTAGTGTTGGTTAAGCCATCTGATCTGTTGTTCTCTATTGGAATGTATCACACATATGTCTGTCTACAAAATCAGCCAATCAAATCGTTAGAAATGAGAAGACCCTCCGGGTAACAACACCTTAATTGTCACGCACCCCCTATATACACACAAACTAACTAGAAACACGTACGAGTAATATATAGTATGAAGTCATTTACTATTCGCCTATAATTCGCTTCCATATCGACGCACTACAACCATTCATACCAACAAAATAATGAGCCTTACGTATAATCTTTCAACCTCGATTCGTTTTGCCAATTAATATTCAATTTTTTTTTTTTTTTTTTATTATTTTTTTTTTCTCTCGAACCTCTGAATTCTTTGAGAAAATCAAATTGAAATCTACATTACTACAACTACTACTTCTATTCGCTAAAATTTGGAATTGACGGTTATTACACTTTAACAAGTTGTTTGGAAGGGATTTTTGCACTGTTTAGTCGGTTTCGTTCTTGGATATATATTATATATTCAACTTGAGTTTCCGGAAAGTTGGTTAAGACTTGAGAAAATATTTGTTCAGTACAATTTAGTCCAGGACTGTCTTTGCATTACATTTCCAAGGTTAATTAAACAATAACAAAACACAACCATTGAAGAGATGTTCCGTTTGTCTGCTAGAACTTTTGCCAAGTCTGTTAACACCATTGCTAAGCGTGGTTACGCTGAAGCTGCCGATGGTGCTTTGAAGTTGCAATTCGCTTTGCCTCACCAAACCTTGTACTCTGGCTCTCCAGTCACCCAAGTGAACTTGCCAGCTAAGTCTGGTCAAATTGGTATTTTGGCCAACCACGTTCCAACTGTTGAACAATTGGTTCCTGGTGTTGTCGAAGTTTTGGAAGGATCAGGTTCTAAGAAGTTCTTTGTTTCCGGTGGTTTTGCTACTGTTCAACCAGACTCCACTTTGTCTATCACTTCCGTCGAAGCCTTCCCATTGGAATCCTTCTCTGCCGAAAACGTCAAGTCTCTATTGGCTGAAGCTCAAAAGAACACTTCCTCTTCCGACGAAGCTGTCGCTGCTGAAGCTGCTATCCAAATCGAAGTCTTGGAAGCTTTGCAAGCTGCCTTGAAATAAGTGGAATAACCTACATATTCTCAAAACAATAATAAAATAAAATAAAATAAAATAAAATAAAAAAAAGACAAAGACCATCCAGCTTTTCATGATTAAGCCAAGACCCTTTTTCGATTTGATTATTTGACTACGCCAACACCTTATACCTTTTTTTTTCGATCCAATACACAAGAGAATTAAATTTCCAGTTAAGAATAAGTGGGGATACTAGGCTAGTCTAGTCCTTATGTTAATGACCAAAAACATTAATCTTTCTCTACCATATTTTGGTATACATTGTATATTTTTTTGCAGAAAGATCTTATGTGTAACTGAAGTCTAGTTTAAGATTCATATCATATTCATCATAATATTAGTACTCATGAACGTATATACCACTACCACTTCCTCCTACGTAGTAGACACCTATCGTTTTCCAAGGCATGAACGAGGGTTACCCGCTTCTTTGCCCTTTAAGCAAAAAACACCCACACACCTTTTATAACGCACAAAACAAAAAAAATATTTTTTTTCAAAAACGGTCACGTGTACCAATAAGGTAACCCTACCAAAGCAGTTTTGTTCTGGTTAGTCCTTTAGTTGGCTAGTTTTTCGTGTTCTTCTCTCCCCCAAAAGATTTTCTAGGGCTCCGAAAAAAAAAAAGGTTTATTTTTCGCGATCTCGTGAAGAAAAGTAGAAAACAGTACGCGTTTCGGGCATCGCACGGTTTTTACAGCTTGGTCAGAAACTTATTATTGTCCAGCATAGTTGAATGAATATTCCACCACTGAAAATGTGCTTTTATATATTTCAGACATTCTGAACCTCTTTGCATTTTCATACCAATCAATCCCCTGATAAATGTATTGACCAGTCAACGCGTTAAATAGTTCATTGATTCATTTGATTCATTCATTCATCAACCGTTCATTCTTTATATTATTAACCATTTTATCGTTGTGGTTTGACTACAGTTACTAATCAGTGATTCCTCCGTTGAGTTAAAACACATGTCTACTTCCACTAATAACCATACACATGTTACGTTAAGCACAAAAAATGGGCCATTGGCCCAGATTTGGCTTGCTGCAAATCTGAACAGTATCAACAGAAACATTGCAAAGACAAATATTGTTGAGTCTGTTGAAGAGATTGCGAAGGCAGCTGGTGTGAGCTTGGACGATGAATCTGTGGAACCAATTACGTTACGTGCATCTGGTGAATTATTACACGGTGTTGTCAAGGTGTACTCTCAAAAGGCATCTTATCTTTTGACTGATATCAGTGATCTTTTAAGCAAGGTGAAGTCGATTTTCAAAGGAACGTTGAACAAAACGGTGACTATCCAACTTGATACTGTTGCTAAGTTAGATCAGCTGCTATTACAAGATGTCGTTACGGAGCTTGATGTTTTGGAAACGCCTAGTCTGGATTTCCTTAATGACGTTCAGATACCAGAAGCCTTTTTGAGTGCGGAAAGGTCAATGGAAAGACAAGTCCAAGGAGCTGCACCCGTCTCATCACTTACCGCACAACAGCAAGCATGGGATATGTCAATTGAAGTCGGGAGAAGGTTCCTGGGTGATGATGATGATATTAATGAAATCAGCCGTCATCAAGACTCGTCACATTTGAAGTTGGATTTCGATCTCGGTGAATCAAACCAAACATCAAACGCAAAATCATGGGGTGAAGGCACTCGTACCACTGCTAATGATATGGAAGGCGAAGGTGACTTGACCCTCAAAAATATGGGGAACGACGACGATGATGAGGATGAGTTGCTTCCCTTAAATGATGAATGGGACCTTGGCCTTAACGATACAGTAAATGATATTTCCGGAAATGTGTCGCAACACGAAAGTGACAGATCTATAGAGCAAGGTAGAAGAGCAGATGATAACTACTCACTCCACGATGACTCACATCTGGACTTTGACCTTGGATTACCAAAAGAACCAGAGGACCAAGAAGAAAGAGACGCTGAACAAGAGCCTCTCTCACCAGTGAAACCGGTGAAGAAAAGGCAACCAAGGAACGCTGCTTTTATGAACATAAAGAAGATCGTTGTGGATGAAGATTTAGAGTTGAAGGACTCTGAGGTTAAAGAGGGCCCATCTGAAACTATTTTAAGCTTGAGAAATGAAGATGTTTCTTCTGGTGCTAAGAGACGAAGAAATATTGAAGAGCTATATACAGATTTGGACTTCCTACCTGATAGGATTGTATCAAACCTTTTCAATTACAATGGGTTCAAAAAGCTTAGAACACTTTCTCAATCTAGGCCTGACGAGGAATCTGATGTTGACATTGATATCTCTTTGGGTATGGACGAGAGTCTAATTCAAAACTCGGATCCTTTTGATCATCAAGATATTGACTTTGGGAATGAAAGTGCAGGGCCGCTATTTGAAAATGTGCCACGTCCAAAGACTGCTGGTAGAGAAACTTCTATGGACATACAAGATAACTCTCTTATCCAATCCGACGATTTCGACACTAACGAATCTGTAGAAGAAGATAAGACTCCAAAAGTTGAACTAAATACAGGGGAAGTTGTATCTAAATCTACTGTTGAGATGGCATCTCTATTAAGAGAAGAAATGACATCTGGTGAAACAACATTTGAAAGAGTTATGGAGTCGAAATATAAAGATAACGGTGCTCTTGTAACCAAAGGAATGGCCAGTAAAGCATTCTTTGAACTTCTTTCACTTGCTACAGCAGACTGCATCTCGTTGAGACAAGAAGATACTTTTGGAGAGATAAAGGTTCTTGGTAAATCAAACCTCTACGAGAAGTTCGTTGCAGCATAGACTTTAGAATAATTAATAATTTTATAATAAGGGACTTTATATATTACGTGGTTTTAAAAGAGAATAGGTGTAATATTAATTATTATTTACTCCCAGTTGGATTTTCAAATCTCTATAATTCTTCATTCAGAGGGTTCTGGTCTGGTTGTTGTTGTAACCGTTGCTGTTGCTCCATGAATTCTTGTAGCGAAAGTTGGTTGATTTGTTGAAGAAGTTGTTCATCAGCAAAACGTTCCATCTGAGCTAACTCAAGTTGTTTACTATCTATCAAGGTTTCGATTGTTTCTACAACCTCTTCGCTTTCTCTATCATGTGGTTGTGGTGGAAGGACATCGAATTCGAACACAGAGTAATTTGACCATACTTCTTCAGGAATCATGGCCATAACAGACGACTCTTGAGATAAAATAGCAAACCTCAATAGATTAACAGGGATGTCTTCAATAAAGAATGGGTTTGGTGATGCATCATCGTAGTTCTCTTCTTCGGAATCTGTGCTTTCGACAGGTACGGTCTTGAAAATATGTAACAGCTCATCATGTAAAAATGTTTTAGAATCGTGATCCTTCCAAATTGCACCCATTCTTGTCATATATGCTTTGGTCTCTATAGAATCACTAACAGATGGAGATTCTAAATTGATCTTTACACTGGAAGGATCGCCAAGTAAAAATTCGGTGAATATTGTATGAAGGGCTGATGGATACTTCTTCCAAACCCTTTGTAATAGCTCTCGGGATTCTTGAAGACATTCTAACTTCCAGTAAGAGTATACCGCTGTTAGACCTATACCTAATGTGAACCACTGTTTGTAAAGGTTGAACAATGGGTTTCTGACCAATTGAATAATGTACTGGTATTCTTCATTTGCCGCAAGATAATGGTCCATGAAATATCTAGCACCGAGAGGATCTTCTAAGGGAGAGAGAGAGAGTAGCGTCTTTGCCCACTCGGCAGCTGTAGAGATAGCACCTCTCTGTGAAACTATTTGAATATATCTCATGATCGCCAAATAAAACTGTCTGTTGTAAAAGTAAATATAAGGAAGTTGGAAATCCTTTGCATTAAACTGAATTCCGGTTTTCAAGCAGCGATCAAACACAAATAGAGCACGTTCAACAAGACCATTGCTATTTGATTTGTCTCCCTGTCTAACACATATCAATGCAACTTGTAGGAGTCCCGGTACATGATATGGGAAATGGGATGATATAATTGAAATGAGCGCCTCATGATCTGGATGTAGAATGGTACTGAGATAGAACTCAGTTAGAGCCTTTTTGCTGTTTGTTTGATTTAATGCATCGAATTTATAATATGTGAAGTGTCTGAGCCATTTGTATTCCGCATCTTCATTAATAACTGTTTCCCAATCTAGAGGACGTTGCCATTTTAACCATGGGACCAATTCTTGTTTGCCTAATTTTTTCAATAAGAATTCCCCACGAACAGTTGGAAGCCAATCATCACGTATTTTTGTAAACTGTAGTTTCCTTACCGATCCACCGTTTGGAACGCTTCTTTTATCTTTACCACTCCAATTCTTCACTAATCTCTTTAACTTCTCTATTTGTTTCATAACTTCAGGGGATACCGAAGTAGACGTCACAGAATCAATATCTTGCAAAGTTTCTGGAGATAAATCATCAAATAGTAGTTTGAACTCATTATCTGGGATCAAACGATTAAAATCAAATGATTCGAATAGACTATAAAGTTGCTTGAAATGTTTGAATTTAGAGAACCCAGGGTCCGTTCTGAGGTCGTAATGTCTTCCATAGGCCGATGACGTTCTACTTTCATCCCCATCTCCTATTTTACCTTCATCTGCTGTCATGAAACCTTCCTCATCATCATACTCATCATATCCGCCCTGTGAGTCTAATGATTTGTACGATGCTACAGTTTTCTTTTGGAATTGAGCTAAAAGGCGATCAAACTCTTCATCTTCTTCTTCATCATTGAGACTTGACTGAGTGTTACTCTGTTTACCCTTGCTCTTCTTGCCTTTATTCTTCTTGCTGTTTTTCTTGCGGTTCTTCTTTTGAGATTTCGTCTCAACTTGTATTACCTTCTTTGGCTGCGCAACGGTCTCCTCTTCCTTTTCTTCCTCTTCTTTTTCTGCTTCTTCTGAATCTACCTCACTTGTTTCATCGTCTCCCATAAGCATGAACATATTTGACTGAGTAGTAGATGGTTTGTCATGTACTGAAACCACTGTTTCCTCTTCGGCAATTGCATCTGGAGAACTCGATTTGGAAGTAAGCTTTAGTAGAGTAGTTTCCAAATCATCTTTCCCCAACCTTCTTAGCTGTCTGGAACTCATGTTCAACTGTCTGTGTGCTGGGTATCTGGTCGAGCAGCAATATATTCTATTATTCTAGAAGTTGCTAGTTCACTGGACAGATAATGCCAATGATGATGGTTAATGATTAACCTTACTTATTAAATGTACAGAGTGAGCGCGCCCATTGCAGAAGGTTGAAAAAAAAAAAAAAAAAAAAAAAAAAAAAAAAAACATGTCACGTGATATGAAGACTCTGTATTTTTTCAGTAAAAGAAACGACAAAAATTTAGAATGGTTAGTGAGCGCGATGAGATGAGATGAGATGAGTTGAGATGAGATGATAAGACACACCAGCGACAAAGGATAAAGAGAGAAGCACACACAGTGGTTCAGGAAAGCACGTCGACCTCAATTACCGGCAAACAACCAGACAGACGGTGGATATCCATATATAGTACAAAACAGCCATGGCGAAAAAGACAGTTAGGCAGCAGGACTTCATGAAGAAGAAGCTCAAGGTAGGTAAACCCAAACAAAAGCCAAGCAATGTAACAGACACGTCTTTCCAGATGAAACGGATCTCTTTGCCCTCCCAAACCAGGATTAGCGGTCCTGGCTCGAGTAAGGGAGACGGCTCGGGCATTGACTTAAACGCAGAGATGGTGAAGAGAGTAACGCTTCTCAGACATCACAGCGACGTTACAAGAAAAGAGACAGTTATATACTACGAATCCATGATCCCTAGGATAATCCATCTCCCCTGCATGAGCAACCTAATGCAAGCGGCCATCCCACTAATATGCGACTCGTCCAAACAGGTGAGGGATGAGCTCGTGAAGCTCTTCGACACCATCGGGAAGAACGACCCCAACGTGTTGAAACTACAGATCCGCGCCCTAACGCTCTATTTAAACAACGCAATGACACATATTATCACCCCGATCCAACGAGACGCCGGAATGTTCATGCAAGTGCTCATGAGGTACTGCGGTGACGACTTGGTCAGACAAGCCTGGATTAAAATGCTCAAGGGTTTCTTCCAGGTGCTCGGATGGACGTTAACCGCTCCAAACAGCTCCAAAAAGGCACAAACAACAAGCATGGGTATCACAAGCAGCAGTGTCGTGAGCATGAACAAGAATAAGAAACACAAGAACGAAAACTTGAAAGCTATGCTAGAATTCATCAGAATCGGAACCGGTGCCCTCTCCACACAAGAACAAAACGACCAAACGGCTACCCAATCCGACGCCGACGCTGCCGCTGCCGCTGCCACTGCAGCACCAGCTCCATACCTACCGTACATGATCCCAGAGTTCCCACAACCCTACGCATACTTGAAACTCTTCATAAAGCAATTCGCCCAAGATAGCGTGTCACGTGCAACTAATTCCTCTACAAACCTAAACTCTACAGGCGCCGTCAGCGACGATGCATCCCTACAAGAATTAGAAACCTTATCCTTCGAAGACCCCGTAACAAGAACTAAGATATTCCAGCAGTACTTCTACCCTAGCATCAAAAGGCAATTACCGGCCCTCATCAAGGATGGAGGCGAGTGCGGCCGCACTGCCCATTCATTCTCTAATGTTCTACAACAAATTATCGAGTGAAAATTAAGCCAAAAAATAATAAAAAAAAAGCCGAAACAAAATTGAAAACTGAAAACTGAAAATAAAAAAAAAAGATGAACTAACTAACTACCTACAACTAAACTTACCTAAACCTCAACTTTCTTTCTATACCTCAGTTTCACATTGTTTTCATATGTGATATAGCATAGTATAATAATAATACTAATTATAAAAACAATACTGCACAGTATATAGCAAAAGCCAAGAAAAATTTATCCAAGTGGCGAGATCGGCCGATACCCTATTTCCTATATAGTACGCGTAATATACGTGTTCTAACCCAAATTCAACAATATACACTAAGTAAGCAAGTATTCGTCCCACTATCGTCTAGGCATTTGCAAAGCGCTAATGTCGGCTGGAGTAACACAAGCTACGCATGCTTCCATGACTACGCACGGACCTAAGGTAGCTCGCCATAGCATTTGGCGCTTAGTCAATCATCAATCAAATAAAAAATAATTAAAAAAAAAAATCCAAAACCAAAATACGTACTTTTCCTTCTATCGCTACTATCCACTGCCAATACTAACCCCCCACCCTCTTTTCTTGGTTCGCACGGACCTTTCTGTGCGCCCCGAATTAACTCACCGCGTTACCAGGCTGCAGAACAAAAAGCTCTGCGCCCCCTTCTGTGCAACCGACCATAAGTAGCTAGATCTAAATCTTTTTTTTTTTTTTTCCTTCTTTCGCCCTGTAATCATTCTTAATTTTTTCGTTCCTATTCCTACCTCCATTAGAATTGGCAAAAAAAAAAAAATGCACACACACCAATCCTTAAATTGGCGCTTTTTCAATTTGTCTGTTATAGTCAGCATTTCATTTATGTTTAGTATAGTGCCGTGCCGTACAGTGATATCATGTCATACTGTAGTAGGGAGAAAATATATAAAATGTAATTTATTATATAACGTACGTCCATATATATGTATGTGATAGTATTTTTTTTGCATGCACACACATAATGGAAGGATGATATTTAAGGCGCTTTCTGAAGGATAAACGCTGAACGTTAAATTATTAGATAGATAGCCCTTGTCTCCTATACAGGTTGCGCACTTCTTTCTGGTGATTATTTGCATGGTGTGGTAGTTCTTTGAACTGGTTTTTTAAACTCACACTCTCACACTCACACTTACACTTACACTTACGCATTCATACGTTGTTTTTCTGGAGGATTTAAGTCTAGAACATACTCTACACTACTGTGTTCTACTTTACTCTATTATATTATACTCTACTATACTCCACTCTACCCTATTATTGGTGTGTTTTGTTTATAAGCCCTTTTTTTTTTGTCTCTTTCTTGCTGTTTCAAGGATCAAGTCAAGGTTAAACTTTCAAGGACGATACAAAAATCCTTTAACGAATAGACGGTTTGGTATAGCTGGTTCAGTGCATACCGATATATATTTAATATCTCCAAGGTTTTTCTTTCTGTTTGCCTTGCCGCCACTCAGCTTCACTGCTTTAAAAAAGGAAATTAGCCTCTAAAAACCTTTTTTTTTTATTTTTGATTTTTTTATTTTTTCCTGCCTTTCAACTTCCGTTTTTGTCTTGGGCAGCATTAAATTATTGTATTACGACGCTATTCTTTTTTCGTTTTTTGGTTCGGTTCATATCATATCGTGTCATCCAAACCTCAAACTCGAAACCCAAAATTTAAAAAGATCTAAAATCTATAAGCCTGTTGGATACTAGTAGTATAGTGAATACTTCTGGAGGTCCACCAGCTAAATTATAATACTAAAAAAGTATACTCAGACGCCTAGAGGAGAAGATCTCGGTGGTAGTTATTTTCTTCCTCTCAGCTTCACCCGCTTTTTAGTCAGTCAAAGCCAGTATGATGTCTTCATACTCATCTCTATCTCCTGACTCTTTTGCAGGCGGTAGTGCGGGCATTTCTTCCTCTGCTTCTGCCTCTGCTTCGACATACTCCAATGTGTCGTTCCGTTCGAACTCCGTTCCAGATTCTTCATCAGGCAATATTCCAGTGGTTCAGAACTCGTGCCAGCTTTACATGGGTGATTTGAACCCTGAATGGTCTGAAAATGATATAAAGAGCATATGGTCGATGTTGGGTGAGCCCAACGTGCAGGTCAAGTTGATCAAATCCTCGAACCCAAACAAATCGCATTCTGCTCAGAACTCGGGCTACTGTTTTGTTGAGTTCGCAAACCAGGTGGCCGCCCGTAACGCACTTATGAAGTCCGGGTTGCAAGTGCCTTTGGACCCAAACTATGTCTTAAAACTCAACTGGGCGTCCTTTGCTACTGCACCTGGGACAGAATTCACCATCTTTGTCGGGGATTTGGCTCCCAATGTCACTGAGGCCCAGTTGTTCGAGCTCTTCATTTCTCGGTACTCGTCCACTTTGAACGCCAAAATTGTGTTTGACCAGTTCACCGGAGTTTCAAAGGGCTATGGTTTCGTTAAATTCGTCAACGAGGCCGAACAGCAGCGTGCCCTGGTAGATATGCAAGGTGTGTTTTTGAACGGAAGAGCTATTAGAGTTGGTACAACTTCCAAAAATAAGTACCAACAACAGCAACAGCAGCAACAGCATCCTCATCATCAAAATCAGCATCAACATCAGCATCAGCATCCTCACTCCCACCAACAGCATCACCAGCAGCAACATAGATTTGGTAGTAACGGTTCGGCATCCGTGGCCCCTCCTACGTCTGCTTCTGCCCAGCAGGTGGCTTCTTCTGTTTCTTCCGCTAACTCCGGTATGGCTCAGTCCAAGTTTTCATACCCAGTTTTGCAACAACCTTCCATTAACCAATTCTCTGACCCTAACAACACTACCGTGTTTATTGGAGGTCTATCCACATTGATCACCGAAGATGAATTGCGTACCTATTTCCAACCATTTGGTCAAATTGTCTACGTCAAGATTCCTGTCGGGAAAGGATGTGGTTTTGTTCAGTACGTGGATAGAGTTAGTGCAGAAACAGCTATCTCGAAGATGCAGGGTTTCCCAATTGGTAACTCAAGGATCAGGTTGTCCTGGGGTAGAAGTGCTAAACAGGCTGCTGCAATGCAACAAGCTATATCTTTAGCTTTGAAGCAACAGACCCAACAAAACCAACAGGTCCAACAGCAGCAACAGCAACAACAGCAACAGCAACAAATCCCACAGTACTCCTACCAACCCCAACCATCGATGCCTTCCAATTATTCATATAATATGGATTCATTACCCGGTAATCATTACGTTCCGGTTTCTCATAATAATGCTTCTTATACTTCTCAACCACAACAATCCTTGTCCCAGCAACCATTACTTCCATCTTATACATCAATGGAATATCAAAATGCAGGTTCTTTGAATGGCAGTATGAGTGGATCTTCTAGTTTCCAGTTCCCTATGGGCTCATCTGCCTCTTCTTTAGGTTCTGCTTTGGCTACGCAACAAAATGGGTTCAACCTAAACTCTAACATGAACATGCAACCAAACGTTTCCCAATCGTCACTCTTTGCTTCCAGTTTGAGACCTCAACTTTCCCCGCAATCCACTGATATTTACACTCAAAAGAAGGTGGAAATGATCGATTTCTTGGAACAAGGTGGTAACAACAATGGATACATTTTCGCTTAATAGATATTCATCATTCATGTCGCTGTTTACTGTTCTCTGGAAACCCTATCACGGTTGTCTGGTACATTTCCGGTTTGTTTTTTTTTCTTACTTTTTGATTTTACTTTATCCACTATGTCCTTCACCATGTTTTAGAGACTACGCTTGTCATCAGAAGATGATCTGGACTGGATTGAGATTGTATCATTTATTTGCAATACAAGAGGTAAATCTTTTAAAAAAAATAAGCACAATGTTTACAAAATCTCCTTTTCTTATGAAACATCTCTTTTTTTTACTTATTCGTTGTTTTCACTATATTTTATGAAGCGGGACCTTTATTTTTACTGCTTTTTTTGTTATTACTACAACAATCATCCAAACGCAAGTTATATGTCATTCAATAATATTCGTTCATGCTCCAACGATGCATGAGTTTTCTTGGGGAACAGAAAACTTTGGCTTGTTGCGTCTGTTTTTCTTTTCAGCTTGCGGCAAGCTACATAAAAAGGCATTATATTTCTTTGTTATTGAAACTCTTGGTGATTTGCCAAGTGTTGATAATTTTTATTATGAGGGTAAAGGATTACAGTAGTGATGCTAAGCGTATCCACATGAAAGCATAGACATTGTCTATACCCAAAAAATGTCGTTATCTTACAATTTGCATTCACAACTGAAACCAATAGATTATTTATTTTTCTTGGTTCTATTTGTCTCCGTTTTCCCTTCAACCCAATATTATACAAGTTTTATCGCCATGTTTTCGGTTGTTCAACAAGGACTTTTCTTCTTCGCGGATTTTCTTCTCGTTTTAACTTCTTTTAAGTTGGTATGACAAAAGTCAAAAAATACCAAAATTTTTGAATTCTTTTTTTTAGCCCAACTCCATTTCATTCACAGTCATTAAAAACGTTATCCAAACCCTTTTGAGTTTAATTCCATGTCAAAGTTGTATTTTCATTTATTTGTTGTTTTTTCATTCTCTTTTTTTTCTTCTTTACATCCAATGCTCTTCTTAACTTCCATTTCCAATCCGCGCCACCACAAACTAACTGTCCAGAGGTAACTGTGGAGGCTGTCTCCCGTTAAAAATTAAAAATAATATTAAATTCCTATGAAAAAAAAAAAAAAACCGAAAAAAAAATTAATTCATGATGATGATTTTCTGTCCTAAAAATCATTTACGCTACATCATTGCAATCATTTTTCCATTCCCCTATTCATTTTTGCTTTTATTATCCAGTTAACCTTTTTGCTTCAATCCTTTTTTCCTGTTTTCGTTATACACATTATTATTCATTTTCAATTTCCTACTCATATATGTGCTTTAAAAATTCAGTCAATTCAAATAATACTTGATTCGCGTGATAATAATAATACTCATAATAATAATCATCATCATCATATTAATCATAATATTATCTACATATATAAACTTATTTCTATTTATGTCTATATATTCATATAATCAACATTTTCACTGCTTATTTTAATTTTTTTTTTAATTAAGCGAATTGGTTTTCACGCGTAATGTTTGTACATGCACAGAAGCATCCTCGGTTTGTATCCAAAGCTTAAACTTTTTTGCCCTGTTTCTCTTTGTTTCTCATTTGTTTCTCAAACTCAAACTGTTTCCCATTATACTGTACACTGCATGACAATTATTGGCGTCATTTGAATCGTGATGACGACACAGGACAAACACCCATTCACCACATAATTATAAGAACCATGAAGGGTCTAATACAGGTAAAACATTCCTGAGCCACCAAAGTGACTCTACGCTTCTTTAACACAGGCACCTACTTTTTGTTTCAAACAAGCAACGGTTAAGATTAATAATCATATATAACCTCAAGTGCCTTGAGGATTTTCATACCCTCTCTACCAATAAAGTGTGTAGCTAAAACAAGGTTAAATTACAATAGATGAAGGCTGAAACGCATTCAAGAGAGTTGGCAGTCATGAAAAGAAAAGATAGAAGTTGATTGCACCAATTGCCTTAAAATGCATGGTTGAAACTTCATAAAAAAATCTTAAATTACCTTGACTGCAGCCACTTCATTACTATATTCTGCGTGTGTGTATTTTATTTTTTCGAACCTTAGCTCTTCTTGATCTTGAAAAAAAAAAAAAAAAAAAATGTAATACATAGATAACCATATAGTAGCAAGTATATTGGGCTTAGCAGCCTAAAGTTGGCCAACAAGCACAATCATTTATGTTAATTATACAGCAAAATCTTTGTTAGGCTAGGCAATGTCCAAATTAATCGCTGTTCCAACTTTTGGCAAAACATTTATCAAGGTAGTTGAAGAGAGTAAAAAGCCAGTGAAGGTAAACCATGCCAAGCTAATGTCAGAACTGGCCTACGGCGAATATGGCACAACAATGATAAAACCCAATCCTTTCAAGGTCAACAAGGCACGTGCGGATTATGACTTGAAGGGTGTTATAGGTGGAGTACGGAACTACCAGCTAATGAATCGATTAGATAATCTGAATTCTGTGGTTTATCGATGTCCGTACTTTTCACTTGCATTCTATCCTCCCGAGCACTTCATGGGATTGGCAAAAAAGAGCACCCCAGCTATACATATCCACTATAAGAAACCATCGTTTTTTTTGAATGCAAATCTTCGGAACGGGAAGTCACTTGAAGAAAACATAAAGTTCTTGCAATCGAATGCATTTCAAGACCAAAGAGCCAAATTGGATAAAAAATTGGGCACTTCCTTCTTATCTTTGTTTCCCAAAGACTGGGCCTACATTCGTGTTAGAGTTAGGAAATTGTTAAGGCCATGTTTCCACGATGCCTGGACGGAATTCAGGGCACCTGATGGCCTCTACATATATAACATTAACATATTCTCTGATAAGAACAACGAGAAAGAGTACCAAAAACATATACGGCAAAGCGTTGAAGCAGTAGCAAAAATGGACATGAAAGCATTCGTTCGAAACAAGAAGGGCCAAAATTGGGTACATTTCGACAACAGCCGTGTAAATGTCAGCGTACTAAATCGCGTACTAAGCTTAGAATTGGCGCCCTTTCGTTACAAAAGAGTCCCGTGATAAATGAATAGAAAAGTGTATTCAATTGGATGATGGAGCTGTGGCCCTAGCTAGGCACACAGCCCACAACTACTTCGTATATAGAGTTTACTTTATAATATTCTGGCTCTAGTGTATTAGTAGTATATGTGTATATCTATCTTGCCAGAAAATGGATTGGAAATCGGAATGGAAATAAACGTGAAGTGTTAATTAATTAGATGATGAATGAGAACCGCTCTTGCGAGGTTTGAATTGAATATATGAAAGAAGCCAACACACAAATAGACATGGAGATCCTCTATGCTTGGCTTTTTGTTGTTGTTGTGTTTTTTTTTTTTTTTGTTCCGTTTTTGATTCTTTAGTTTATTAGTTAAAAATGCATCAGGACAGAACGCCTGTATAACCACCGTCTTTAGTCCTCTTAACGCCTTTTACCCTTACCACCCTTGCCTAGAGCTGCTTCCTCAGCCGCAAGCAATTCCTCACGTTCCTTCTTCGCACGCAACTTCTCTTCTCTTTTTTGTTCCTCAAGAAGCTTCTTAGCATTAGCTTTCTTCGCACCATCCTCCCATTTCTTCGCCTCCTCAGCTTCCTGTCTCAATCTCTCTTCTCTTTCCTTTGCCTTGGCCTGTTCTCTCTTTCTTGCTAGTCCTTCTGCCTTCTTTGCAGCTGACTCACTAAATCTTTTTCCCATATTTCGCAAGAAAAATTCGCTTGTTATATCTCTTTAAACCTAAACTGTGTCTGAACTCTAAATCTCAAACACTTTGCTTGTCTCAGGATATCTTATGCTTCCCTTTTGCCAACATTCTCTCTCTAAAATGCATATATCGCTTCTTTGTAATAGTACTAATTCATAATACTTGCGTTATACTAATGAAACTCTTTTTTTTTTTTTTTTCTGAAAAAAAGCAAAGGTCCGAAGCCTGAGCCTGGCTAAAGCTTTAATGCTACACAGTACATTATGTGAAAAAAGAGAGAGACACAACGCATCACAGGAGTTGAAGGCTCACATATGTCTTGACCTGTGGTACCAGGATAGAAGTTATTTTAAGATCAGTGGGATACGGATTTCTGCTTCTCGTTCAACGTTCTTTCTCGTTCATGAGCTCTTTTTATGCTCGTTCAAGCCTTGTCGTTCGTGTAGTTTATACGTATAGCTAGCTAGGTTTGCATCAGTGAATGGTGTACAGGTTTAGAGCTATACGTGCCAAATGTTTACCAAATAGATGGATCTGGGGTACGTATAGAATGTTTACAGCGTTCGTATAGGTGATTGTTGGATGTGGGGCAGTAGGTATGGCTCATACCAGCCATTTGGTGGGACAAAAGTGTGTGTGTCTGTATGTATGTGTTTTTTTAAAGCCTTGTTTTCACATTTTGGGCATCTGATAATAATAGCCTTCTGCAATAGTTGAATATAGAAAAGTTACATGCGAATGTCATAGCCACTGTTTCGTATATGAATGTTTACAGTTTTGAAATATGTTATATTTAGGAAGGCAGAAGTGAGGGCTTTCAGTTTGACTAGATTTGTATTTAATAGTCAGCCTTTTAGGTAGGTTTTTTGGCTCTCAACTCCCAGGTATACGTGGGCCCTTTGAATTCTGGCACATTTAATAGCATATTATAGAGAAACAGTCCAAGTATGCCACGTTTGCTACGGAAAAGGAAGGATCGGGAAGACATGGTGAGCGTTAATCATTCATACAATGGTCTTACGTTGCAAGTGCAAGTGAATCAGGCACGGAATTTTACGATCAACGAAGCCGTGTGCAATCCACTTTGTTTGGTGACTTTCAACAATGTGATCAAGACTACAAAGAAGATAAAGAATAGTACACAGCCTCAGTGGAAATCGACGCTAAAAATTAAGCTATCTGGGTCTCCATCGTCGCAGTATTTGAGGTTTATTGTGTATGATGCGGATAATACCAGCTTTCTTTATCTTGCGGAATGTAAGATTTCTATTCTCTCATTGTTCCGAACAACGAGGACTAATTACAAATTTACTAAAGACGCTACGTGGTATCCTATGTTCAACAGGAGTGTTTTACGGGAGAAGAACTTGTCGTGGATGGAACCCAAGGCGCTTGCTTATAGCATCGGTGAGCTCCAACTATCGTTTAAGTTAGTTTCTAATAATAATGACGACTCCGACACATTGACCAGCTTCCATCTGTGGACCATGCGACTCATGAACAACTTGGAATACGAGAGCTTGAAGAGTGGTATGTATCGCGAAACGGTTGAAGACTCGCTTGAGTTCGAAGATGTGTTGGATGAAGGTGACCTCTTGGATGTTCTAAAAATCGATGATGACGCCGTTGAAGATATGGATTTGGACGTAGGTTTACCTGGAGAGACGGTGAGCGATGATGAAGAGGAAGACAGTGACGATTATGATGATGATGACGATGATGATGAACGCGAAGAAGAGGATGACGACGAGGAAGACGAGGACGATTTAATCCTTGATAACGAACTTTTGGACCCCATCGGGGCTTTGTACGCCCTTGATACAATGTCAATATCATCAGGTGATTCTGTAAAATCTACAGCAGCTTCAGTCTGTATCTCCGAAACGCCATCGCTGTATTCTCTGTACTCAGAGGATCGTGGGATCAGCGGCAACTTATCTGCATTGAGTGAGTTTCACCTTTACAATAGAATGGAGACCTCGCCAACTGGTCATCATGATTCCAGTCCAACGTATGATTCATCACCATCTCTATCCCAAGACATGGATGCATTGCGCGATGAGGACGATAAAAAGTTGCTAAGTAGAAGGAGAAAGAGAATCCCACAAAGAAAACGGTCCATTCATACGTTTGAGGTATCTAAAAGAGAGCATTCTATGGGTATTGTCTTGTTGACATTAAACAAAATCAAAGACCTTCCCGTTTACAGAAAGGCAGTTTCCAAGGCTAGCTATGATATGGACCCCTTCGTTATTATCACTTTCGGGCGGAGGGTTTTCAAAAGCTCTTACAGAAAACGAACCCTGAACCCTGAATATGACGAGGTTTGTGCCTTTGAAATATACCCTGACGAAAGACACTTTGAATTTAGATTCGAAGTGGTTGATAAGGATTCCTTTTCATTCCATGACAAGGTGGCAAGTGCATCTATTTCTTGGGCAGATGTAATCAAAAAGTACAGCATTGGCGAAACGTTGGACTTGGAAATGCCTTTAGAATTGAGGAAGCCAGCAGATAACAACAAACCAGTCATGTCCATTAGTTTCCAATTTTTACCTTATGCAGATCTGAAGAGGCGTTTCTGGACTCAGTCATTGCATTCTTTAACAACGCAGAAGAGCTTTGACGTTGTGGAGCTTGGAGTTCTTTTAGAGAAGGTTGGTCAGTTCACTTGTAATGAGATAAATGAGTTCTTCTATTACTTCAACAAAGTTCCTTGGTCCTTTGAAACGCTTTCGCTTAACGAACTTGTTGCCTACCTAGAAAACTGGACAAATAATAATAGGTATTCTTCGCCATTCAACAATATACAAACCTGTCCGCTGTGCGGAAACAGAGTTATGAAATCCAGAAACTCCGTTAAGTCAAAATTAAACAGAGAAAACGACCTGATTTCTCACTTCGCTATATGTCAATTAAAGAGAAATCAAAGCCAACGTACTTTTTTGACACCATCTTATGTTTCAGTTAAATCTGCATCAAGAAGATGGTTTTCGAAGATTCTTATCAAAATGACGTACGGTAAATATGCATTAGGTTCCAATAATGCCAATATTTTGGTTCAAGACAGAGATTCTGGAGTCATCATAGAAGAAAAAATTAGTGCTCATGTCAAACTCGGTATTCGCATAATATACAATGGGAAAGGTGTTAAATCAAGAAAGTTCAAAAATTTGCTAAGAAAACAGACTATAAAACAAGGAAGGAAATTTGATGCACCATCATCAGTACGTTACATTCCATCCTTTATCAGATTCCACTCTCTTGATATGAGTGAATGTTTGAAAACTGAATATAAAACATTCAATGAGTTCTTTTACAGGAAATTAAAACCCGGAAGCAGGGAGCCAGAATCACAGAACCCGGGTATTTTACTATCTCCAGCCGACTGTAGAGCAACCGTTTTCCCCACTGTTCATAAAGCTCAAGAAATATGGATAAAAGGTAGACAATTTACATTAAGAAAGCTCCTCTCCGGGTGCCCTCAACAGTCTCAATTTACTGAAAATTTGTCCAGCATTGCGATATTCAGACTTGCACCTCAAGATTATCATCGCTTCCATTCTCCTTGTGAAGGTGTTATTGGAAAGATTCATTACATTTCTGGTGAATACTATACAGTTAATCCGATGGCCGTCAGAACGAAACTTGATGTGTTTGGAGAGAATGTTCGTTGTGTAGTACCAATTACCTCACCAGTGTTCGGTACTATCCTATACATAGCGGTTGGAGCAATGATGGTGGGTTCCATCATTTTCACCTGTAAAGAAGGTGATACCATTTCAAGAGGACAGGAAATGGGTTACTTCAAATTTGGTGGTTCCACTATCATCCTCCTAATACCTCATCAAAAAATCATTTTCGATTCAGACCTTATTAAAAATTCCGATGAAATGGTTGAAACACTACTTAAGGTTGGTATGAGTGTCGGACACTTACCAACTGAGCCAGAACACCCAAGAATAAAGAGATCAGTAAAGAACAAGGAAGAGTTCGAGAAAATTAAAAGAACCATCACGGTAACAGATGAAAATGTTTCGGCTTTAGGATCCGTCCCATGGGAGTATAACCAACTCAAAAACCTATCATCAGATTGATAGCATCTAGTAGACAACGTTTGTTGTCTTATTTATATTTGTCCTGGTGTCAGTAACTTAAATAACTCCAGTATATATTTATAGGTCACGTGGTATAAATTTGTCTCAATAAAAGTAAAGGTTCATTTATTACGCGTTTACATATTCATCTAACGCATATTAGATGTGAAAAGTAGTTTAAACTGAAAGACAATGAATGCAATTAAAGCGGAAAATCGCGAGGTACTTTGCAATCGAATACTGACCTAAATGGACTCACTATTGAAATCCTTTTCGTATGTTGAAATATCTATTGAAAATCCAAGTTTAGCTTCATTTTATCATACTAACCATATATCTCATTTTACTAGCCAACAAAGAAATGAAGAGGGTGCACAAACGGTGCGAAGTTCTCTTCGAGTGAACCATGATAGACCTAATGAATATGCTTTGGATATGAAGAATAGGAACTATGATATGCAATTTTTTAAAATGTACCAATATCGATTAAATGTTCTCAGAAAGAGAGTACAGAGCTGCTGTGAAGCCAAATGGGATCATGATTTTAAAATCCAGGGCAAAAATGTCGTGAAGAAAAGTAAAGTACTAGATATTAGAGCAGGTGAGCCATGCTGGTGTATTGGTACTGTCTATTGTGAGATGAAATACAAGCCTAATATTCTCCAAGAGGTTGTTGAAGATACTTATGGAGCGCCAGATCTAACTAAGAGCTATACAGATCCTAACGGAACCGATGAGATTATGTTAGATGATGAAAGCGGGAGAGTTATTCTTGTAGGTGATTTGGTGAAGAATACGCCATTCGTTAGTGGGACGGTGATAGGAATTTTGGGAATGGAGGCCGACGCAGGAACATTTCAGGTTTTGGATATCTGTTATCCAAAAGCTTTACCTCAGAAGTCATTACCATCTCTCAAGAATACCAAAGTGGCACTTATATCTGGAATCAATGCTACCCCAAATAGCCCAGTTGGTTCATTAAGGTTGCAATTATTACAAGATACTCTAACAGGTGAGCTAGATTCTAATAGTGATTTGGCTCAATGTGCAAGATGTATGATTGTGGGAAATTCTTTAAGTCCAGGGGAGAACCGTAATGATCTTCCAGGATCTTTGAAAGAGCTGACGCCCTTCCTATCCAATATATTGAAAAGTATTCCGGTCGATATCCTACCAGGAGAGAACGATCCAAGTGATAAAAGTTTGCCCCAACAACCTTTGCATAAAGCTCTATTCGATGATGCGTTAAATCCATTCTTCGAGAAAGAAAACAGTGATATATTCAATACTGTGACAAACCCATACTGGTTTGATATTGCTGGTCTGCAGTTACTAGCGACTAGTGGGCAACAAATTGATGACATTGTTAAATACATAATTCCTTACTATGAGGAAACAAGAACTTTAAAGGGAGATACAATTGAGCATCGATTAGATCTAGCTGAAGCTACTCTAAAATGGCAGAATATAGCACCCACGGCTCCAGATACATTGTGGTGCTACCCATATTCAGAGTCTGATCCATTTATTTTAAATGAATGGCCACATGTATATATAATTGGAAATCAACCTCAATTTGGTTACAGAAGAGTTGAGCTTGAGGGTGGCATTGAGGTGATGATAATATCTATTCCTGAGTTCTCATCAACCGGGCAATTTTTAACATTGGACTTGGAAACATTGACACCACAAGTCCATAGCATTGTCGTTTAGCTTTATAGAAACTATTTACAAGAACGTTCTTATTTATTTATACTTTATTCATTAGGTGTGACTAACCTATAAGGTATTCTCTGAATTGGTATTTCTTTGAATCTTTTATTTGTGAGATTGCCGTAGGAATCATCTGCTCCGAATTGGGCATATTGTAAAGTCTTTTTATCATTCGATACATCAAGCCTATCCAGTAAGTTTGCTGATATAGTTGGTATTATAGGTTGTGAAAGTATGGTAGCAACTCTAGCAGCATCTAAGGCAGTATAAATTATGGCACTTCTTTCCACATCATTATCCTTCTTGGTCCATGGTTCTGTATTCTGTACAAAGCTATTTGCAGCATTGACTATATTCCAGATAATTTTTTGAGCTCCACTAATGTCATATTGTTTATAGCATTCCTCAATTCTCTCCGGGGCATTCTCCATAGTTTCTAAAAGAGCAGAAGCAGCGCTTCTAGTTTCGCTGGAAAGCTGTTCTAACATAGAATTAACAGGTTTATTAGCGAATGAGATGACACCTGATCTTAGATTAAATTTTTTACCACCACATCTATTGATCAAATTACCAAACTTGGAGCAAAGTTGTTCTCTGGTTTCCCAAAGGTTCTTTTCATTAAAATTACCGTCATTATCGATGCTAGAGTTTTCTAACAAATACCATCTCATGGTATCTGCTTCATAGTGTTCTATAATTTCTAATGGATCAACCACATTGCCGAGACTCTTACTCATCTTTACACCACCAGAAAGCCAATGGCCATGAATTACAATTCTCTTTGGTAGCGGTAATTCTGCAGCCATTAAAAACGCTGGCCAATATATAGTGTGGAATTTGGCAATGTCTTTTCCAATAAGATGTTCGGTATTCCGCCAAAATAATCCTGCGTATTGAATTGAATTTCTATCTTTGTGCATACAGGGTGATGATTCGCCATTTTGTAAAACTGCTTTAATACCTCCTATGGAGGAGATATAATTACAAAGAGCGTCAAACCAAACGTATATTTTTTGTGTCTCGTCATTAGGGACAGATATTCCCCATTTTAGTCGTGTCTCTGGACGCGATATGGAGAGGTCTTTTAAATCATAAGATTCTAATTCCTTTAAAATTTGGGAATGTCTTGAAGGAGGGTGAATAAAGCCGGGATTGGATCTCAGCAGTTTAATTAACGGTTTCTGGAAAGCAGAGAGTTTGAAATAGTAATTTAATTCAGATTGGTAGGTGACTTGGTTTCTGGATTCTGTATTTATGTATTCCGCATTTGGATCAATCTTCCCATCGAATGGAATGGTTTCACCATTTTTCATAACTCTCAAAACCTTTGAATCAGGATAGAAAGTTTCATCTGAAACAGAGTACCAGCCCTCATGATTGCCTTTATAGATATATCCCTTCTCGTAGCAAATATTCCATAAAGTTTTGACATTTTCAATGTGATCTGGGTCTGTTGTTCTAATGAATCTCGAATATTGGATATTGGCCTTCTGATCCATATCAATAAAATGGGTATACAACTTGTCCACAAACATTTTTGGGTCCTTGTAACCATTCAGCTGCGCAGCTGTTTGTATTTTGAGACCATGCTCATCTGTTCCAGTAGTAAAACAACAATCTTTGCCCAATAATTTATTCCATCTATATTGAACATCACACAACAAACTTGAATAAAGATGACCTAAATGAGGTTTTGCATTAGGATAAAAAATCGGAGTTGTAATATGGAACTTTGGCAAAGCTGGGATTATCGATTCCGCAGCTCTTACAGCTTGGTTCCTCATAGTTATTACTTAGGTTCCTATGTTGTTTTGTTTTTCCTTAATATCATTTATACTGAAGTCCAGTAGTTGTTAAACTTCAAAGATCGAAACTCATTTTTATTTGATTAAGATGTGATTAATTGGTAACAAACTCTAAGTAGAATGTATATATACATATATGTTGTACATAAATAATGAATTCGCTATGATGCTTCGATGTCCGATTAGTTCATGATCTTGCTTGGACTGTTAATTACTGTTGCACTTGCAAAATCATTTCCTATTACTTGGTGAATAAACTCACCACGTCCTCGTCGTGAATCTTATGGTTTAACCCACACTTTTGAGGCGAATGTTTAGCGGATGAACCCCATACCAAAGCATACTTGAACTTATCCTTGAAGTCTCTGTGTATACTATGGCAAAGGTCTCCCACCGTACTGTTATTCCTTACCACTAAAGGATCTGAGAAGTCTGGTTTGATACCACGCTTCTTTGTATATACACGGTTTAAGTTCAATTGGTACCAAATTTCATCCACGACATCGGTCAAACCCAAATCCATTTCACAAGACATCACAACAGTATTTGGTTCTCTTGCTAGTCTGTCGACTTCTTCTAGTGACACCGCATCAATCTTGTTGTATACGTATAAACACTTGATGTAATTTCTGTGTTGTTCATTCAAAGTATCAATGAAGTCGTCGATAGTGCATTGATCATCACGTACAAGAACGTCCGCGTTATGAATTCTGTAGTCCCTCAAAATTAGTTTTATGGCATCTTCTGTCAAGTTAGATTTAGAAGGTGCTGTGAATGTTATCTTGATACCTCCAGTTTCTTTCTTCTTGAAGTAAATATTTGGTTTTTCTTTGTTTAGACGAATCCCAACAGCCTCCAATTCCTTCTCCAAGGACTCTCTTTGATGAGCACCCTTGGTAGCATCTAAGACCATTAGAATCAAATCTGCAGTTCTAGCTGTAGCAACCACTTGTCTACCACGACCTTTACCTTGGGAAGCACCATAAATAATACCTGGCAAATCCACAATTTGAATCTCTGCACCCTGATACTTAAGTACACCCGGAACTGAAGTCAAGGTTGTAAATGCGTAGTGAGCAATCTCAGATTTAGTGGATGTTATCTTACCTAACAAAGAAGATTTACCAACAGAAGGGTACCCAATTAACACCACACGAGCATCACCGGATTTCGCAACTTCAAACCCAGAACCACCACCAGAACCACCACTGCCAGCCTCATCAGCCAAAAGCTGCTGTCTATATCTAGCTAGCTTACCTTTCAATAAACCTAAATGATGTTCGGTGGCTTTATTCTTCTGCGTACGCGCCATCTCCTCCTCGATGGCCTTGATTTTATCTATAACACCCATCGCTAAATTTTATAATATTTCCACTGAACTGGTTCCTTCTTGACGATTACAAAACACAAAAACGCTTAGAGCTAATCTAGCGACACTTATTGTCGATAACTACCTGGTCTATGATGTCGATTTTACCTCTATTAATCCTCTGTTTTTTCCATCAATAGTTAATTAAATCAATGATCGAAAATTTCCATTACAGTTATCAAGAATCTTTACATATTTCTGTTGTACTAGTTGAAAGTGTCAAAAGGTTTTGGAAGTACGAAAATAAAAAAAAAAAGGATACAGAAGATACATGTTATTTTGAGCCTTGTCATGGTGATCTTTCTCATTCAGACGTAGTAGTAATACAATGAACACGACTACAATATAATTCAGCTAAATCTGCGAGCTTGGGCTATGAACTTTAGAGGTTTCATTGTGTTCAACATCCGTACACTACATATTATTCTACTTTTCAGCTCTCTATATTTATTTCTTCATGAAAAAAAGCCAGTACTCGCGATTTGGAAAAACATACTTATTATCCATGAAGAAATATACTAGTAAAGCAGTTGGGGTAAGACGGATCAATCTTTGGTGAAATTAGTGCTAACCATTGAGAACGCACTACCATAAAATTAGTTAGAAGTTATGGCATACTATCAGCCCTCCGTTCCGGCGGTTAACCCAAACAATAATGCCAATGGAAACAATGGATTTTTCCAACCATCACAACAGTACTCATTCCCACAGGGGTCCATGGCCTTCGGTAACGACGCTCAGGGATCCGGTATGGACTTTTCTGGTGGAAAGTCTAATGGAACACCAGCGAACTTCTCCAATGAACAGTTGAAGCCCGGGCTATTTAATGCGTTATCCACCAGTGGATACTCATATGAACCCACTTTGTTAGAAGAATTGGGTATCAACTTCGATCACATCATTGCCAAGACCAAGTTTGTGCTTGTGCCATTTTCATATCAGGGCTTATCCAGAGAGATTCAAGACGACTCTGATTTGGCCGGACCTATAATATTTTGGTTGCTCTTCGGTATCTTGTTGCTTACCGCAGGGAAAGTGCATTTCGGTTACATCTATGGAGTTGCCTTGTTTGGCTCGATATCCCTTCATACGCTTCTAAAGTACATGAGTGATGGAGCACACCAAAATCAGCAGCAATTGCAATCGCAACCGGGTTCGTCGCCTAATGTAACCAGCAGCATCTCATACCTAAGAAGTGCCTCGATTCTAGGATATGCCTTCTTGCCATTATGTTTCCTGGCGCTAATTGGCATTTTCGTGGGTCTAAATAACACATTCGGTTACATCATGGGTATTCTAACGGTTATGTGGTCTACGTGGTCATCTTCTGGTCTTTTCACTGTTTCCTTAGATCTTCACAACGTCAGAATTCTAATAGCATACCCATTGTTGATTTTCTACAGTGTATTCGCACTTATGGCCATCTTTGTTTGAGATGCTATTGTATGACCCTCCTCAGAGGCATATCAGACAACCTACAGGTGTTTTATGTATGATGTGTATATATAAATATATAATCGGAAATAAAGCGATATATTTCAACCATGCCCAGTGGAGACTGATTGACTATTTCAAGTGCAAGCAAGAATAGCCCTCTTTATTACGTTAGAATTTGACCATACACATGACCACACCTATCGATATGGCTAGTACTAGTTCCCTCAAAACACATCAAATACGGTTGTGTGGCCGAGCGGTCTAAGGCGCCTGATTCAAGATATCAATCTTAACCAATGAAAATTGGGAACACTCAGGTATCGTAAGATGCAAGAGTTCGAATCTCTTCGCAACCATTATTTTTTTTCCTTTTAATCCTTTCCTAAAAAAAATACACTGCTAGCACTGTAACTTCCAAAAATTTTCATGGAATGTTTTTTTTTTTTTTTCCAGATTTTAGTTTTTTCCCATTCTCATCTCAATTGCCGTACCACACGCGCACACATCATGCTCTTTTCTTTCCAGAAGAGACTTTCGTAATCAGCTGATGGACCATAAATACATAATGCTACTAAAAAAACATAATCCCACATCGAAGCTTAATTATTCACTATGCAGCCAGAGACCATTATAATGGCCTGAGCCTACTCTTTATGATTATAATTTGATATGTAATTTCCTGGAGTGTGGGTATGTATGACTTTTGTTAGTGCCTGAACTTGCAAATTACTACCCCTTTCCTCCTATTCAATCTCATTCTAAACGACATCCTACGGTAAATGTACACAGCGTCCACTAAACACACTCCCCCCCTTCGTATAATCTTACGCAATAATTCGTCAGTGTCATTACTAAGTCGACGTGTCCCAATTGCGACGCGTAAACGCGAAACGCGAAACAATTAATTTAATTAAATTAAATTTCATTTTTTTTAAGCGGTGCGGTGATACTTAGAGTTCTTTTTTCTTTTAGAAGAGGCTGCTAGAAGTCAGCCCTACAAAAGATCTCACACTGGTACATATATGCATTGTTGTAGGCAGTACCAGAGGAGCTGCAGTGAGGTTGTAAAATGTAACATACGATGTAGTAGCAGTTAAAGGTTCTTTCTTTTTGATGTGTTTGCAGAATGAAGCGTTTACATATATAAGAGTGGTAAAAGATCTCTTTTTCGTAGTTTGACAGTAACGTTGTTGGTCTTAGAGAGAATATTTCTTTTCGAGACAGTGAAAAAGGCAAGCAATTGAAAACTCAAGTTAGTGCGAGACTACATTAGATTTCAGTTAGTTTGGAAAGAAGGAAGCAGGTTTTTTCTTCAGTAATAGTATATTGGAAATAATTGTCATATCAGGTGATAACGGACAATCAGTATTAGTTATAAAATCAGTTAGCAATGACCGGTACAGTGAAAGAGACACCATCTAAGGCAGCAGCTAATGAGCTTTCAAAAATGGAGCTTGATGCCAAGAAGAAGGATCTAGCGAGCGAGTTGGCTGCAGTGAAGGAGGAAGCTCCTACTGGGGAGGAAATCGATTTGAAGATTTCCAAGGCAGCTGAAGAACACAGAAAGTTCATGAAGTCCCACCAAGTGCATCGTCACAAATTGAAGGAAATGGAGAAGGACGAGCCATTGTTGGTTGAGAACAAGCGTCGTTTTGTGCTTTTCCCAATCAAGTACCACGAAATCTGGGAGGCTTATAAGAGAGCCGAGGCCTCTTTTTGGACTGCTGAAGAAATCGATTTGTCCAAGGATCTTCATGACTGGAACAACAGAATGAACGAGAACGAGAGATTTTTCATCTCCAGAGTGCTTGCGTTCTTTGCTGCTTCCGATGGTATCGTGAACGAAAACTTGGTGGAAAACTTCTCTGCTGAGGTGCAAATTCCAGAAGCCAAGTGTTTCTACGGTTTCCAAATTATGATGGAAAACATCCACTCCGAAACTTATTCGTTGTTGATTGACACTTACATCAAGGATCCTAAGGAACACGAATTCTTGTTGAATGCCATTGAAACCATTCCACAAATCAAAGAAAAGGCTCAATGGGCCATTAGATGGATTCGTGATGACGAAGCCCTATACGCTGAAAGATTGGTTGCGTTCGCTGCCGTGGAAGGTGTGTTTTTCTCTGGTTCCTTTGCTGCCATCTTCTGGTTGAAGAAGAAGGGTTTGATGCCAGGTTTGACCTTCTCAAACGAATTGATTTGCAGAGATGAAGGTTTGCACACCGACTTTGCCTGTTTGCTATTCCATCATTTGAAGAACAAGCCAGATCCAAAGATTGTCGAAAGAATCATCACAGAAGCTGTTGAGATCGAAAAGAGATACTTCATCGACGCTCTACCCGTTTCTCTATTGGGTATGAACGCTGATTTGATGAACCAATACGTCGAATTTGTTGCAGACAGACTACTGGTTGCTTTAGGTAACAAGAAATACTACAACGTCACTAACCCATTCGACTTTATGGAAAACATTTCCTTGGCCGGTAAAACCAATTTCTTCGAAAAGAGAGTGTCAGACTACCAAAAGGCTGGTGTCATGGCCAAGTCTTCGAATACTGAAACACAAACAGGTTCTGGAGCTTTCGCATTTGATGAAGACTTCTAAACAACCTTTGCAAAACGAAAAGGCCTCTGCTTTGTTTGTTTTTTTTCTACTTCTTCTCCGGAACCCCATGATCTCTTCTTCTATAAAGGGTTTTTAGTTTACTATTTCTTATATATCAACCTAGTAATGTCAATATATTAATGCGCAGGAACTCATTCTTAAGTCCTTGGATCGATCTGTCAATTACTGAATTATGTCAAAATGGCACCAGCTTCTTGCCTACTCTACTCTATTTGACGATTTAGGAAAAATAAAAACTAATTGTTTGTTTATGAGATTCCGATGCCCTTTAGCTATTATTGCTGCCAAAAAGAATACAATAAGGAAGTGGAAGCTAGCTTGTAAAGGTCTACGGGGGAGTTTATCGACCGCAGTTATTATCATGTCCAAACGATATGTGGATGATATCCTTTCTTCTGATGCCGGAAGTAGCGATAGCGATCTAAGTTTTGAGAACATAAATGGAGATGACTATCGAATAGACGTTGATGAACGGGATATAGGTAAGCGTAACACAACATCCAGAGCACATGATGATTTGCGAGCAGGTCCACCATACAATTTGGAAAGTGTTTTTGAAATGCCAGAGGAACCAGTTACTCCAAGGACTGAAAATGCAAACAATAATGAGTTGTCTGACGATTACCAAGATGAGAATGATAATACTATGGTAAAGGATATTGTAACACCACCAAGGGAAAGGAAACGTGTACGATTTGGAGTAAATGAGAAAGATGATAGTGAGGATTATAGCAATGTCAACCCATGGGATTTTAAAAGACTGATACGAAAACTTTACAAGGAACAGTTACCGGACACATATCAGATACGGAACTGGAAACGACCACAAAGGGAATTAGTGACAAGTTTTATTGAAATGATAGAAAATAACGTGGAATTGGCATCTGCAGAGGTTTTCGACCAATACGGAGATGAACTCGACCGCTTCTACAAATCCAACGGTGAACGTGATGATCTCAAAGAGAAGTTGGAAGTCAACGTATACGACATCATATATAATATAAAGAAGCGATTGAAAAGAACTAAATTCCCATCCAAAATATGGGTAGACAATCTTGATTTGGAGTATGTATACGCTAAAGGAGAATTCATTAAAAAGAGGTACGAATCTGAGCTTGATCACGCCGAAGAAATTGAAAGGCAATTGCTCAGAGAAGAAGAGCATGTTAAGTCGTTGAAACTGGAGGGTGAAGCCAAGATTAAGAAACATAAAGAAACGCTAACAGCAGAGCTATCGGAGCTCTCAAAGAACTTGCACCCATCGTTATCAACCGCTCTAACAAATTCTTTTGGTTTGATCAAAGACTCTCAAATGTCGAATACAATCTACCAACGTGATAAACTAGATTTCAATCTCCGTCTCAAAACAGATTTCTCTCAACCTCTAAAACTTGATTCGGATGATACTGCGGACAATGATGTAATGCAAACATTAAAATCAGCACAGAATCTCGCAGACGAAATCTTGGGTAAATTGTCGAATATTACAGGGTGAATTTTAAATTCCAACATACATTATTAAACAATTATTTTGAGCTTTGTTAGCATGTGTAACCATATCTCTATATAATTCTAGAGCTAACAACATTAATGACTTTTATTCATTTTGGATATAAAATGTTAATACTTTTGAAATTTCAATGAAGTATTCCATCCTAAAAATGATTATTCGAGAGGAAAAGGTTAAAATCTGGCATTTTGTTCGGTGGCAAAACCTCTCAGAACAGCTTTTGAACCATAGAAGTGGCTGAGATAGGTAAAAATACACATCAATTCATCATTACTGAACATATTTTAACCTTTCCAGCAAAGAGTTCATTATTTATACCCCTCCAAGCTTCTGACGCCCCAGAATATCTTGTACCTCTTGTAAATATTTGGAAATCCTTGTTTTGGAAGTCTAAAGTAAAATTCATAACAAAAAAAAAAAGGCTTCCATTCCAGTCTGCATAAAGACAGTATCAGGATTTTAAGTTGAGAGGGAAGAACTTGAGCTTACAAGAGGCTTCTTGTATCAAGGTTGCTGGGGCGAATGAGGGGATCATCGAAAAAAAGTTCTGCTTCGGGGAATCCTGGGAATTCTGGGAATTCACGAGGCAATGCTGGGTCAAATGGAGCAACAAGTGCATTTTACGAGAATGAATCAGTGAAACAAAACTTCGAAGAAAGGATGGATTACTTGTTGGTGAATAGTATTGGATCACAAGCTGTGGTTACCGTTCCTTCTGGAGTGAAATATGAAGGTATTTTGGCGGCATGTAATCCTCATTCTTCTTCAAATGGAATTGATGTTGTATTGAAATATCCTAAGGTATTTGACAAGGGCCTAAGTTCATCAGGTATTAGTGCTTTGTCTGCAGAATTGAGTGACACGTTGACGATTAAGGCTGATGATGTTTCCGAGATTGAATTACGGGATATCACTTTTAATTCAGATGAAAAAGCGGAGCATGAGACAAAGTCAAAACCGGAAGCTAACATTAATAAGGCTAAGGAGGCGGACAGTACTGCCACTGCTACTGCTGTTCCAAAGGAAACTGATAAACAACCAAAGAAGGAGTTCAAAACCGATACTGCGATATCTGGTGCTTCAAAAGAACTGAAGGAGCGTGAATTGCAAAAATGGAGTCCTGATGATGAAACAGCTTTCCCCTTGAACAATACTTCTCTTGAAGATGACGACGGAACATGGGATCAATTTGCCGTTAATGAAAAGAAGTTTGGTATTAAGCCAACTTTTGATGAACATTTCTATACTACAAGAATTAACAAGGATGACCCTGAGTATCAGAAGAAATTAAAGGAAGCAGAAAAAATTGCTAAGGAGATTGAATCGCAAGGTGCTAGTGGAAACATTCATATCGATGAAGATCGTAACGTCGTTACCTATGATGATTCTGGTTTAGATGAGGAAGATAAATACTCTGGTGTTGATCGTAGAGGTGATGAATTACTTGCTCAGTTGAAGCTAAACTCTAAACCAGAAGCTAAACCAGTTAAGTACGTTCCACCTTCTTTGAGAAGTCAACCACATCATGCAGACCCTGCTATTTTGTCAACCACGGGAAAGACGAACACAGGAAAGTCCACTAAATCGTCTAGAACTGAGATTGCTGACTTGAAGAGCTTTTCAGAGAAGTTCAAAATTCCTTACGATATGCCGGAGGAAGTCAAGAATATTTTGAAGAAAAAAGAGCCTGTCTCTAAGGAAAAAGACGCTTCTCAGAAACCTCAACCGGAATCTCAAAAGCCTGCAGCAAATAAATCTCAGTCATCATCACCACCGCCATCTACGAACTCTAATATATCTACCGTTACATCTAGTCCTTCTCCTGTTCAATCCCAAAAGGGTACAAGCTCTTTGAAAGCAAATCCCTCATTGCCACCAAAACCATCTTCTCAACCACCAAGTACTCCAACTCTATCCAGTGCTAGTGGTAATAAGAGCTCTAATAGATCATCAAAGTCCGGTACACCGGCTTTGGCAAAGATTGAAATGAGAAGAGGTTCGCATAATAAATTTAGCAACGGCGGAAAGACCCCTCTTTCATCTCCATCTATTTCGAGGGCAGAGACCTTTAGCAGAAGACGCCAACGTAATTTCTTTGAAGATGGTAAACCTAAATGTTTGAAGAAAGACTTCTCTAGGAACTTCAATATGTTTTTGAAGTCTAAAGAGACGTATGATGCTAAGGTCAAGGCTTCGGAGAAGAAAAATATTGAACAATTTTTCATAGAGAAACCATACTTTACCTCGCCAACATGGATTAGTACAGTTGATCAGTCTTACAAGACTCTGTTCCCTGATGAGCGTACTGCAATTCAAAGAACACAAATGAGATTACAACAACGTAGTATCAATATGATGGCGCAAGGTATGGGTGGGGGTCCAGGAGTTATCCCTATGGTAATGCCTGTTGGGGTCCCACCTGGGGCTCCTCCTTTCATGGGCGGTCATCCTAGTGCTGCAGGTGGTTCTCACGGTATGTTTATGTCCTTCCAACCACAACCAATGTTTTATCCTCCAATGGGAGGTCAGATGATGCCAATGATGAACGCTAGAAATGATACTAGAGGTGGATCAGGATCTAACAGTCAGTCGTCTTCCCCACCGGCAACACCTGCGTTTATGAACGGTGTTCCCATGAATGTTCCATATGGATACCCAATGAGATATCAAGCAATGGGGGCACCTCCGCCTCAGCAACACCAACAAAAACAATTCCATCAGAATCATGGTAGAAATTACAGACAGCACAACGATAGCCGCTAGATTTAGTCTGAAAAATTCTGTAGGCATATGACTACCTGTTATCTGTGATTTCAGTAAAGTAAAAATTCTGTCTTTGTATTAAATCTGTGCTTACTTTCTATTATACTTAAATAGATGTAATGTCCAGTATGTACCATACAAGTCAGTAACAAAAAATTTTTTAAGGAATAAAACAAACGGAATAGTCTCGCATTAAACCTGGGGTACAGTTGTACATACCGGTTTCGTTTATTTCTCGTTTCTAGCCCATTTATTGTCAAATTGTTTAACATCATCACTTTCATATTAGTTAATATCTTACATCAAAAAGTAAATACAAAAAGATTGGCATTGGAAAAGCTCATCACATCCTTCCACCAAAAATAAAAATGATTCAAACAAAACAACAGAACAAACGTTAGTACAAAGTATATCAGGTGATCAAAAGTAACCACACTTAGGTTACTTAATGTCAACTTATATCAAAGGTCCAATATGCGGTGTTGATAATTGTAGAAGCAGATTATGGCGTATAATTAATGGTAGAAGAACATGTCAGTATGGACATGTTATGGAAGGTGATGTGGAGTTCAACGACGATGAGGACGATATCAACGCTATGGGTGTAGTGACCAGAAGATTGAATCTAACCACCAATGCGACTGGTAATTTTCAGTCTAGTTTTAGCATTTCACAATCACAAAGGTCTGCCTTAGAGGCTAATAAGACGGAAAAGACATACGGCAGAGAGGGGCAGGTACTCTTCATCAAAAGTTTTCAGTACATCTTGAAGCGTCAAACTGACTGGTTAATCAGTCATGAAAGCTTTCCTGACTCATACTCTGATTTGGTGAAACTTATATGGGCTATGCATTTGGAGCATGCTGACTCTATCTTATATCCACATGATAGTGGTGCAGATTCTAGCAGGAATCCTAACGCTGGGCTTAATCATACAGACAGCCAATATAGTAGTGGAGGGCGCAGAGAAAATGGTGTAAATAAGCTAAAGCTATCGATGGTATCTACCATATCAATTCATTATCTAGCGTGTTTGCATCTAGGCTTGCCGGTTTTTTCAAATGATATACTACGATGGATATGCGTAGACGGATTACCATACTTCAGGTCACATCATTTGCTTCCGAAGGAGTGGCAAGAAAGGCTTCCTAACTATTATTTACAAATACTCGATGGTGGGAAACCACCTCACGAGATGCAGCTTCAGCATAAAATTGCCCAGTGTGCCGAATTAATAGAATTCAAAACGCATTTCCGGTATACATTGACTGCTCCAGTGTTACTTCTAAAGCTTACATTACTAGAGAGAATACCCGGTGAGTTTTACTTCTTCGCGAGAGAACTGTTGAGACTTGTAAATGACACAGAAGAATTGCCAATATTAACGTACGAGGATAACCATTACAGGAAGCCGCATCAGTATCCAGAAATCGGGATCTGTGCCGCCTTTATTGCTTGCATAAAGATAAAACTACTACAAGATGAACAATTACCGAACGCTAAATATAATTCCAAATTTGCGGAAACATGGCTTCGCATGTCAAAGCTGGTCGAAGACGATCCAAGAGAAAAATTCTCTAAAGCGAACCTGATACTTAAAATGACATACAAACCTGCCACAGCTTTGCTGGAGGAACCACAAGAACAGCTATCAAGCATTGCCACTGAGGCATACCTAGACTGGATTGAAAAGAATTTACTTCCAACGGAACAATCCCACCTAGAATCTACACAAACTCTAGATGATAAAATTGCAAAACGGAAATTACACAACATTGTACCATTAAAAAAACCGTCATCGTCTGAAAATATTTCACCAACTTTTTCATCGACACTAATAGACGATATCCAGTCACGGTTCTTAGAGTTCTCATCTCTCTATGATCAAAATACTGGTGACAATACCACATCCGTTCATCGCATGGTCGATACACTTATTGAACATATCTCTCTAAGTTTCGGCCTCAGTAGTGACCAATTGAGAGAAGCGATAGAGCACGTGATTAATACCGCATGTTCGTCGTTAGACGCATGAAAATGTAACCTCCTGCAAAAAAAATCTCAGTCTTCTTATCCGTTCTGCATCGGATATTGCAATTTATGTTTTTCGTTTAGCTCATCGCAGGAAAAATGATCTCCGCCAAAATGATAGAAAATTATATATATAAATGTCTAAGTCGGAATATAAACGAGGAAGTACAGGCTAAAAACCTTTCGAGCAATGCGGTAAAATGCAACGTTGTATCAGTAGTTAAAAAAAAATGATATTTTTGTCTTACATTCAGTTACTTAGATACCAGATACTGTGGAGATACTTTGTTGTTATGGAAGTCTGTTAAATTCTCCAGATTTATTTATTATTTTTTGCCTGTCTTCTCAGAACCCTTGTAAGAGTAATCATTCCTGCAAGCATAGGCACAGTATAAAGATTCGAGAAGCCAATTCTCAGGACTTAAAGAAGTAACTGTACGATTAATTTATTGCCAATTCAATGATGAAATTACAGAAAATGTCAGCTCTGAAATTGGAGCGTGGGCATGCTCGTCGTGCTGGCTTAGTGGAGGAAGTCATGTTGATCCAGTATCGTCAGAAAGTGTACGCCAATTTCGCTATGTATGGCGAGCTGAGACAGGGTTTCACTAAGGTGCAGATAAGTCACGCCTTGAGAAATATGTTCTTGAAGTATCCTATACTTGCTACAACGGTGATTCCGGATCGTTTAAAGGTACCCGATGATGCATATTATAGAACAGATGAGTACTACAATAAACCCGGGGTGGCCGAAGACTATATCAGCGTTCTTGATAAGATCAAATATGAAGATGTAATAATGAATTTACAAAGTGAACACAGTTCATATGTCAATAAAATTTTAAGTCAGTGGGCTCTGGATGGCTGTAGATTTAGCGGTAAGCTTTGCACTTTAATTGATAGGTACAGGTTTCCATATTGGGATCCAACAAAGCCCCAGTTCAGACTGATTCTATTGCCTACATCTGAAACCAACCACGAGAAAAAACATGTCCTGTTCGTGTCGAACCATGTGGTGAGCGATGGGACATCAGGTGCCAATTTTCTACAAGATCTTTCAACTGAACTTGGTCAACTTAAGGACCCACTTGAATCCATTGACACTCTGTTCAATTACGAGGACGACTATGAATCTTTACCAAAGCTTCCGGATCCAATTGAGAAGAGAGTTTCTTATGCGGTTACTATGAAATTTATACCTCCCACAGTCTTACGCCAGTTGGCGAAAAGATTCCTCGCCAAAAAGTGGGATGAGCCAATCACTGTCCCTATTGATGAATCTCCATCTGCGCATCTAGCCCATGTCATTAGACTCGATGCAGCCACCATGCAGAAATTGAGAATGAGAGTAAAGGAAAAACTCCATGGTAAGGCCACATTGACCCCATTTTTGCAAACATGTTGGTTTGTCAGTTGTTATCAGGCTGGTTTATTCGAAAACCTGAAATGGAACGAGTACTTCACCAATATTGTGCTTCCACTTAATAGCAGACAGTTTCTTCCTGATGATCCCGAAGTAAGAAACCAATTCAAATACGGGACTAACGTTGGTGGCTCTGACTATTACCATCTAATCTCTTCCTTTAACGTAAAAGACAGTAAGCAGTTCTGGGATTTGACTAACTACTACCAGGAATGTTACGCATACGACAGAAAGGAAAAAGCAGGCCTTCAAAGCTTTGGATTGTTAATATCAGATTTCGTGACGAAGTCCAAAAACATTGAGAAGTTGTATGTGGATGACATGCAAGGCCAAAAAAGAGGATTCACTTTATTCAGTAATATTGGTTACTTCCCACAGAAATCCCAAGAAACGAACCCGTACCAACTACAAGATATTGGTTTCACTCAAACTGGGACAGAGATGCCGTACGTATTTTGCTTGAACTGTGTTTCTACTGACATAAACGGTATGTCCTTCACAGTCACATGTGCCGAAAAGGCAATTCCTGAAACTCAATGGCATAAGCTATTGGAAATATTTGAAAACAACTTGACTACATTATAAGATCAATCTATGGACAATACTCTTAACTAAACCTCTGTAGTAAATATTCATATGTAAACTATGTTATACAAAAACGCACACACATATACATACATTAAGAAGGAACGACGTACGGGTTTCGTACAAACAAGGCTGAACCCTAAGTTGCAACACACAATTGGTAAAGTTTTTCATTATCGAGTGGGGCTGTGACACATACTCTTTCTAGTGCCAAACGAGACGCCGTTCATGGACCCATCCGTTCAAATAAACGTTTATCCTATCTGGGCTCATCGCATGCCTTTTTCGGCTCTCGTTCTCGTTTAGCGGAATCTGCGTATCGGGAACTCGTCGTAAAAGGTCTTTCAAAAAGAAAAACTTGTGAAGCGTCAAAAGAATAAGACCACCACAGTATCTACACAGAAGAAGAGCTTTGTAGAGACATGTAGCGGTACGTATACGATCTTCAAAGTAAGTGAATCGGTTGTTTAGTTGCCCTTTCGTTCCTAAGAAACAATTATAGTTTCTAGAGTGGTGTTCTAGCGTAATTTTTGGGTTAAGTTGTTTAAACAGGAACCGAAGCAAGATCAGCTGTTACAGATAGTATAAATATAGGAGATCTGTGTCAAACATTGAGTTGTATTTTTCGAGAATTGAGTCTCGGTAGCCATTCAATCACAGTTCATAAATCATTCGTTAGCCGTTGGAGCATCGCAAAGTAGTAGCGAAAGTTAGCGGAAATAAGTTAGAGTTTTTTAACAATCAGAGATGAGCAGCGCTACTGATAAAAAAGTTGTGCCACAAGAGCTATTGAACGCTGATGCCAGTGTAGTTTACGATGCAATCATCGTTGGTTGCGGTGTTGTCGGGCCATGTATCGCAACTGGTCTTGCAAGAAAGGGCAAGAAGGTTTTAATTGTGGAAAGAGATTGGACAATGCCAGACCGTATCGTTGGTGAATTGATGCAGCCAGGTGGTCTAAGAGCTTTAAGAAGTCTTGGTATGATTCAGGCTATTAACAACATTGATGCAATTCCAGTGACAGGGTATTCTGTGTTCTACAATGGTAAAGAAGTATCCATTCCATATCCATTCAAGGCTGATGTTGCGCCAGTTGAAAAAATTCCAGATCTAGTATTCGACGGTAATGACAAAGTTTTAGAAGATAACACAATTCATATCAAGGAATTCGAAGATGGCGAACGTGAGAGAGGTGTCGCATTTACCCATGGTAGATTCTTGCAAAATCTAAGAGACATGGTTTCCAAAGAAAAGAACGTTACTCGTTTGCAAGGTAACGTCATTGAAATTCTAAAGAACAAAGAAAATGAAGTTGTCGGTGCAAAGGTAGATATTCCAGGTCGTGGAAAGGAAGAATTCAAGGCTTACTTGACCTTTGTTTGTGACGGTATCTTCTCGCACTTCAGAAAAGAGCTTGCCGCAGATCATATTCCAACTGTCGGTTCTTCATTTGTGGGAATGTCTTTGTTCAATGCTGACGTTCCAGCTAAGAACCACGGTCATGTCATTCTTGGAACTAACCACATGCCAGTTTTGGTTTATCAAATTTCGCCTGAAGAAACTAGAATTCTCTGTGCGTACAACTCACCAAAGTTGCCCAAAGATATAAAACCCTGGTTAAAGAGTGACGTCAGACCAAATCTACCAAAATCTCTATTACCATCATTCGACAAAGCGGTTGAGGATGGTAAATACAGATCTATGCCTAACTCTTACTTACCAGCTAAGCAAAACACTATTACAGGTTTGTGTGTTATTGGAGATGCTTTGAATATGAGACATCCTTTGACTGGTGGTGGTATGGCTGTTGGCCTCAATGATGTAGCACTCCTCATAAAAACAATTGGAAATTTGGACTTTTCTGACAGAGAAACCGTATTGGATGAATTGCTAGAATACCATTATGAGAGAAAATCATACGACAGTGTTATTAATGTGTTGTCTATTGCCCTATTCTCTTTGTTCGCTGCAGAAAACAAGAACTTACAAGTGCTACAAAGGGGTTGTTTCAAGTACTTCGAGAGAGGTGGTGATTGTGTTAATATTCCTGTTAGTTTCCTAGCCGGTGTGATGCCAAAACCATTCTTGTTGACTAAGGTTTTCTTCGCGGTTGCACTATACTCTATTTATGTCAACTTCCAAGATAGAGGGATTGTGGGTTTCCCACTTGCAGTTATAGAGGCAATTTCCATCTTGATAACGGCTGCCAGAGTATTCACACCTTATCTATTCAGGGAATTGACTGGTTGAAGAACGCTAGTCTAAATATGTTTATGAGATGAAGATAGAAAAAATTGTAGATGAACATGAAGAAGTGAATTGGAATGAACAATTGAATGTAGCATTTTACCTTCCACAGAAGCAGTAGTTTTTTCAGGAATTTGATTATAATTATCTGCGCGGAAGACGTAGATGATCTTTAATTTTAATTCTATTGATATTTATATAATCGTAAGAGGTAAAAATAAATAATAATGCTAATATTAATTACTTTGTATTGATAAGTTTGAGCTGGTTGTCAATCATATATACTGACACTACAGACCTTGATGATTTTGATAATTATGTTACCCGGATTTATCGATACATTTCTGCAAACGCATTAGACATAGGACTTGAAGCAGAATAACGGATGTAAGCAATATCACAAACGATAATCTGAATATATATATATAACCTGCTTAAGGAGATTTCTCTTCACCTCACACCTTAAGTACTGTAGTTGTTCTACTTCTTTTGACACTACGTCACCCAGAGAATCAATATGTCGTCGTCAGGATTTTTACGTTGGGGTAAAGTTTTCGCAGCTGGAGGTAGCATTGTGTTGGCTGGTGTACTTCTATTCAAGTACACTACACCAACAGATGAGCAGCTCATTCAGGCTTTGTCTCCGGAATTAAGGTTGCAATATGAGAGAGAAAGAAATCTCCGTCAGGCAGAACAACAAGAGTTGATGAAGATCGTACAGCAGACAATGAAGAGTAATGATCCGATTTGGAAAAGTGGGTCTGTTGAAAATCCATGGGAGAAGGATAATGGATCTAGAGCTACTAAGGATCAGTTCCAAAGAATGAAGGCTGATCAAGTGCAGAAAGAAGAGTTGGAGAGAATTAGGCAGGAACTTGGTAAGATTAGAACGGAAAGTCTGAACGAAACCGACAAAATAGTTTCGAAGAAAAGTTGGTGGAGTTTGTGGTAACTTTAAGAACACACTTTGCATCATTTACATGTAAATATACACATATAATTATCTATTTATTATTTATTCATTCCCTATTGGTAGTCATAACCCATTTCTTTGATTTATTGAAAAGACCCCCATGTACCGAAATTAGAATAACTGAAAGCTTGTAATGCCTCCGATATTCTGTTACCAGCAAGTTTTGTCAACGAGTTATCAGAGTCATTAGTATTATTTAGCTCATCAACGGCCATCACTATTTTCCTAACATTTGTTTCTATCACCAATCCGCCTTGAATAATCTCCTCTAATACACTTTCCAATGTCTGCCAGTTAAATATCAAATCCAGCTCATTAACTTCTTCAAAACATCTATCAAGGGCTTCCACAAACGTTTGTATCAAATCTAAGATTGCTAATTCAGATTCCTGTTCATCAACTATAAATGTAAAGTATAATGTGGCATAATTCTTGTATATGATTTGAATATCTTCATTATCACCTGAATCCATTAACAACGAAGGAGGAGTAACCAAAAAAGAGGACTGGACCTGACTATTCCGTTGAGAAATGAGTTCATACACTTGACGTACTAGCAAAGTCTGTTTTTCAACATCAACAGGTGTGTAGAACTTTATTAACCTAGGTTGGCATTTTTTGTTAACTGACGTATATTATCACCATCATTAGAGTTAGTAAAACGATGTGTAACCTATAGCGTTGGGTAAAATACTAGTGACATACATATTAGCACCGCATGAATCATGACACAGATAAGTTATGTTTGGCCTTCAATTCTCTTGGGTCAATTGAGCTTATAAGTATATCTACCTTGTCTATCTTATACAATGAAGAATATTTGTTTTCTTTACATATTGAAATAACACTTAGTTTTCAATGCTATAAAGAATATGAATTTCAGTTTTGTTTATCACAATTTGATCCAGAATGATTAGAAGAGAGAGAGGAAGAAACACAAGACACTAAAAATGGGCGTAACGCACACTGAAATAAAAGGTAACATAACCAATGATTGTCAATAAATAGCATAAACGAAATGAGATTATTCCACTGTTTCAAAAAAAAAAAGGGTACCTTGTGTATATTTTAAGGTTAGAAAAAAGTATGCATCGGCCGGGAATCGAACCCGGGGCCCAACGATGGCAACGTTGGATTTTACCACTAAACCACCGATGCTTAGTTTCTATTGATGTTAAATGACTTCTTTGGAAGACATTTACTAGATGGAGAGTAACATGTGATTTAGGTGGTTTATTACTTGAGCTCTGAATATGCACTGGGAGAATATTAGAAGCAATTCTGATCAGCAAGAATCAAAATATAACGAATCGCACTACTTGAAGTTATTTTCTTAAATATCAAATCAATGGGATTGATATTGGTAGTATCACACTTATTGTTTTTCGATTGGTTTATACTTTTCAAGCTTTTTTAGTGAAGTTTCTATATCTCTGAAACCGAAAAATTGATGTTGTCTTCATATCTTAGCAGGAACAGTCATGAATATTAATCGCAAATAAAAGAGAACAAAAGTTGTAGTTGTACGCCTAAAGTGGAAGCAGAAACAACAAATTACATTAAGGACAAACATGGCATTGACTTCTATTTTCGGTGGTAGCTCTTCGTCTGCTCAACCTAAAGCAAACACATCTACAAATGATGTTAAGACTCAACTAAAATCTCAAATCTCTCAAGAGCTTGCTGTTGCAAATGCCACTGAGTTAGTGAACAAGGTCACTGAGAACTGTTTCGAAAAATGTCTAAACGCTCCTTACACTACTACCCAAGATAACTGCGTTGATCAGTGTTTGGCAAAGTACATGAGAAGTTGGAACGCTATTTCAAAGGCTTACATTGCTAGGATCCAACAAGCTTCTGTTAATGGAGAAATCTAATGAAGGACCGTTAAATTTCATTTCCGACTCATACATAATTGCTCAAGCATATACCTGTATATATACATGCTTTTTAGCGTCTTTATAATCTGTTATAAAGCATATCCCAAGCTTTAATTTACTTGTCACACGCATTATGAGTACCAACAACTTATTCTACTGGATGTGCTTTAAATATACACAAGTACACATACTAAACGTTTATATATTGGCAGTTAATTGGTATGTATAAACATGATTGACACATTAAATAGAATCCCAAGAATCAACTCCATTTGTGATTCTAAGAGATTTCTTATTGATTGATAAAAAATAAATAGTAACGGTGAAAGAATGTTAGCCAAATTGTAGGAAAATGAAAGTATCTAACATGTTCCTTTCGCCTTGATTGCCATGATGTGATATTAGTTTCGTGAAAAAAGAATGTTATAATGTCAGTTAAAGAAAAAAACAATACAACAGCTGAATTGCTTCTCTTAAACTGGTAATTTAAGTTGAATACTCTGAACGTGGATAACTCCTAATCATTTAGCGCATCAAAAACCAACGTGTATCATTCGAAAGTAGGTTCATGACAAAATAAATGGAATAGAGAATGAAATTCAGATATGAGATAAGGATGAATTAGAAAAGGTCAGTAAGGGCGTACGAAAATCATAACCTGATTTATTCGTCATCATCTTCTTCATCACCGTTCATAATTCTACCCTTGATGTCCTTCCACAACTTACCCTTGTTGTGGTTTTCGTACCAAGCAGTGATACCAGAGTCAAATGCAACTTGGAAAAGGAAGGTAGAAGCAAAGACGGTACCGACGAAGACGGAGTTTCTCTTGAAGATAGTGTTGTAAAGAGTAGAGGAGAAAGACTGTAAAAATATTTTATTGTTAGTAAATTCGTTCAATTTCAATGCACGGGATCTCAAACAATCGAGACTCAAAGGGGATTTGTCCATCTGGAAAGTTCCTAAAACGCTTGTCTTATGTATACCAGACATAGTAATGAGACCTAATACTGCTGCAATACCGTTATGGAGATATCGGATATTTCGAGCCTTAATCGATAGAACAACATACGCTATTGTTCATATCTCTCAATAGATCATAAAAACCAACTACTGCAGTCAATAGCATAAGAAAAGAATTTGTTGTAATACCATAATATAACAATATCTTAATACATCCTTTTAATATCTTTTCATCCAAATGATACAATTCTCGCGAAATCACCCCTGAATTAGACTATCCAAACCGCTTGAAAGGTTTCCATTAAAACAAATATCCCATGTGTGTTATTATGATGCACATACCATTTCGTAGACGTGAGTTCTGGTTACTTTAGTCGTTGTTTGCAACTCTGTAACTATTGTTGATAGTGCATGCAGTAGTGATAAATCACTTTTAGTTTGAACATGAATTTTATCAAAAACTTGTAAAAAATATCGGTCCAAAAATATAATTGGGTCGTAATTAGTGACATCACGTGATACATTTTTTTACAAAAGCATATTGAGGGCCTGTGTTGATGAAGGTTGGCGAGGGAGAGAGGGTGAGAGAGTGAGAGAGGTATAGAAAGCACTGAACGTATTAAACAAAGTAGTAATGTTTATATTTGATTATCAACATATATAGAAAATCAGGCTACTAAAACTATGTAAAAAAGCTTTGCTTTATAAGACGATCATTCCACTTGATTAATATCGTCTGCTGCGTCGTGGAAATTCGTGTCTTCGTCAGCGGAGCTGTATTCGGTTTCTTGTTCCTCCAAACCGTCGTCTTGCTCATCATCATCATCATCGTCATCATCATCCTCTTCACTATGATGTGTATCTTCTCCTCCATCCGTGTGACCTTCATTATCAGGATCGTCTCTATTTCTGTTTCTTCTCCTAAACAGTCCGTTCATAACGTTTCCTTGTAGTTGTTGGATGATATCTTCAGTGGTTGGAATTTCACCATCTACTCCATCACCAGCACCTCCTCTTAAATTTGCTACAAATTCGAAAAAGTCATGTATGTCGCCCCGTTCCGTAGGCAACCTTAAAGGCATTTCTCCGCCAAATGGTCCTCCATTGATACGAAGCTCAATTTCAGGTTCTCTAAATCTGAGTTCTGGAGCCTCTTCATCAATGAGATCTTCATCGTTAAACAGCTCTTCATCGCTACTATCACCTCCTGCATTAAATGCTGCTCCGGGCCTCCAGAACATATTCCTCGTAAACGCACGATTGTTAGCCATGGCAACTCTGAATTCGTCACCCATTACTCTGCTAATATAACCTGGAATTCCGTTAGATATCCATAGCCTTGTTAAGTGTTCATACCTTGCCAAATTTAATACCGTCAAATCACCACGTTCTATAGCATTCCTACCTGATTCACCATGTGCGTTCAAGTATGGTGCAGAAATATTCACCGTACAGTTTGGTTTACTCAAGTAAAGACATACTTGACTGATATTAGGTATCAAAAATAGTCCGCTTGGCCCATGAGAACAACGCTCCATATGTTTCTGCATTTCCAAACCATCAGTACGAGCGTGTATTTTAACTCCACATATTAAACAAATCTTGTAATCCAACCTGTTTACAGTGTTCCGGAGCTTTTGGTCGTTCTCTTCACGTAATAAAACATTCATATTATTGGTCACATATGTGTTCAAATGAGTGGCCAAATCTGCCAATTTAGTGATGTTGCAGTATTCATGAGGGATGTTAACCAAAAAGCGCCCATCCTCTGGTGGTTCCAATGAATCTCTTAGAAGGTCATCAAAGCCGACACCTAAAAGAGATTTTATAAGTTTTAAAAAGTGTTCCTCCTTGTTTCCAGCAACAGAATCTCTCACAATATTGACACCATCAATGTTGATATCATCTTCTCCACTTAAGAATATATTCAATACTCTTAGAAGAATTAATGATCTTCGTAAGGTTGGTACTAGATCTGATACCAAGAAAGTGTAGTATAGATCAAGTGTATGTTTATCAATATCAGAGCCAGATAAAAGTCCTGAACCTAGGATCATTTCCTTCAAAGGCTCCAAGAATGGGCTGGAGTCAAAACAAGTCTGGGCTTGTAACTCCTGCTCATGCTTTTTAAAGAAATCAACGAAAGATATCGTAGAACCTTTGACCCGCGCCTTCATGACGTTCATTAGGCAACCTCTCAATGGTTGTTTACTTCTCAATGCTCTTTCAACGATATAGAAGAATGATAACGTTGGAAGGTTGCTATTTTCGACCTCCTTATGGAATTTTTCAACAATTTCCTCCGTGTCCTCTGTAAACCGGGCATAAACTGACAGAGATTTAAGTATATTGTACAACGTCTTGAATTTCTGCTCCTCACCCACAACTAATGTTCCAAATGGATCTTTTGATAGTCTAGATAGCATTTCTAACATGCAAATGTTGTTACAGAATTGGAGTGAAAGAGTCAAAAATCTGTCTTGAATCCAAAAAGGCGCGTTACGGTTAGACCTAGAGTTTTGAGTAGAGTCCTTGAGTGCTATAACAATACTTTCAACGCTCTTGTCCAATTCTGGAACAGCATCTGCAAAAATCTGAAGAAGTGGTTCTTCAATTCCTTCGAGGAACTTCCGTTTCAACAAAGATCCTCCTGCTTCAATATTCATAGTATCAACAGGGATGACTGAATTACAATACGTTTGACACAAAGGACAGATAAATAGATCAGTGCTGTAACGTTTTTTGTCAATGTAGTGTTTGAAGCATCTGTAATGTACGGTATGATTACAAGACACCATTAGTTTTCTGGTATTTTCTGACATGATTTGCTTAGAATCGTGTTCCTTTTTCTTGTAGAATAATTCTGTATTATAAGTACCCAAGTGTTCTGAGTTATCAAATCCATTCCATGGCTTGTACATTTCCAAAGGATTAGGTTCGGAGTTCAAAAAGATAGGCGAATAACTTTGATAAACTGGGATTACAAAGAAATCATCTGATACATCACCATGACATAATGAACATTGGAACTCATGTGTACAAGTGGCTAGATTTGTTTCAGAATCCATATCAACATCCTCATCATTATCAGCATACTCTACATGCTTATCCATGAATTTTTGTTGTTGTCTCGAAAATCTGTTCATAATTTGCTGTTGACGTTCTTTTGCCAGTCTTCTTCTGCGTTCTTGCTCCGTTTCTTCAAAGTTTATACCTTGGTTTGCTTTCCTTGTCTTATAATCTGCAATATATTTCGTACCAAAACATTCAGCTAAAGATTCCAAGATTGCGGTTGGTCTCTTCATAATCATATTCTCAAGAAGGTAGTCAGCAGTAGCCACAACATTTTCAGAGAAGGATCCACCTTCAGAATCAACGATACTCAAAAGAAGATCACAAATTGGTTTGTTTATGTATGTTTCAGGAAGCGAGTTTTTACCATTAACCATTTCATCATCTTTGAAAATGGCATGAATTAGATGAAGCAACTCATATGTGAAAGAGAGGCCTGGATCAGATACCGCCAATTTTAAAAGTTTGTAAATGAGCTTCGCAAAGACATTTGTTCTAGTAAAGTTACCCAAATCGCGAATACGATCATCTAACTCGTCAAGTCCAAGTAGTTGAGGTTTAACAACCATTTTTGCCCGCTTTTCTTTATTATCAGTGAGATGAGATTCGACTATCGTAGCACTGTGTTCAAAGTCATTGCCCATATTGAGGAGCCTTAAAGTATCAATACTCTTGTAAAGTTCCTTCTTTAATTTGAAAACACCGTTATCCTCCAATCCTTTTGGCTCAATATATGTTGCAACCTCTTCCAACGCCATATCAAATTGAGAAACACTCTCCGTGAGATAATCTGGTATATCGTTTAACAAGTCAGTATAAGATAAAGGTTCAGCGTATAACTTGTAGATAATAGCATTTTTGATATTGTACAATTGTCTCTCTTCTAGTGAGTCGAACTTCTTATAGAAATCTCTTTCGACTAGCACCTGATATAGGAATGCGATAAACTGTTGAATAATAGAAGGAAACTTGTCTTCGTAAACGGTATTTGTAGAAGATACACTTCCATCAAACCATTCCAATAATTCCCAACGATCCAACATGTTATAAATAACTCTCTGAATGTCATCGTTTTCGACCAAAAATGCTAACTGATTTAATTGAATGTCTCTACTGTAGGAACTCATTTCTGGATTGTTCTTATAGTATGCAGACTGATGAAGAACAGACATACCATTCCGGACCCAAAATCCAATATCTATTTGTGAGCACAATACAACTGATCTCAATGCAAAGTCTGATATCACAAGATAATCTTTTGATTGCGATAGTACACGAATGGATACTTCCAATGGGACATGTTGAACTAGGAATGAAAATAGGGTATGAACAGGATTCATGAAGGATACTCTTTCCTTACTAATTTGGAACTTGATTATCTCAAAGTCTTTGTATATTTTATAAGGCAAATTCCTATGTCCGAGGAAGGAATCCAATAGGTTTATAGCACCAATTAGAAGTTGCTCATCGATGAGATCTTTTGATTGTTGTAACACTTTGTCAAATGTTTGAATGATACTGTAAATTGAAGTTGTGTATTCCAAATAAGGTATGAAATGTTGATCCTCTCTTAAGACATGATCACCTTCCTTACGTTTAATTTTCCAAGCACCGTTGAAAAGTTTACAAAGGGTTACAATCATAATGAACTCTTCGGGTTTCAACAAAAGGTTAGGATTTGTTATTTTACTGAGTAGAGTTTCCACAGCATATAGACCCTGCTTGAACGAGATACTATAACTTTTGGAAGGATTACTTCTTTGGACACGTTGCCATACTAAAGTGCCCTCATCCATAGTCGAAAAGTCAACAAATACATCAATCACCGACCATATCACATATTTAAAGTGTCCACTTTCAAATATATTATTAGCAGTTGTTGGACATGTGAATAATTGAACAACACTTTCTCTTAAAGAGGTTAGTTGTGGCTCTCGGTCCATATATGTAACACTTCTTGTCATGTGTGGGAAAATCTCAACAAGTTGGTCGCTGAACATTGGCTTGAAAACCGAACTTGAAGCTAATGTTGGAATAATCAAATCTTGAACAATTTTTCTAAGCTTCTTCCAATATCTATTTTCTAGGAACAAGATGTACTGTAGTCTGGAATTAGCATATTCATGGTTGTCTTCTGCTATAACTTTGTTCAAAACAGGAGAAATAGTATTCATGTCAGAAGGGTCAAGGGATTTGTGTCTACCTAACGGGATTTTCACTCCTTCACCCAATACGGAATGGTCTGCGTATAAATATGTGTCGTCTGCCATATAACTATCAGAAAAGTAATCTCTAATGACCGGTGTCATATCGACAGATCTATAAAGAGGGTCATACTGAGAGCACAACACTCTTCCAATTGCATCTCTGAAAAGGCTTTGGAAAGTTGAATTTGGAATATTCAAACAGTCATTGATCCACATTATGCAGTATTTGGATGCTTCTTGATGCACGTAGTCGTTCCACTGTGTGAGGGTACAACTTATTCCATTGCTTTGAATAGAGAAGAAACCTCCGATCAAAGAAGATATGTCAACGCTGCACCTCAATAACGATCTTCCCTCAGAGTCTATCTTTGCTGTCAACAAATCAATATGTTTATTATCGGCACCACCTTGTCTTATAGCTGCGGATGCTTGTGAGTAGTTGTGGAACTCATCGTTGTATATCAATATCGCATAGTCTTTACAAATTGACAACGGATTGAGCGATGGCGAGCTTTCGCGATGCGAAGGGTGTTCCTTATCCACGTACCTGTTTCTATATGCCAATCTGCTCAACAAATCAGCCTGTTCGTTGTACTTCCCATTTTGCACAAAATACCTGAGCTTTGAAAGAAGCGGCTTTTGGATTGTTGGTAATGGCTCAATGTTTTGATTGAAGACGTCTATGAAATGGTCGAATAGTTCTATAAGCACGCTTTCCAAGATCTTAGAAATCCTCCCGTCGCGATCTTCGAAGCCGTCGGTATCAGACTCGCGCCCTTCCTCTGCCTTACAGAACAACGTATGGTTCCACGCTTCTTTATCTCCACAGTCGCAGATACCGTTGTTGAACTCGGTGCAAATTGTCGTATACACATGGTGCCCAGTATGATCCTTGGGATTGAAACAGTTCACACACAATACACACGTATCATCGAAAGAACACTCCTTACATCGATATATCGGCTCGCCTACTTTAAACTTCGCACCACAGATCCTCCCTGCGTGACTAAACTTCGAATGCCCTCCGTTCTCATCGATCCTATACCACGGCTTAGAATTAAGCTTCACCTCCATAGCTTCCTCCACGCTTCTAGGAAAGTCCTCCTTCTGCGTCGCAGTAAACATATGCTCCAAGAGCCTGCCCTGATCGGATATCATATAGTACAAATACCCATATATAAAGCTTTTCAATTCTTTATCCATAACTGCCCTTTCCGCAGAACCCTTTAAATCCGAAAATGCAGGCCTGCAATGGACACTGGCTAACGTGTCCCCGACATGTTGCCGCAAATACGGCTCCACACCAATAGAATCGTTAATCATCCTCTCACTCTCTGTAGAGCGGCCTTTTGCTCCTCAAAACTACTAATTATTCCTTGTTGTTATCAGATTGCTAGATTCGATCCTTATTTGAACCGAATTTCCTCCAAAAAACTAAAACACAAGATTCAAACACCAAATTATTCAAACTCTTGATATCACCAATGTCTCCACTCCAATATCTCTTGTCTTTGCTCTTTCTCGCTTTCTTTCTCCCTCTCTTTATTTCTTCAGGTGCGCTTAATTTTGAAAGGTTGCTTGCTTGCTGCCCATATATATTCATCACTTTTTCCACTTTTCATATATATACATTTTTTTCTATGAGCTTTCTTTCTCTCTCTCTATGGGCTTCTCACTACTAGAAATGATTTGTAAAAACAAGGAAGGCGCTGCGCGCCAGTCACACAGCAAAAAAGCACACCACAGCGTGAGCCCCGGGGGGGGGGGAGTTTAGAAAACCACAGCTACCGCGCCTTATAGCCGCCAAACCGACCCTTTGGGGGCCCGCCTAGCGTCGCCAACTCGCTGCTGCGACGCGACGAAGCGAGACACCAGATCTGCATCCCAGTCACGTGACACAAACGGTCTTGTGCTTCTTCTCTCGCTCTCTTTTTTTTTTTTTTTTTTTTTTTTTCCTCCCTCGAATTTTCTCTGTCTGTCTGTCTGTCTGTTTGTTTGTCTCTCACTAGTGTTGCCCCCCCTTAAAGCACACAATGCCCATACAAACTGATCATACAGAAGCGGTTCGGAGTCTAAAGGCAGGCAAAAGACGTGTCCTGGGGCTTGAAAGACGCCTGTTTTCGTCTACAAGGCGAGTTAAACATACATACACGTATACACGTACATACACGGTCGCGATTTTGACTCCCGCTGTGAGGAAGCGCGGCAGAACCAGAAGCCGCGCTTCACTTTGTGTTGGCGGTTCTTAGGTGGCAAATCTTGGTAACTAAGAAAAACTAAACTAATAAAGTAAAAAGAGATGCGCCCTAGTTTTGAAAATAGAAAACATAAATAAAATAAGAAATGAAATGAATTGTGATTAGAAGGAAAGTGAAGAGTAGAAGAGCGGTAGAGAAGGTTGAGTTTGCAGGGAGATCTGTGGTTGAGATTTTTCGGAGGCCAGAGGATAGAGAAAGAAGCTGGTATTCTTTGAAATCCCAACAGGATGAGCCAGTCAGTGGAATGCTTGCGTGATTTTTTGGTTCACTATGCTCATTTCTGTGGGTATAAGTACAATGACATGTGTTCTTTCTATCTGTGGAAGGTGCTATCTAGGTGTATGGAGAGGGATAGCGAGGAGATCAAGTGGGAGGAGCTTATGGATGTTTTTGGGTCGAATGAGTGGGAGAGCGGGGGATTCAGGAAGATTAAATTGAGATCAGATTGGCGCGAGTCGTTTATTCCCAGGAGAAGAGTGAATGAGCATCGGGGGTCGCAGTGTTCGAAGCAGTGCCACGGGACGGAGACGGTGTATTACTGTTTTGATTGCACGAAGAATCCTTTGTATGAGATATGCGAGGAGTGTTTTGACGAGACGCAGCATATGGGCCACCGATACACGTCGCGCGTGGTAACGAGGCCCGAGGGGAAAGTGTGTCATTGTGGGGACATATCCGGATATAACAACCCAGAGAAGGCGTTTCAGTGCAAGATTAGCAGCAACAATGTCAGGGTAGACCTGTCGCCCGATGATATGTACGAGGAGAACTGGATAAGTACCTTTTCGCAGGTGCTGGATTACGTCATCGATTGTTGTTATGCATCGCTGGATGCGGATGAGAAGATCAAGCATGAGAACGTCGAGTCAATTCCAATTCAGGATTCCCATGGAAATATAGAAACGTTCTCAGATAGGTATGCACTTATATTGTACCAACACGAATGCCACATTCACATCCAGGACGTGGCCAGGAAGATATCGCAAACTTTGAAGAAAGACATCGGGTTTGGCACGTACGTCTTGTCCCAATTCGACCCCGATGAGCACTTCACAATCGTGGCAGAATCCACAGACAAACATTCAATGCTGAAACTGAAAGATTTACTCGCTGCACAAGACATACCGACGCATTTGTTAAATAGTTCGAACGTCTTCAAAAAATACTTGGTTAGCGAGTTGTGCCGCTGGCTACACCATTTCGCAATAAACAACTCCTCCGTGATATCGGGGAAAATGTCCCTCCGGCTTGCCTTCATGGAGCAATACCACTCTAACCTCATGGCAACTAAACCATTCAAAATTAATATTCTTGGAAACTTCACTGTACCGCAACAACAGCACAACACATTCCCATGGATTAAACCCTGGAATTTTCAGCACAATCGTGACGAGACACACGACTCTCGTGTGCTGGCTACCATGATTCGATATGATCAGAAAATTAAAGAGACAGATACACCAAATTCAACTTGTAGATACCTTCCCTTATCGGGATCCCGGTTCCAGTACTTCATTACCCAATGCGTTACAGCTTTCTCTCATTTTACGAGATTAAGATTACTAGAAGTGTTAGGAACCATCTTTAGCGTGACAGATGACTCGAAAAAATGCTTGGCTGCTCAATACTTGGACGTGTATTGCAACGTGCTATACGGAACCATTGTTTTCGATTCAAGTGGCTGTAAACTTACTTTAATGAGCACGCTAGCGCAATACATATTTCCATCACCGGCTATCGCCAACATGATTATCAACTCTGGTTTCATAGAGAGATGCTTGGCTTTCAGTTACTCTATCATGCCATCGGACTCGGAAATAGTCCATAACTCTTCACCCATCCCTTTGAGTACAGACTTCAAATTACCACAAACAGTCATCAAAAACAAAAAAACAGTTATTTGTTTTAAGGATATCTACCAAACAATGTGCACAAATAACAACCCAGAATCCGTCTTTGCTAATAAATCGTTAGTAAAGGCGATCTCAGAATGCTTTTTCTCGTTTAACACTATATTGCCGCTCAAACGTGAAGCAGTTAAACATGTTCAATATGAAAACTTCGATTTCTCTTCCTTTTATTTCTTCTTCTCATCTATCTTAATCATGGTAGATGGGTTCTTAAGAAATATATCACTCGTGATGGACCCCATAAAGAGAAAGGAAATTGTTTCATCATTATTAAAATCATCTATTGATAGACAATTGGCATCTTTAGACAAATTTCGTTCTCCGGTTTCAAATATTAACACAAATTTCTTCAATGCCAGTGTTTGTAATGTTCGTTCCCAAATTTTCAACTTCCAAGTAGGCTCCGATATCCAAAACTTTTTCAATCCAATTTCGTATTACATTAAATTTATCTTGCAATGGAGTCAATGCGGAAGGTACGAACCCCTACCCGAATCTTTGAACAATGCGATCAAATTTAGCGAACTTCTACCATCTGCATCAGAGTGTTTGTGGATTGCAGAACCTTCACTCTGTACCCTAGTTATGATATCTCAAATTGAAGTAGGGTTTTGGGTGCGTAATGGATCTCCAATTCAACATCAGCTAAAGATGTACACACGGTACAGTATGCGTGAATTCACATACTTTAGTGATTTCTTTCATGTACAACTCTCTATGTGCTACGCTAACCCGCAAGATTTTATGGTAAATTTCCTTACAAGATGGGGACTTAAGAATTGGGCCGAAGGAATTCCAATCGATAACTACCCAGAAGAGCCATTGACAGTTGCAATGACGGAACAGTGTATTCTAACCTTAATTCGACTGTTAACTGAGACTAGAGCTCTATGCGTTTCCTCATCAGTAGAAGGATTTGAAAGCACTATGAAATCAGAAATTATACACTCTTTGTGCTTCAGAAATTGTACCTATAGTTCTCTAGTAGAGGCAATTCCAGAACATGTTACAAAACATCCAGCCTTTGATCTTTACTTGAAGGAATTTAGTGATTATCATAAACCAACTGGTATTTTTGAAACTGGAACTTACAGTTTAAAGAAACAATACAGGAAAAATGTTGATCCTTATTTTATCGGATTTTCCTCAAGTAAAAGATACGAGGCAACTATACTTGTTAGAGAAAGGATGAAGAAAACTCATGGTATTTCATTCAACGATACTTTTGTTCCAGCTGTCACTGTAATAGATCAACTAAAAGATACTCAGTACCGTAATCTCTACCAAATTACTTCCACCGATATTTTTGGTATATTTATCAAAAATACATTAGTGCATACTATGAAGCTCAAACAGGAATCATTATTGGGTAAAGTCTTACATTTAATTCACCTCTGCATTATAAACAATTTGACTGAATTTTCAAAGATATTCTGGCGAGAATATCACTTAGATGAATCTGAAAATGGTTTCTATCATAGTATTGGGTCGTTGCTTTACTACTTCCTTTCTTCTGAAGATTTCAATTATGAAAATGGAAAAATAAGGGAAATATTTAGGTTCTTAAAAGACAGAGCTCCTCATATCAATGTCAATGACTACTTATTTGAACAAACTCAGGGTTATGATCCTAGAGTCTTATTCACCGATATTAGTGAATCCGAAAACGATGAGCATACCAAGAAAAAGATACTTGCTAAAAAGAGAAGAGAAAAGATGATGCAAAAGCTAGCAAAACAACAACAAGAGTTTATGGACAATCACAATGTTTCAACAAATGATTTTGGTTCGCAAGCTATAAACCTAGAAACATCTGATATTGATATCTCATGGAGCTACCCCGAAGATGATTGCGTCTTTTGTACAATGCCAAAGGATTATGACGTTTTATCATACTTCGTCTTTATTGAAAGAGGTCTTACTTCAATCGATGTTTCCCTCGAAGATAATTCCAAAAATCTAAAATTCGGACCAGTATTAACCGCTTGTGGTCATTGTGCACACTTTGGCTGTTTGTTATCGCATATGAAATCCATTAGAAAGAATTTAGGCCAAATCACAAAGAATACTAGAGATAACTATGGATTATCCACTATTACTTGTGCATTATGCAAATCCATGGTGAATTCTTTTATACCTCTTTTGAAAGGCATGCAACATTGTGCAGACTACAACTCCAAGAGTCTCCTAACGCGTCATAGTTTAGCATTAATTACTGAACTCAGTGGTATGAAGTTCTCACTTCAAAACGGTTTTATTGCCAGTTGCACATTATTAGCAAATACCATTGCCAACCTGGAACTATCCTTGAGGGAATCTAAACATAAATTCATCATTAATAAGTTAAGCAATAGACAGGTCACAAGCCTACGACTTCTAGATGATTTAATAAGTGTTGGCTTAGAAAAAAGATTGATTTCAGCAAGTGGCCGCCGTATCAAGGATCCTTTCTTATCATTTTGCATATCTATTCATCTTTTCTCAGGAATTAAAGTCGTCACAGATTTGTTAAGGCGCAAAGTAATCGAGGAACTGACACTGAGAGTGAACGATCTTGTAAGTTTGTCGTATCAACAAATTGTTCCGGAATCATCTTCTAAAATAGACTTCGATATTCCATGTAGCGATGTCATATCCCAAATTATTGTGACAAGAATTCACAGTATCCAAGATATTGAACAAAATAGTATCTCGGAAGCAGAAAGTTTCTTCCGACGTAACCAGAAGGCACTTATCAATTTATTCATGTCCCATTTTTTGATCTTTTTGAGGAAAGCATGCGTTGCCCTTCATTGCAAGTTCATTAATGAACAGAAAATGCTCTTTAATTACAAAAACTCTAACGAACTCGAGACGATGTTAGATCATTGTAACCTTCCTTCTTTCTTGAATCTACTTCAAGAAATGTTCTCCATTTTCAGTCAATCAACTTCAACTAGTATCAAAATAACGAATATAATGTCGTTCAAACCTCAACTGCCTATATCGTCGCCCTTTATTAATCTACCAGAAGTTCTGTCAAACCTATCGAAATTAACGGATTCGGAGTTGCATTTAAGGTTCCGTGCATTTAAGGAAGACATATCAATATGCATGTTTTGTGGAACTTCTTGTGGTCTTCAGAGATCATCATTGTTACACTTCTCGCGCTTAGGTCAATGTACAAATCATTACTACAACGAGTGTAAATTCAAGTCTCCTTACGCGTGCTTTTTCATTCTTAAGAGCAATGTTATATACTTGGGTTACGGAAATCAAGGCTCTTTTTACCAAACACCCTATGTGAACAAGCATGGCGAAACAGACGAGGATTATAAGCTAGGAACCCCGGTTTTTTTCAACGAAGCAAGGTATAAGCATTTCATTCAGGATATCGTAATTCCTGGAAAGATTCCTCATTTCATTAATCGTGCGAATGATAAAACTGTAGATTTGGGTGGTTGGGAATCAATGTAAAAGACATTTTAACTTATTCATACAACAGCAACAAAAAGTCTTCTATTTCTTCCTAACTCCGTTTTATGCATATCCAATACATACTTAATATTTTACTATACCCTAGTCTTTTCTGAGAAAAGGCTATGAAACGCTAGCATCACCATATCTTATATATGCAACTCAGCAAGCATCATGGCTTGCAATTCCTACTGTCAATTAAACTTCACTTTTATATTTCTTTGAAAAGCGAGAATTTGAATTAAACGGCAAAAGAATTAAACTATTCTCAAGTACATATTGGACTATATACCGGTTAACTAGTAACAAATCTATTGGGAACCTTCCAAAGTAGTATCCTTGAGCTGTTGTGTTACTTCTTCGGTAGCAGGCTTAGCACCTGGGTAACGGTCACCCTTGTTCTTAGGCTTTTTAGCCTTCTTAGTCTTTTCAGGTACTGGAGCTGGATAACCCTTGGCTTCAGCTTCTTGGAATTCTGGGTTGTTCTGGAACTCTTCTCTAATAGGAGCTAGCAATTCATTGATAGCTTCAGTGACACCGGCTTTCAAATCTGGAGGAGCCAATTTTTGTTCTGCGAAATCTTTCTTGATATCATCTATAGAGGAGTAAGAAACTGGACCACCGAACTTTTCAGGACGATCGATGTCAAATTTGAAGTAGTTGGCACCGTGCTTCAATTCTTGAATTGGAGCAACGACGAATTCGATAAAGGATAGCAAACCATTGTCTTCAACGACACCTGGTGCACAGAAAGCACTGTTGATCTTCTTCTTAACTTGCTTTGGTTCTTCCAAAATGTCGATCTTAGAGTTTGGATCAGAAGCAGACATTTTACCACCTTGGCCCAAACCTGGGACCATAGGGTTCATTAAGTGAGCTCTCTTCTTGTAACCAAGCTTACCCAAGTTTTCCTCTGCCAACACAAAGATCTTTCTCTGGTCAACACCACCGAATTGGGCATCGACACCGAGATGCTCCTCGTCCAATGCTTGCATTAATGGGTAAATCAAACCACTCAACAATGGATTGTCCACTTGCTTCACAACATCCGCACCAGCTCTTTTGGCATCGTTTTGAGAAACAATGTTAGATAGCTTGAAGATATCCATCACGTAATCGGTAGATGTTTGGTAAGAAGAACCGACAACGAACTTCAACTTTTCAATTGGAACATTGATGCTCTTCAAAATAGCCTTGATCACAAGTTCATAGTACTTGGCTCTGTAGGAAACAACCTCTAATGACGCCTTCATGTTGTCCAAAAACGCATGCAAGTCTGCCAACAAAACTGTCACCTCACATCCTGCCTTCAAGAAATGTGCCAACTTCGTCATTGGAACGAAGTAACCACAATGTGGTCTACCTGTTGGTGCTGTACCCCAGTACAACTTCAAAGGTCTCTTTTCAACCTCCAAAACATTCTTGATGATTTGTCCGTTAAGAACTTCCTGCAAATTCTTGGTAATTAGCTCGTATTGCTCCTTAGGATCAGTAACAGATGACATTGGTTTGACTGATTGATTCTTCTTCGAAATGCTAAAATATCTTGTCCTATCGCTTTCGCTTCTAATCTGCTGCCACTAACAGATCCTCGATCTAGAATGTAAAAGTGAGACCACCCTTCTGATATGATTTACGTCTCCACTGACACAACTCAACCAAACCCTTTTATGTCTTTTCATTCTTCTGCTGCAAATCCTGTTATGAGTAATGGTGAAGCTGAATCTGATGTCGAAACTGCGTTACGAATCGTCCATGCTGAAGAGAAATGAAATGAAATGGGAAATTCGATGCGACCATTCCACAAAAACCCGTACATCGCATATTGAATCTAGTTCACGTGACTTGGAACTTCTGTTCATAGGTCCTTATTACCACCTTGCATCGCCATATGTAAGGTTTCATACATCTGGGACACGGTGGATGGTGGTTCCTAGTATGTTTCATGCCGAGGACCTAACTGGACAGCGCATTTCGACTCGAGAAAGGCTATTTATTCCCCTATTATGGCTTTCGACCTGGTACATTACATTGAAAAGTTGTTAAAAAAGAGGAATCAAATTAAAATATGCTTAATGAACTTAATATAATTAATGGCAACTTGAAAGAGCAAAAGAGTTTGAGAAAGTGGGACTCAAATACGGAGTCTTTACCATTGGAAAGTGGAGTATTATAGCAGGAAAGTGTAAACATTCGATAGGTATACTGAAATGTCGGCTCCACTAAAGTCTGATGATGCTTCTCCCTTCATCAAGAGGGACCAGATGAGAAGAGAGTTCTTGAAGGCAAGACAACGGAGTAACAATCCTAGACCTATGGTGAAGAAGGAAGATCCTGAGCAAGCCGAGGAGGAGGCTCGTAAGTTGCTTCAGCCTGAGGCTCTTTCTAGAAGGGTGAAGAAGGAGCCTGGGAAGTCTGGGTACAGTGAGTTTCCATTGCGTGCTATTGACATGCGGGAAAATGAGAATGTGAAGACCAATTTGGTGAAGTTCCAGTCGAAGAAGCCTATTGATCCTCAAGATTTCCATTTGCCAATCAGATTGCATCGGAAGGATACCAGAAACTTGCAGTTTCAGTTAACCAGAGCCGAAATTGTGCAGAGACAGAAGGAAATTGCCGAGTTTAAGAAGAGGCAACTGGAGGAGGCCGGTGGTTCTACTGGCAGTGCTGGTGCAACCAACAACTCCACTCCAACACCATTCAACGCTAACAATCGCTCGGGCAATAGTAAGCAGTCTACTCCGGTAGCACACCAGGGCAACTCAACTGCTTCCGTCACCCCTATGAATACTAATACTAATACTAATAATACTACTACTACTACCACTAATAATAATAATAATGGAAACACCAATGGTGCGACTGACCCCAATAATCCAGGTGCAAAAGAGGGATCACCGTCTAATATTTTAACTCCTCTTGAAGTAGCAGGCCCTGCAGAAGATCCTACTAAGGTGGGTATGGTCAAATACGATGGTAAGCCAGAACCTGAGGTTCATGAAGAGGGCACTATAGATCCTATGGCCGACATTGCCCCTCATGGAGGCGGAAGATTTAAAAGGGGTAATTCTAAAAAGAAGACTAGACAATTGAAGAGACTCGATGAAGAAGCGAAGAGACTTAGATTTGAAGAATTTTACCCATGGGTCATGGAAGATTTCGACGGTTTTAACACATGGGTGGGTTCTTACGAAGCTGGTAACTCTGACTCGTACGTTCTATTGAGTGTGGAAGATGATGGGAGCTTCACAATGATCCCTGCAGACAAGGTGTACCGTTTCACAGCAAGAAACAAATATAATACTTTGACCATCGAAGAAGCGGAAAAGAGAATGGAAAAACACAAGGAAGGTGCCCCTCGTTGGTTCATGAAACATTTAGATGAATCTAGTAAAACTACTACAAGATACGATAGAACATTAAGAAGACTAAGGGCTGTTGATGGTAATACAAGAAAAGCAGACGAAGACGAAGATCGTGACGACAACTCTGAAGTCGAATTAGATTATGATGAAGAGTTTGCAGATGACGAAGAAGCCCCAATCATAGATGGTAATGAAGAAGAAAACAAAGAATCAGAACAAAGGATCAAGAAAGAAATGCTACAGGCCAATGCTATGGGGCTTCGTGACGATGATGGAGAAGAATCAGATGACGAATTGTTTGGCGAAAAGAAAATTGACGAAGAAGGTGAAAAGGTCAAGAAAGCTCTTCTGAAAACAGATCTGGGTGCTCTATATGAGTCTGATGAGGACGAGAATCCATACTTATCACACTCAGAAGAAGATGAGGAACAAAATGAGGAGAAAAAAGACTCAGATAAGGAGAATGAAAAGCAAAGTCGTAAGTCGTCTCCAAAGAAGAAATCTTCTGACACACCTTCTGGCCCTCCAAAGCTAGTTGTTAAGAGTGTAAACCAACACATTGTGGTTCTACATGGAGAGAAGTCAGTGTTATCTAACTTCCCAGCCGGCGACTGGAATCCGAATGCCAAGAAGCGTGCTGCAGAGCCAACTTCGTCCGCACAGCCCGACAGCAAGAAATTAAAAACAGATTATTCTGATGCAGATCTATTAACGGAGGATGACATTATCAATGCCATCCAAGGTAAGAAATTGACACTAAAACAATTGATTCAGCAATTGAAAGAGAAAGTTAGCAAACATCCTGATAATAAGGAAAGGATGAAGGTATTTGTCAAAAACCTCGTGAAACTGAACGGTAAGTTCTTGGAACTAAGTAAATAATTATGGTTATAAGAAGAAGTCAATAAACGAATAAAAAATGGAATATTTTTTTTAAGTCACACAGTTCCATCCTCAGTATCTATTATGCTAAATAGTCGTTTTGTTTCTATAAAACATTATAAATAAAAATATTTGACGAAGCATTTTTTTTTTTTTTTTTACAAAACTTCTACAATAGCTTCATCATCATCTTCGGATTCTTCATCAACTTCTTCTGCCTCCAATTCATCTCCATCTTCAGCAGATTTTGAAACGATTTCTTCTATCACTTCATTTTCTGGTTCACCTCTCATCAACATATTAACTACTCTATGGCACACTTCCCCAATGTCTTCATGGTCAACATTTTTGTGTAGTTCTCTGATTAATGGATAGACGGACTTTGACCTTAAGTATTCTCTCCCAGCCCTTGTGGTACATAGAAGCAAAATACTTTCGAGGTGTACGCAAATAATTTCAGGAATTGGATCTCTCTGTTTATCTTCTGGCAAGAACTGAAGCTCATCAGGAAGATTGAATAAATCTTCTTCATCAATTTCTGAGTCCTTTGCGGATGCAATTGGTAATAGAATGTATGGCAAAAGATTAATATCTTCATTCTTCAAAAGAACTTCGTGTTTTTCGGAATCGAATAGAGAATTCTTGATGGTATATGCGACACCTTCTCTTCTAGTTTTACAATCGTATTTTTCTGTGAATACCAATAGCTTCTTAATTGGGATAACATTATCATATTCTTGTTCTTGAATGAAATATTCCCTACCCATCTTGAAACGAGATATGTCTGCAAAGAAGTAAGCTAGGTAATCAAAGTTGGCATATTTATTCAACTTTCTGTCGTATCCTTTAACAAAACAGTCCATCAAACAATCCATAACTTTATTGCTCTTGAAGACTTCCTTATCCAACGGAATGCCGTCATCTTCCCTCTTAACAAATGAGAAAACCTTAGTAACTTTGTCCTCCTTCGCAAGGTTAGACAATAGAATGCACATGATATCTGCGCTGGCATTGCTCAAATCACAGATCTTCCAGGAAAGGTATTCCAAGAATTCTTCATCGTCAACAATTAACTTTCTTGCTGTTACGTCATCACAAAGGTTCGCTAGAATAGTTGTCGACTGTTGCACAATAACCTTAGATTTGTCCTTAGCAAGGATTTTGAGATCTTTGATAGATCTGTAGTTATCATAACGGAAGATAGCTGCATTGGAACCGGTTGAAAAACCCACAAGGTTGTCCAATGCGATTTGTCTGACAGCTGGCTGGTCAGAATGCAAAAAGGATACAAGTTCTTCAAGTTGAGTTGGCATTTTTTTTTTTTACCTATTAATTCTTAATGAATTTTAAATTCCAACTCTCAACGTAATACTGATACAAACTCTACAAGGCTTACCTATATGTGTCTTATAAATCTACGATGAGTTTCATGCGATGAGCTTCATCGATTACTCGACTTTCTTGTCATGCTAGAAAAAAAAAAAGAAATCCTTAATACTGAAGTGCGGGTAATGTATATTTATATGAATGAATTAACGATCATCCAAAGGCTTGCTGCAAGTATCTTTAAATTCTAAAGCAGAATCGAGGAATTGTTGATTCTTGAAAGGGTTAAAGCACAGGCGAATAATAGTCAATTGATCATTTTCAAAGGATATATTAAAAATATCTAAAGGGTGGTTTTTGTATCATATCTGTCATTGGCTCTTTGCTGTCTAAGGGGAGGAATATCTGGTAATATTCTTAATTAGAAGTATGAGCTCTCCATTAATTGGTCTTTCATCTTCTGAAAGCGAGAGCTTCAATTGCAATAAGCTGTCTAAGATACACGATGGAACAATGCTAATGGCTGGACTCAGTGCTGGAATACTACAATTGGAGTCTTTTGCAGGTTTCGGGATGTTTTTGGGTGTTTACACATTGGTGAATCTACTATTTATAGGGTGGATGTGTAAATTCAAGCCCAGCTACTACTTTGGTACGCCAATCCAAACGATATGGCTCCAGCCTCTCTTCCGTGAGCTAGCAGGTTTTGTAATGACGTGGACTTTTGCCTTCACACTAGTAAGGTGAAGAACTTTATAGTCATTTGGATAGTATTTCCATCCTCTTTGTAGAACTATATAATATAATTTGCATGTATTAACAGGAAGATGATAAACAATATATACATTTAGGGAGTTAGGGATATTAATCTTTGAGAAAGAGAATTATGAATTCTTTTTCAATTTTCAATTGATTCATGCAGTCGTTGACGAAAGAACTGTAACAATAGAAGGTATAAATAAAAAAAAAAAAAAGCAAGAGATTGGTTACGGCTCTCAGATCTTAATGTTCTCAACTAGCGTTGCTAATTTTTCAACACTGGCTAGATGTCTATTTCCTAAAGTGTTATTTTTGTTGGATCTGTCCAAATAAGATCTGATAGCTATAACAATCAATCTTTCGTCGTTATCGGTTGCAACACCAACAAGTTTTTGAACGACGTAATTAGCATATTGGTCTCGCATCATTAAAATTAAAGGTGCACTATCCTCCAAATCAGCAGCATGTTCTTCATCCTTTGGAAGTATTTCATCCAAAATTTGTCTGATTTGGCTCTTGGATCCATATACTACCGATTTTTCAACAACGTTAGAAGCAAACTTATGCTTTGAAAATTCAACGACATTTTTACATATGGTGTCGATGATATTTTGTTTACTTCTTCCAATATGCACACTCGTATCGTCAGTACCGTGTTGCAAAATATGTTGAATGACATAATTCCCATATTGATCTTGAATCAAGAAAGGAATGAATTCATCCAAATCATTTAGAATATTGTCTTGGTCTTCTAAAGAACCGAATTCTAGCAATCTTTGGACCACTCTGCAACCGTAAGAGTGAGTCGAAAGATGATATATTTGTCCTTTCAGACTTTGCAAAATGAAAGGCAATTTTTCTATTGCGATACATTCAATGGCTTTTTGAATGACGTGGTTACCATTTTGATCCTTTATCATAACCAAAACACGATTGGAGAGTTCAGAAACAAGCGAGACCTTCTGATCTTCATCTAGGAACTCAAGTGCCTTTTGAATAACACGACAAGCATACATTTCCAAGGATAAGACTTCCATTTTGCCTCTGAATTGATCTACCAATACTTCCTTTTGGGTTTTAGTACCATGTTCGAAGAATTTTTGGATAACGTAGTTACCAAATACGTCATGAGACAATGGGATGGATTCGTCCCTTATTTCATTGAAAATTACTTCTTTTTCTGCATCGGAAGCGGTAGCTAGTTCTTGTTGGATAAATCTCGAACCATGTTGGTCTTTGCAGAACTCCAATGCAGACCCGTAAATATCACTGAGCTTGTAAACCTTATTGGTTGGGTTATTTCTGAACTCTTCCAATAGTGGTGATCTGATAATGGGTGGTTTGTTGCTTTGGCGAGCACCTTTCCCTTGGCGAGCTGGTTTAGACGAGCTTGGTGTCGAAGAGCCTCCATGTTGGGAGTTTTGTTGCGGTGTACCGTTCATCCTTGAAGGTGGAGGAGAAAATTGTCCATAATTTGGTTTACCATTATGAAGGTAAGGATTCCCCTTACTCTTTGTTGAGAATTTTGAGTCCGTACCTCTTTTCCCAGAGCGCGTTGTTTCTGCAGTTGAAGTAGAATCTTGTGCATTAGGATGGTTGTGAACTGGCACTCCTGGGGGAATGAACATGTATGGTAATTGTGGAATAAACGGTGGGCTCATAGGAGGTTTAGCTGCTGAATTTCCATCTGAATCATCGATTGCGTTCTCTTTTACTGGTGGGAACATGAAGGGATATGGAGTTGGGAATGGATAGTGTCCATTGGGTGGATGAGGCATCATTGGTGAAGCTCCTGCGGCCATATCAGTAGCACCATTACTGGCACCTGCACCGCCATTTTTCAGACCCTGTTGTTCGGCAGCATCACGAGTCGCAGATCCATCCACATGATCACCTCCAGTGAAAGAAGAAGCGCCACCATTGTTCACCTTGTCACCATGTAAACTTGCGTTGCCATCAGCGGCGGCATTAGCATCCTCTGGATTTTGGTCAGAAGGCATGCCCGGGAAGTGTGGATGAGGAGAGAGAACAGGTGGAATGAACATTGGGACGCCAAACTGGTTGAATGGCGGGTACCCGTAGTTATACTGAGGCTGCTCGATATTATTGGTGATGCCGGGGTCCTGATCATCCTTGCCATTACCACCAGCACCACCGTAAAATTGCCGGTTAGGCTGGTGCATCTGGTGGGATTGTGGTACGCCGGCTTGCTGTGCGTCCTGAGGTCTAAACACTGGTGCTGCTGCGACGTTCCAGATGGTAGTCGGGTTGGGCTCATTGTGCTGCATCGACAAACTTTCGCTAACAGACTCCAAGACATCTGAGGTGTCTGACATTCTTCTTGCTGCTGCTGTTGCTTGCATGGTAGTAGTGGAGCCCACTCTGGACAGGTGTTCCATGCCTGGACTTGCGGACGTTCTTCTGGACCCTGCGCCTGCTGCGCCAGACCCCACAGAGACCTGCTGCCCGGAAACGGTCTGGGACACAGGTGCCATATTCAACTCCACTTCGCGAGTTCCCTCTGCTAGAGCACGGCCAAACCTTTCGAAGAAGCCGGTGCCTCCACTAGACGCAACGTTTGCGGCACTGTTACTGCCAACGGTGCTACCGTTGTTATTGTTATTGTTATTGTTACTGCTATAGGCCTGAAACTGCGCTGTAAGCCCGCCTGCAATACTTGCCGAGTAATGGTTCATCGGGTTGAGTCTATTCTGGGCGTGCGATGACGTGTTCGCTGGAAGCGACACTCCACCCACGGAAAGCGTTGTTCTCCTCAACATCGGTGAGTTCTGGCTCGCGAAGAGTATTTCTGAATCCACATCGCTCCCGGCGTTACTATTGAAAGACGCTCTTCTAAACCCGCCAATCTGTTGCTGGGATTGTTGCTGGGCCTGTTGTTGTTGCTGCTGCTGGGATTGCTGTTGTTGAGACAGTTGCTGCTGCGACTGCTGCCTTTGTAAAGCCGGGTTTGACAGCGCAGAAAGCGACGAAACAATCGAAGCCAGTTCTGAATCTATCGGATTTCCAGCATCTTTACTGCCAGAACCCATCACGTCAGAAACGGTGAGCCCCCAGCCATCCATCTGCTCCGAAATGGACATTTTCGAAACTTAAAGGAAGAGATATAACAAAGAAATAAAACAAAAACAAAACCCACTCTGTATAAAACAGGTCTCTCTTCTTCTCGAATTCAATCTCAATCCTGATTCCAAGTGCTTCTAGTTCTAGTTCTAGTTCTAGTTCTAGTTCCAGTTCCAGTTCTAGCTAGCCTCTGTAGTGTACTATTTTCGATTTTGGCTCACTTTCAAATCTATCCGGTATTGACTCCCCTGTGGTTTCTGAATTTATTTCAAGTTTATTCCCAAAAAAAAAATATATATAGAATGTCCACACGATAGCTCAACCACTCTCAAACTCGATTCGATCTCGACTCGCTGCCCTCTTTTGTCTTGGTCTTGATCGTTTATCTTTGATCTTGGCCTTGGCCTTTGCCCTTCTTTTCTGCTGCTTACAAAAAACTAGCTAAAACTACAAAATGGTATTAATACAAAATTGATATTAATACAAAATGATATGGCGCATCATCGCACTGGCGGCGCTGCTCAAGACCGGCAAGGAAAAAACCAAAAAAAAAAAAAAAAAAACTAAATCGATAAGTCCAGCGAAGGACGGAGGCAGGGTAAGAGGAAACAAATTTCAATGCTTTTCTGATTCTCCGGGTAACTATAGTAGCCACCGGGTAACCTTGGGATCTCGTCCCTCTTTTACACGGGAAAAAAAAAATTAATCTAAAAATCTAAAAAATCTAAAAATTAAAAAATTAAAAAAAAAAATGCTGTGGAAAAGTCCAGCGCAAGGTTCCCGTGCTTACACCCCCCGGAACATCTCTTCCCGAGGCATCCCAGTCTAACAAACAGTCCGTCTCTCTGCCTGTCTGCCTGTCTGCCTGGCTTCACGCCTTCATACATTGTAGGATCTTTTTGCCAGTTGCAAGCTGCTCAGCTTGTCAGAAAATAACTCGGCATTCCACCCTGTACCACCCTGTATCTTTCTCTACCACTTGCGAATCATCCGAACCATCGCCCTCGTCTCACTCGTCATACACAGTAGTATCTATTTCCCACAGTAAACACTAGTAACTAACTAACTAACTAACTATAAACAAAAATCCTGGGATTGGCCCCACCCCGCCCCCAGAACTCCCCGCACCACCCAGAAGCCTCTTTTCGCATTTTCCGGAGATCGCCTGCGGGGCCGTCTGACATTCGTCTTCCCTCAGGCCAGAGCCAGAGCCAGCCCGTACCCAAACAACACAAAAATAAACACACACACACGCACACACTTCAGATCCACATTGCTTACCCATTTTCTTTCTTTTCCCAGCTATCTATCTCTTTTTTCTCTCTAGCTGGCCAACCTCTTTCTTTCTTTGTTTTGTTTGTTTGCCGGCATTCATTCAGCTCGAAGCCGCAATGGGCGCTGTAATCTGTGCGTGAAAAAAAAAAAAAAGAAGAGACGTTCAAATATATACATAGTATACATAAAGACGCAAGTATGCACTCCAGACTTATATGGAAAGTGAAAAGTGAAAAGTGGTCGAGTATATATTAGTATACTTTACGGAGTGGTAGAGAGAGCGTGTCAAGTGTCAAGAGTCAAGAGTCTAGTGTGTACTATTAGAGCTTGGGTTTTGGATTCGAGGCCAAAAGGGTTTTTTCGCTTTGTTTTATTTTTTTCTTTCTTTATTTGATTGATGAAAGTTGTGATGCCCGTAGTCGAAGACGTAGCGGTGATTGGTAGTGGTTTAGAAGAAGACCATCATTATGGCGATGAAATGAGAGGGAAAACGAACTCAGAACAAGAGTATGTTGCATTGACGAGGCTTGCGAGGTTCATCCAGGCAGCTAACCAGAAACTGGATCGGTTGGAGAGCGTGCTTCCCTCGAATCCGGTGTCTAACACGACGAATTTGCCTAGGAAAGGGTTCAATATGCTACGTCAACGTGGACGCCGGTTTTTCAGATGGAACAATAGCAGGGCTATTGAGGCTGAAGAGGGTGGTGTTGGGGAGCAGACGTTGGTAGATCTGATCAATTCGCCGGATGCTCCTGCTTTTTACAAGTTTTTGAAGCGAACCACGGAGGAGTTGGGAGCGGTGTTGCCCGATAGCGATGTGGAAACGTTATTTGCGGAAGAGTTCGAGAAGAACCTGGGGAAGAACCGGGCGTCGATCACGTTGCCGTTGGCGAAGTTCTCGCAGATATACGAGGACCACTTTACGTCGAACTCGACGTCGTGCACGTCGAGCTCGACGACGCTGCACTCGTCTGCGAAAGGGTCTACGAGGTCGTCTTCGCGGAACTCGACGAAGCACTCTTCGCGCAGCGGCAGCGACGAGGGGACAGCGTCCGGGTCTGTTTCTCCTACGTGGTCGCATGCGAACCTGGCCTCGCAGCAGAGCCAGCAACAGCAGCTCTTGTCGACCGGATTGTCCACTATTTCCACAACCACATCAACAACAATAACCAGTAGTAGCACTACGGCATTTGCACTGGATGCGATCCGTGCTGATGCTCAAGAAGCACAGAACACAGAGTCACAGTGCGCAGAGCTGCCTGACTCGTTCTACGCCGGAAACGTAGAAGAAGTTGACCCGCTGCAGGTAATCCAAACACTGGATTTCTTGGACAAACACCTCGACTTGTTCATCGAGGATCCCTCCTCCATCAAAACTACTATACAGTTCTACAACTGGGAAAACGCACGCGATACAGGTCGCAAAAGACACTTGCACTTCTACGAATTGCCCTTCCCATGGAGAGAAAACAGATACATTATCAACGGCTACAGATTCTACGATTCCCATTTCAAATCACTGCTCTCGGTCGTCAACTGGTACGGCTGGCACAATGAGACTTTGAACATCTGGTCCCACTTATTCGGTGCCTTTTACATCGTGTACCTGTTGCTCGTGCAGTTCCCATCGACAAAAGTTTACCAATCGCATGAAGTGCCCATGTTTGGCAAAATCATGGTTCAGGTTTTCCTTGTGGCAGGACTCAAATGTCTCATTTCGTCCTCCATTTGGCATACTCTAAATGGTACGTGCTGCTTATCACTGAGGTCAAAGTTCGCGTGTATTGATTACACCGGTATAACCGTGTTAATAACGGCATCTATACTGTCCACGGAATTCGTGTCCGTTTACAACGTTGCCACAGATTCGCTTTCCAACTCGATGATAGTGTACATGTCGCTATCTTTATGCTTAGGGGTGTTCGGATCCGTTATGAACTGGTCTCCCAATTTCGACAGGCCAGAATCAAGACCGTTCAGAATCGCATTTTACGTCGTATTAGCAGGGCTAGGTATGCTCTCATTTATTCATTTAACTATTGCTCATGGTATCGAGCAATCTTCCCAGTTCTTCCATCCATTGTGGAACAAATCATTGATATGGTACCTCATCGGTGTCGCGTTTTACGGATCATTCATACCAGAACGCTGGAGAACAGATGTCGAGCTTGATTGTGATATTCCAACAAACGCAGAACTATGCTCCAACCTCGATATCCTAACGAAACACAAACATTTACATTTTAGAGACGTTCCATCGAAGAAGTCTAGAACTGGTTTCTTTTCTCTATGGTGGGTAGATTACGTCCTCTCATCTCATACAATATGGCATTTATTCGTGCTACTCGGAGTTATTGGTCACTATAACTCCTTGCTTGACATGTTCGAATTAAAGTGGCATTTGTAAAGAACTCTAGTTATGACATCCAATCTTCAAATTCCAATTCCGGATAATTTTCCCCTTCTGTAAATACTGAGAAACCTTTCGTCGGTTCAAATTCTCATTGCATAACTAATGACTTCCTCGACACATTGAAAGGACCAATTAGATGGAAAGTCAGGTTTATTTCAACTCCATTTTATTATCTTATACTTTATTTCATTCTATTTTATTTTTACTTCCCCACTGACTTTCCAAGATGATAAACTAAAAATAATAGACGATCTGTAATCTATATTTCTATAAAAATTCAAAGATTCCCACCATTTAACGAAGTATGATGTTCTTGTTACAACAATGACGCTCGGTCTATGATATCTGCACCATCAAAAACCTTCCCATCTCATTCATTCTTCCTTCTCACAATGTAGGAAAAGAGCTGTTTCTTAGGAAGAAAAGAAAAAAATTAAGCCTGACAGAAAATCTCATCTCATCGCATCTACAATCAAGTAACATTAGTACATAAGTCGCAAATGATATGATGTTAGTTTTATTAGGAATGATACTGTTTACCCTAGACTACCAAGACAACTAAGATGGCAGTAATCAATCAGCCTTCGGGCCAGATCAAGTTGACAAACGTTTCTATGGTGAGGCTCAAGAAAGCCAAAAAACGGTTCGAAGTTGCTTGCTACCAGAACAAGGTTCAAGACTACAGAAATGGAGTTGAGAAGGATTTAGATGAGGTGCTTCAAATCAACCAGGTGTTTTTGAATGTATCTAAGGGTCAGGTGGCTTCAAAGGAGGACCTTCAAAAGGCTTTCCAAACTACCGATGTTGATGCCGTGATTAAGGAAATCATTTCAAAGGGTGAAATTCAACTATCAGAGAAGGAAAGACAGCTACAGCTCAACAAAATCAACAATGAGATGTTGACTATTATCAGTGCTAAATGTATCAATCCAAATTCCAAGAAGAGATATCCACCTACAATGATCCATAAGGCTCTCCTCGAGTTGAAGTTTAATGTTGTGGTTAACAAACCTGCAAAATTACAGGCTTTGGAGGCTATCAAGCTATTAGTATCCAAGCAAATTATCCCAATCGTCAGATCCAAAATGAAGATCAAGGTCGATGTCAGTTTGGAAACTCAGGGATCCACGGAACTAATTGAGCAGTTGAACAATATAATAAAGTCTGCTGACGTAAACAAATCCGAAACATCGTACTCCATCGTGGGCCTCATTGATCCAGTCGCATACAGAGAACTAGTAAACATGTGCAACGGAAAAGCAACCTTACAGGTATTGGACATGGCAGTGATCGAGGATACTAAATGAGTGATTTTTTCTCTCTCTTACTGTATATACTTTATTCTATATTAAGATTATTCATTCATAAGCCTCTTTTATGGCTGCAAGCAGAAATATCAACTTCTCGAACGATTTAACCTCGGATTTTCTCCACAATTTTGTGCTTAATGTAATGACATAATCAGATGGAAGTCCCTGCTGTCCACCGAGTCTGGGGATAATCACTCTATCATATAACTGGGCTATTTGTGTGCAGATAATCGGGATCTTCATGTCGTTCGAATCGCCTAATTTCGTTATGACGTCGTAATGAGAAAGAGGGTCGCGCACAGGAGCATAATCATCAGCGAAGTCTCCCCCTTCGTTTCCAAAGTCCAATGCCAACTCCTGCTCCTGGTTCCCAAGCCCCTTCGATTTCAATTCATAAGTAGAATCCATCTCGCCATTGTAACGGATCTGCACAACTACTTTATTCTCATAATGACTAGCAAATATCCCCAGCTCTCCTGGAAAGTCACTGAAGACTTCGCTGTCCAGTTCTTTAACATGTTCAACAAACTTCATCTGAACCACAACCTCAATCCACTATCGCTAGTGTGGGCTTTTACAGACTACTTCCGCTCCCCAATTTTCTTCTAACCTATCTCATCTCGTATAGTAGTTTTTTTAAAGCAAACGAAATTCTTTAACATCAACAAACAATTTACGACGATCAGACACATCGGGACAATTTTTGTGTATCTGACATTATCATCTGTTCGAAGCTATTAGGAATCAATAACACCGTCGTTTTACTAACTAGTGCATGAGAGCTCTATAGATCCGAGATAGGTACGACATGGAGTTAAGACCGCCGTATTTTAGCAGGTTTATTAGAGTGAGTAGTGAAAGTGTACAGAGAACAGGCCGATTCAGCATGGTACAGAAATGGTATCACACGATCACATCACGGTTGATTACCACGATGTTTTTGACAGTGCTAATGATATGTGCTATCTGGCATAACTTCCTCACGTCGCATATATTTAAACGGAAACAGCGGGTGGTGTTAGATCCTCGAGATACACGTCCAGCAAATGTGATCACACCGCAAACGACCAGCCATTCTCATATGATGCATCGACACACACAGTCATTCAGTTCATCTGCACCCATTGAGGTTGATGTGGAAGTGGATGATGTGAATAATATTGAATATGATCGGACTATCACAAGGCGCATTAAAGCCAGAGACACAGATTTCAATCCCTTTGCAGATGTACTGTCTGGAGAAGATTTGAAACTTGTGCCAAACCTTCAATACTACTACTCACAATACAATATTGTAGTGGACGAGTATGAGGTCACAACAAAGGATGGATTTGTCCTAGAGCTTTGGCATCTTAGAAAAAAAGATGAATCTGAATTTAATGACAGATATCCTATTCTTATGTTGCATGGTCTTTTACAAAGTAGTGGTTCCTTTGCCTCGGCCGGCAGGAAATCCTTGGCATATTATGTACATGACTCAGGATACGATGTTTGGTTGGGCAACAACCGTTGTGGGTTCAAGTCTAAATGGGATAGAGAAAAGCTTGCTCCAAACGGGGAGTGGGATTGGGATTTGAATACCATGACAAGATATGACTTAGAAACTCTTGTTGATGCTGTTCTCGAGAAGAAGCAACATAAATTTGAAAAGCTATCATTGATAGCCCATTCTCAGGGAACAACACAGGCATTCATGGGTCTTGTAAATGAGGACGATATTTACAAGGACACGGATTTCAGATTAAGCAGTAAATTGGACAATTTCGTTGCTTTGGCTCCAGCAGTTTATCCTGGACCTTTGTTGGACGAAAAGTTGTTCGTTAAATTCATGGCAAAACATATAGATAACAAGTGGGTTTTTGGTGATAAATCTTTCGTTCCATTGATGATGGAAATGAGGGACATCATGGCTGGTCACAAAATCTTTTCCTTTTTATCATATGTGATGTTCAACTTTTTATTCAACTGGAACGACATTTTATGGGATAGACCACTTCGGGATAGACATTTTCTTTTCTCACCAGTTCATATATCAGTGAAACTCATGCAATGGTGGCTCAGTTTGGATCCTCTGAAGTCAAGTTTTAAAACTTTTGCTGAAGATATGTTCCCGGATGTCAAGACATGGTTCCCAGTTCACTCTGAAAGCACCAGCATGGATGAACATCTACATAAGAATGAACATAAGCCCGTCACCCAAGACTGGCCCAAAATTCTGTTATTTATACCAAGACAGGATAGACTTGTTGACGGTGAACGACTCATCAACCATTTCATTAATCACGAACCCCATTCCATTTTCAAGATTTGGTATATCGACGAATACTCACACCTAGATGTTCTATGGGCTGGAGATGTGATTGAAAGAATCGGTAAACCAATGCTCGAAAACATGTACTTCCCAGAACAGCATTCAGCAACAAACTAATATATCAATACATATTACAGACTACTTTCATGAAATTCAACACACTAATTATGCCTCCTTACAATTTCTTGTTTCAAAAATATTTAGATATAAGCAACATTTGTAATTATTACCTTAGAACTCTACTACAGTTAGAGCGAAACGTTTCACACCCTATCATTTTAATTTACCTACATGATGCGTCTGTTTCCTATCTCTTCGCAGACATAAGGTGTTCTCTCTTCACTCTCAAATTAGTATTTCTTTTTCTATTTTTTTTAAAAGTTTCAATACAAAATTTGGCTCATCTCATCTCATCTCATCGCAAATCTATTTCATGCATACACAAGCACAACGAGTGTGCTATTTGAGAGCTGTAGTGTTACGTATTGTTAACTGAATAGAACTACTACAACACTAGGTTTCAGAAACATCATTTAACTTTTCAAGAAACTTTAGGCGGAATGAAGATCAAAACTATCAGCAGAAGTGCAGACGACTATGTTCCTGTAAAGAGCACTCAAGAATCACAACTGCCTCGTAACTTGGATCCAGCTTTGCATCCATTCGAAAGAGCCAGAGAATATACAAAAGCTTTAAATGCAACCAAACTCGAGAGAATGTTTGCAAAACCATTTATTGGTCAATTAGGTTATGGTCATAGAGATGGTGTTTATACTATTGCAAAGAACTATAACGTGCTTAATAAGCTTGCTACTGCGAGTGGTGATGGTATCATTAAATACTGGAATATGTCTACTAGAGAAGAATTGAGTTCGTTTAAAGCACATTATGGTATGGTAACAGGGTTATGTGTGACTCCTTTACACCTATCTCCTCAAAGGGAAAACTTCATGTTATCCTGTGGTGATGATAAAACTGTAAAGTTATGGTCCGTTAACTCAGATGACTTTGCTAATGTCAAAGATGATACTAGATTGAATAACGAACATGGTATCATCAAGACTTTCCATGGTGAGCATGCATTCCAATCCTTAGATCACCACAGACAAAAATCTAACTTTGTTACTGGTGGTGCTCAGATAGAACTTTGGGATACTAATAGGTCCAAACCAATTTCAAACCTTTCTTGGGGTGCAGACAACATAAATCACGTTAGATTCAATCAAAACGAAGTTGATATTTTAGCAAGTACGGGTAGTGATAATTCTGTGGTACTTTATGATTTAAGAACCAATTCTCCAACTCAAAAAATTGTTCAAACAATGAGAACGAACTCTATTTGTTGGAATCCAGTGGAAGCCTTCAACTTTGTGATTGCTAATGAAGATCATAACGCGTACTACTACGATATGAGAAATATGTCTAGGGCCCTACACGTGTTTAAGGATCATGTCAGTGCTGTCATGGATGTTGATTTCTCACCAACAGGTGACGAAGTCGTAACTGGTTCTTACGATAAGACGATAAGAATTTATCAAGTCAAACACGGTCACTCAAGAGAAATTTACCATACAAAGAGAATGCAACATGTGTTCCAAGTGAAGTACACTATGGACAGTAAATATATAGTAAGTGGTTCAGATGATGGTAACGTTAGACTATGGAGAGCTAAGGCATGGGAGAGATCAAATGCTAAGAGTACCCGTGAAAAGAATAAACTAGAGTATGATGAAAAGCTCAAGGAGAGATTCAAACACATGCCAGAAGTCAAGAGAATAAGTAGACACAGACATGTTCCTAAGGTTGTTAAGAAGGCTCAAGAAATTAAGAAGATAGAAATCGATTCGTTGAAGAGAAGAGAGAGAAACGAAAGAAGAACACGGAAAGATATGCCCTTTGTACCAGAGAGAAAGAAACAGATTGTCGGTACTGTTTTCCAGTACGAGGATAAACAAAAGGACAATTCTAAATCTACCAATTCAGATGATGAGTAGACATATTAATTAATTTCAGTATTATATATAATTATAACTTGTAACGTTAATAATCTCGGTATAATTTTCAATACTCCTCCATTATTGCCTCAACTATTAATGTACTTTCCATTAGTAAATCAACGGAAACAGCTAAAAACTTTAACTCTTTAACGATGGGGAATTTTTTTTTTTTTTTTTTTTTTAGTTTTTGACATATTGTAGAATACAGGATTATTAGTGGAAGTAAGAGAAAATTAAGGTAAAAAATAAAAATGTGAACATAATAAGAACCAGCCTTACTTGCTCAAAATAATATGTTGAGTAATAGTAGTACTATGAGTCTATCAATTTATTTTTTTTTCTGTTTTTGAAATGTTAACGTTTACAATGGCACTGCTAAGGGGGATGAAAAAAGAAAGAACAACGTTAAATGGTCAAAAGATCCATTATTAAATTGTTACATCCAAAATTTTCCCCACATCCGGTACTCTTTCTTGGGCTAAATCTTCCAGTAGAGGAATTATATCCAAAAGTTCATTGTCATGTGCATCAGAAAACCAGGATGAAATTGGAATAGCATGCTGAGGATGGAAGATGTATGAAGCTGGGTATTTGTCTAAGATAATCATGTCAGATAACGGTCTACCAATTTGAGATAGATTCTTGATATAGTTGCCATCGTAGTTGTAGCACGAGTCTCTGAATAATCTATGGTGGATAGTCTTTTCCTTATCCAAGATATCCAATAAGGGATCACCATATCTTGAAACACTTGCAGTAAAGACAACGACTTCATAAAGTTCACTAACACGTTTCAAAAATTCATCGACTCCAGGTCTCTTGATAACATAAACGTTGTGGACTTGATTATCAATTTCTACTGGAATAACGAAGTCTGCTGTACGGAGGTACTTGAAAGAAGAATGAACCAAAGTTTCATCCAGATCTAAAACCAAACATTTTTTGCCCTTAAATTGTTCAGTTTTGGGCAAAAGTAACGTATTAACACCAGGGGCATGTGCCTGATCAGGTTGTAGTAATGATAAGTCTAACAGGTCTCCTTCATCGTAGTCGGCATTAACCATGTCTATATCACTAACCCCTTGGCTTTGAATACCTTCAGAGTCTTCAGCACTGCTAGTATGTTCTGTTTCATGGACAGTAGTAGTAATTTCTGGTGGCGCTGCCTGACCTGCCGACACTGCTGTATCTGCAGTTGTGCCAGTACTGTTATCTGATTCTGCATTATACACCAACAGAGTCTGTTTCTCATCGGCCTTGATGTCATCATCGTCATCGTCATCATCTGCATCCATGTCAACATCAACATCCATAGCTGCATCATCACTGCTCGAATCATTTGTGATCTCACTAGAGTGAACAACCTGCTCTGCTACGGCAGGTGCTTTACTCTTCTCAACAGGCACGCTTCCATAAGCACGTTTGATCTTTGTCGTGCCTTTCTTGGCGAGATGCATCTCAGCTGTCGAATTCGATAATGTGGTGTGTACAGCTGATTGTCTAGTATTAGTAGAGTGAAGCCCAGTATGTGCACTACTCCTTTTCTTATTTGTACGGGAGGGGCTTCCTGACTTGTTACTTTTGCTCTTCTCTAAATTCAATCCAGTGCCACTCTTGGAGTTGTGATTATTACTTGTAACTGAATTTTTACTCTTTTGTTTCTTGGAACTCTCAGAATCGCTTGAACCACACAATAAAGAGGTGATAAAGCCCATAACTCTCTAAAATCCTCCTATCTAATCCAACCTTCTCCTGTCTTAAAAAGTTTAAAACCAAAAAACTCAATACAACAACAAATCGAAGATAAATGTAACAACAAACAATACCGTCGCCGCTAGATCCTATCAACGCAACAATCTTATTATGTCGAAAAGAAATCGACCAATACCTCTCGCAACTCCTTTCCAAACGTCAATCAATAAATTACGTTGACTCTGAAGCTGTCAATTAATACAAAAAAGCAACCAATGATTGATAGTGGTTCACCTCTGCACTTTTCCCAAGCACAACAACTAGTACAACCTCAAGCACAAACTCGAGAACAACAAGAATGAAGTACTGTCAATAAATGGTATTCTGCTCTTCGGAGTTTATTCTAACTTATACCACTTACAAGAAAACTGTTATATATCATTAAACAATCCAAATTTCTACCTAGCTTTATTTTGTTTCACCGACTAGACATGTTCTTTCGATAAAGAAAAAAAAAAAGCTTTTTAAATTTTTATCGATTTATTCGTTACCCGGAAACCGACTGCCTTTCTGCAAATTTGGGCTTTCCCGTTTTTTTCAAATTCCTATTTGTTTTGGTTTACCCGCATCAACATGGCATTTGGTAAAATAGCACTTTTAAGACTCTACCTGTCCTTCATTCAAGCCAATGAATAAGAAGTTGTACTTCTCTTGAGGGATGTTACTGAATAATAGCTAACAGACATTCCAAAGTGCTAAATACCTATAATAAAGGCAAGGGGATAAATATCAAGAAATGAATGATGGAATATCTGCTCCCGGAACGCCGGTGAAAAACTTTCAGACACCTAGTAGACCATTAAGTCAACAACAGTTTCGATCATTGAAAGAGAAGGCAGCGAAGCAGTCGCCATCATTGTATAAATTCAAGGTTCTAAGTGACCCTACGAAAAAGTCTGGACTCGGAAGCTCAGAAATTGCGAAACAAAGTGCCCAGAAAACTGTTCCTGAGAGCGATTCGTCGTTATTTGAGAGATCTGTGTTTTCTGGAAGAAGGGAAAAATCTTCGGATGGTGGGTTGATTGGACATCTATCTAAAGACAGGAGTCGGTTAGAAAACAATATAAAACAGCATATTCCTCCTAAGGCCAAAGTTCTTCTCTCCAAAGTTTCTTTGAAGTCGCATGAACAGCCCAGAACATCGTTACAGGCGGAGTCAAGTTCCAGTTCCGACCTTTTGCCTGATGAAGCCCCACCTACTGGGAACGAAACTACGAAATGGGACGGATCTGAGGGCCAGCTAACGGACTTTGAAAACCCTGCATTGGCTGTGTTCACGTCCAGGATGGTGAACAAGGAACTGGAGATGAGGCGTTTACTAACGAATATCGTGTTAGCCTTGATTTGGAATCTTATAAGCAAGTTCGTTATGCTGTTTTTCCAATACACTAAAAAAGGTGCCCAGCTGCGAGACGAGATACACCGCTTGGTGCTAAAATACGTGGTTTATAAAATATACCCTCAGGCGCACGTTCAATCAATATGGTTTCAGTTGCTTTCGTGGCAATGCATCACCAGCGTTTTCCATTTGATTGTGCTATATAATATTGGTGTGTGTCTGTGGAACTTATTAGTGAAGGCACAAAACCTTGATATGTCTGATTTGAACCTCACTGAACATCAAAAACGCTTGCTAGGTATCATTGATGACCATGCAACTACAGCAAACTCCACAGCACCTGCTACTGGCGAAAGACTGTCAAACAATAAGCCCACTGGCAAGAATGTACACAATACGTTTGTGAATGATGCAGATTCTAAGGCTGGCCATAAGCCATTTATTTTCAAATCTCTACAAACCCCAACAAAGATGCGTGAAGAGCAATACTCTAGTAGGAATGAAATTGGCGGTCAAAACCACGTTTCGTTTTCGGTTCAGCCGAAGAAAGTAAACGCTTTTGGGGTACAATCTGTAGATGCCACTTCTATGACTCCGATGAGATCTCTTCCATCAATTAGGTCACAGCGCCAAGAGATCCGTCCAGGTTACATACCAAGTAACAGGTACACATATATGATGGACTCTCCTAGCTCAACAAGAAAACTTTGAGGCCTTTACGAAGTTGATTGAAAGCCTTGTCATTTATTAATCAGCATGCATATCATAACTTTATTACATATAGAGAAGTGTATAATAATTTAGAAGAAGAACTAAACCAATATAATTAGTTAAGCGAGTAAAGGAAGCTACCACATAATGTACAGAAAGAATGTTTAATTAAGGTCCTAACAGCATCGCCATCATCATTCATGCTAAAGGTTTGGTTTTTAATTATTTGACTGTTATTATTTACCAGTGGTTAGGGAACAAAAACTTGAGCTTGGCCAGAGTTTCCTTCGACATGGCCTCTGGCTTGGTCGAAATGGAAAACTTCATCATATCGCGCAACCCATCACCATTCTTCATGAAGACAGGAAGCTCCTTAGCCATCTCAACAATAACCTTCGATGCCAAGTGGTTGGCGTTCTTGGCGTTGTTTTGCAAGTTCCCAATGACGGTTTGGACAGAGACTTGCTCCTCTTCGTCTCTCCAGGCGTCGTAGTCGGTAGACATACACACCATTTGGTAAGGAATTTCACATTCACGAGCAAGCTTTGCTTCTGGAATCACACTCATATTGATAACATCACCACCAAGCAAACGGTACATCTTCGATTCAGCTCTGGTAGAGAATTGCGGACCTTCCATACAAACAACGGTCAATTCCTTGTTGTAGTGTAACAGACATGGTTCTGCGGAGTCAGGGTTTTCTAACACATCCTGGAACTGGTATATATAGTCAGCGAATGACTTAGAGAATGGCTCGCCAAACATAACGTGACCCACCAATCCTTCATCGTTGAAATATGAGGATTCTCTGATACCTTTAGTTCTGTCGATGATCTGTTGTGGTAGGACAAAGTCTCTGGGCTTGATTTCCTGTTGCAAGGACCCTACAGCACTGAACGACAAGATCGCCTTAGTGCCCAGATGTTTCAAAGCAGCAATGTTGGCCCTGAATGGGACCCTTGTAGGTGGGAACTCATGGTTCACGCCGTGTCTGGCAATGAAGGCCACGTGAAAGTGCTCAGTCTCATCGGATTTCACACGAGACACCGTAATAGGAGACGAGGTTTGACCCCATGGGGTCTCCATTCTTGGCAAAATGGCAATCGGTTCCAAGCAGTCTAGCTTGTACAACCCAGTACCACCGATGATTCCTAGATCGATGGTTCCTTCAAAAGTCTGTGGTAACTCAGCAGATTTGGTGTTGGTCATTGTAAACTTGTAGAATTTCGGTATTGCTTTGAATCCTCGAATGAATATCCTCATACACTATCAAGAAAAGAACGGTCTTGTCACTCCTACTCCAATCTTTCCAAGTCACTTTACTCTAGCGATGGTGCGGTATAAACAGCTTCTTCACATGCCTGAGCCTGACAAGGTTACACTGACCGTGCTTCGAATCTCGACGGAACCCTCTGTAGTTTCTTTTTGCTCTCCAGAAAACTAAACAGAGAGACACATTAGACTAGACAAGAACAGACTAGACGCACTAGACGCACTAGACCGTCTGTTTGGTATCACTCGGATGCTCCCCGACACCAGAGAATTTCACGCCAACTCCAACTCCAATACCACCCACCACCACCACCCTTTACCATATGGTATCATATACCAGAGCCAACATCCGTTCACGTGACCTGATCTCCCACAGAGACATTCACAGTAACTAGTGCATCGTTATTTTACCTATATACACGATTTCTCACGCTATACACCATATATGAATAAATAGACGTCTTGGAAAGTAGGGCGCAGGTCTCCCGAGTCCCAAATACGAGACAACACCCGCCATTTCACCCTCTTTAAATGTCAAACCCGTAGCCCTTCATACAGGTCTTGTACTTGGCAATAAGCTCATCACACTTGCCGTTGTCCTGGCCATTGAACAAAAGACATTCATCTCTGGCCTCTTTCTCTGGCTTGCACACACAACATGGCTTTGGCTTGGAGGCTGCTGTTTCTGTTTGAGTTTGGGCGTTTGTGTTGGTAGTTTCAGGCATTGTATTGTGTCTTGGTATGTATGTGTTGCTTGATTTCTTGTCTAGCGAAAGCGATTCCGGTCTTTGTTGTACATTGTTCATTACTAAGTGTGTAAGCATTACTACTATATTTCAAATTTCAAGGTGGGCCGGCCGGCGGTGCTGTAGCCTGTAGCCTGGCCTGTAGCGTTTGTTCGTTTTTTTTTTTATTTTTTTTTTTTTTCTAATGTCCGAGATAAACCATTACCCGGCCAAAGGAAGGGCTATGGAAATTCCGGGTATTGCCGTGCCGTAGCGTGCCGAGTCATGCCGAGGTGTCTCGGAAACGAAGCGACAGCGACACATAAGCACCGACGACGATCCTCCGAGCAAGAAAAACTGAGAGGGAAAGGAGCCGTTCCGTGCCGTGGGGCTCCACCGCACGCACGGTCTTAATTACCTGTGGTGATATACTGCTATTTATACTTAGAGATATTGGTTTACTTACGTAGGCATGTAAGCACATAATCGGGATAGAGAGACACACGGACAGAAACACACACGCAATCTAACCGGTACAAAACTGAGAAAAAAAACCGGGTATAATGCATGCATGATGAATGGGCCAATCGAGACGACTTATATGCACATTGGCCACCGTTCCAGCACAAGTGAACGGAAGCGAAGCGATGATCCGGATAAATTTGGGTTCTGTTTTCGTCTCCTTTTTTTGCTCCTTGTGTGATTAGTATGGCAGTCACATAAGAAAGATGTTCTGCCATTAAGGGGAGCAGAGGATTTCATTGAAAATTTCTCTTTCGATGGTAGACGAAAAAAATAATGAATGATGATGAATGAAGGAAGATAATAAATAAATATAATAAAGTAGAAGTATATCACTTGTGAAAGGGGAGAGAGGTGTAGTTAGAGGAGAAAGGAGATAGGTATATACAAGAGACGGAATTCGAACTGAGAAAGACACCGAGTATAACTATTTTTCTTAAATTTTGATAAAAACTTGAGTGAAATAGGAATTGCGTGTGTGTGTATACATATTTCGTCTTCTATTAGTGCAATTTCTTTGTTTTAGAGTTTTGTTTTTAAAGAGAGGCTTTTTTATAAAGTCATAGCGCGTGTCTAGTCTGGAATTTACAGCTAAGTGGCGAGCACCTGGTAATTGAGGTTCTTAAAGTTGAGAATATCTATCTAATTTTTGTTTTACGGTTATATCTGGTATACTGGCCGTTATGGATAGCAGCAATTCTAAAGAGCAGGATCCAATCCAGGATCAACAACATGTTGATTCATCATCTACTGCGGGGCAGAATGTGAGGGGCTCGGATGGAGGAGGGAATGCCACGGACAGGAGTTCGCATAGTCAGACTACGGATGATAATGTTCATGATTCTAATGTATGGCACAGTTATTCGAATGATGTTCCTACGTTCAAGCTGGATTACACTATCGATGCAGCTGGTAATTCTCGTGTTCCCGAGAAAAAGGGATTCCATTCTGCAATAGGACGGAATGCGGGATCCTTTGCGCATAATCCTCGCCCACCTTTGAGCAGGCCAGTCAAGCCTTCGTTCGAGAGGTCGAAAACTGCGAATCTATCGCCCGCTTCCCCTAGAGCCGGAGGGCAAAACTTGCCACATTTATCAAACCTTTCCCGGACTACGAGTGCTCTGTCGATGTCGAGCATGGCTTCTCACCATCAGTCGAAGGGCAACCTGAAACCTTCTCGTGCAAGTACTTTTTTCAAAAAGCTCACTAGCAGAAAGTCATCGCTAGCAGGCCAGACTGCTCCATCAGATTTAGACACTGTGTCGATTAATGATGATAAAGTATACACAACAGACGGCGACATTCCACTACCGCAGCAACAGCATTTCCACGCACCACCTACAAGTGCCTTGAGAAGGAAAATGAGCACTTTCATTCACGGTTCTGGAAATATGACTAGCGTATCGCCATTCACGGCTCTACATGGTCCCACCTCGAAGGCTGGCACGTCAAAGTCGAATTTACTATTAGTCTCTAATTCAGAGAGCCGGAGAGGATCAACTTCAAGTGCAACAACAACAGTGAGTAACACTTCAAATCTAAATGCCAATTCAAATCCTCAACACAGCGGAAGTCAATTAACAAAGAACACCGCTGATACTGACCTGATCAGGACAAGGTCAAGATCATCGCATGAGGCAACAAGTAAAAAAAGTAGCGCAAATGATATATTCGGTGTTGATTTGAACTTGCAAAACCTTTCGGATATGACAGATGTGGTAGTTAATATGGCACCCTCTGTCCCGGTTACTGCCAGCAAAATAGAAACACCGGCTCCACTAACACCGAACGAGAAAAACGAAGCGAATGCTGCAGCTAGAAAACAATGGACCGCCCCAGAATCCTGGGATGTGGACGAAACGGTTGGTTTGGATGTAAATAAGATCAGAGAGAAGCACAAAAACTCTAAGACACACAATCAAAAGACAAAAAATCGCCATAGAAAGCATCACAAACTTGATGGAAGTCAGAAAAACATGTCCAAAAAGCTTGTCGATCATAGGAAATCGGAAGCTGTGATTCCACATGTTCATCACCACGATTTCGAGGAAGATGCTTTATCTCCTCATACATCGTCAACTGCAAAGGGCTCCGATGATCTTTCTCTGAGCTTGTCAAGGACGTTAAGTTCGGAATGCGAATGTTGTAATACTATATCTCCTAACGGAGAAGATGACTCTGATATAACATTAGACACCCAATCAGGTAGTTTCGATGAAGTTGATTCAGATAAGAAGTCCTCGAGACCTGGCTCTCCTTTGCCACAGACGAAAATTGAACAATATTCACAGATCGATGGTGAAACAGAATTTGAAGAACATATGCTCGAAAAGTATTACAGTGATCTATCGGATATTGATCAAACAAAGAAATATGCAATTAGAATCTTCAACGTTGATGACACATTCACCACCCTTTCTTGTCATCCTAATACTACAGTAGCTGAACTCATCCCCCAGATCAAGAAAAAGTTTAATATTCACCAAGGAAATTTCCAATTATCTTTGAAGGTTGGTAAACTTTCCAAGATTTTGAGTCCGACTGCTCACCCAATTCTGATTCAAATAAAGCTATTATTATTAAATGGTTATAAGAAAAGTGATCCGCTTCATATATTAGGTTTAGATGACGTTAGTTTCGTGTTCAGTTTCAAATTCCATCCTGTTACTACGTCTCAATTGACTGCTGAGCAACAACAAAGACTTTCAAAGGGTGATTTTATTCATGTTGATTTGAGAAATATGGATCTCACGACACCACCCATTATATTCTACCAACATACTTCAGAAATTGAAAGTTTGGATGTTTCAAATAATGCAAACATTTTCTTACCCATTGACTTTATTGAAAGTGCCGTCAAGTTGTCAAGTTTGAGAATGGTAAATGTTAGAGCTTCAAGATTTCCTGCGAACATCACTGAAGCATGCGATTTGGTTTCTTTAGATTTGGAGAGAAACTTCATAAAACGTATCCCCGAGTCCATCTCCAATTTGTCCAATCTAACAATTTTGAATCTTCAGTGTAATCAATTAGACAGACTTCCATCAGGATTCAAAAACTTAAAGAATCTACAACTATTAGATATATCATCCAATGTTTTCACGACTTACCCTGAAGTGGTCAACAAGTGCACAAACCTTTTACAAGTGGATATTTCCTATAATAAGATTTCGTCAATTCCTTCCAGCATAAATCAATTAACTAACTTGGCTAAAATGAACTTATCCAACAACAGAATACAGGCAGTGCCTGATCTCTCTGGAATGACAAATTTACGGACGTTGAATCTCAAAAATAATCGAATTGCATCAATTAAGTCCAATGCTCCGAACTTACAGAATTTGTTCTTGACCTCAAATAGGATATCTGTATGGGAGGATTCATTACCTAAATTGAGAAGTTGTGATTTGACAGAGAACCCTGTAACATCATTTGATTATAGAGGAAATGTGCTGTCCAACTTGACTAGTCTATCTTTGAACAAAGCAAAACTATCTAGTTTACCAATTGAGTTCTTAAAAACATTACAGAAGCTTGAAAAACTTGAGCTAAATGAGAACAATTTAACAAGTCTACCTCCTCAGATAAAATATCTTAAGAAATTGGTCCATCTCTCAGCTGCTAACAACAAGCTCGATAGCGTACCGAATGAAATCGAATTTTTAACCAATCTCAAGTCACTTGATTTGCATTGTAATAATATTAGTAATTTACCAGCTCAAATCTCAAAATTGGAGCTGACAACGCTAAACATTTCTTCAAATTTATTAGGATATGACGCAGGCTTCAATAACTACGCTGAGAGTCCGCTATCTAAATCATTGTTGTTCCTCAATGTGGCTGACAATAACCTCAGCGCGGAAATGCTTCCTTTGTTCAATTACAACAACAGATTGAAAATTATTAATTTATCGTACAATGACATTTCTGATATTTCTTCATTGAATCTTCCAACATTAACAGAGTTATACCTTTCTGGTAACAATATTACTAGTCTACCTGGAGAAATCTTCCAAAGAATGAAAAGTTTAAAGGTTATTATGCTCAATGGTAATAAATTGATGTCTCTACCTTCTGAGCTTTCGCAATTAACCAATCTAACTGTTCTTGATGTCGGATCGAATCAATTAAAATACAACATATCTAACTATCACTATGATTGGAACTGGATGCATAATCACAATCTAAAATATCTAAACTTTTCCGGTAACAAAAGGTTCGAGATTAAATCCATGATCGGGGCAGATACTAAAACTGATCTCTCAGATTTGACAATCCTACGTCAATTAAAAATTCTCGGTTTGATGGATGTTACTATGAAAACATCTAAAGTCCCTGACGACGGCGTTAATTTCCGTCTAAGAACAACTGGATCTATGATAAATGGCATGAAGTATGGTGTTGCTGATACTCTAGGTAAGAAAAGTTCAGTTTCGACTAGAGATATTAAATATGAAAGATTTAGAGGTAAGGATGACCAGTGTCTTTTCTGCTTATACGATAGCGTGAATGAAAACTCTACTTCTGGTCATAAAATTTCTCAGATTGTCAGAGATATTTATGATAAGATTTTGTCCAGATCTTTGGATAAATATGGGGATGATACAGATGAAAATATCAGAACAGCCTTAAGATTCAGCTTCTTGCAGTTAAACAAAGAAATTAACAGTATGGTAGTTTCAATGGAAAATGGCTCAAATCATGCAGAGTTGACCTCTGTAGACTTGTTAAGTGGTGCATCTGCAACAGTGGTTTTTTTCAAAGGTGATTCTGTTTACACGGCAAATATTGGTAATATTAGAGCGATTTTGGCAAAGAATAATGGTGATTACGAAATTTTAACAAGGTTGCATGTTCCAATCAAAAGAGATGAATACGAAAGAATCAGAATTGCAGGTGGTTATGTCAACAGTAATAAGTTGGACGGTGTATCGGATGTTTCCAGGGCTGTGGGTTTCTTTGACTTACTGCCACATATTCATGCTTCTCCTGATATTTCGGACTTTAAATTGACATTCTCAGATCAGATGATTATAATCGCTTCACATAATTTGTGGGATTACATAAACTATGAAACAGCGTCAGATATTGCCCGTGAAAATGGTTCTGAGCCTATGTTAGCGGCAGAAAAATTGAAAGACTATGCAATCAGTTACGGATGTACGGACAAGGTAACTGTTGTATGTATCAGTCTCGAGAAGGGTGCAACACAAACGAACAGGTTCAATATTAGTAAAAAAGATTTATTATCAAGAAAAAACGCCTTTGAAGATACTTCATTGAGAAGATTACAACCAGAAATCCCACCTCCAACAGGAAACGTGGCTATAGTTTTCACAGATATTAAAAACTCTACTTTCATATGGGAACTGTTCCCTGATGCCATGAGAACTGCAATTAAAACACATAATGATATTATGAGAAGGCAATTACGTATATTTGGAGGTTATGAAGTGAAAACGGAAGGTGATGCATTTATGGTTGCATTCCCAACACCTATTAGTGCATTAGTTTGGTGTTTGAGTGTCCAACTGAAGCTTTTAGAAGCAGAGTGGCCAGGTGAGATAACTTCGATAAGAGATGGTTGTCTAATCACAGATACAAATGGGAATAAAATATATCAGGGACTTTCAGTTCGGATGGGAATTCATTGGGGCTGTCCTGTCCCTGAAGTGGATGTTGTTACTAAAAGAATGGATTATCTTGGTCCTGTTGTCAACAAAGCTGCCAGAGTGTCAGGTATTGCCGATGGTGGACAAGTAATGTTAAGTAACGATTTCATGGTTGAGTTCAATAAAATTTTGAAATATCATCAACAGGTTGCTGAACAAAATACACCTTTAGATAAGGCGTATGGTGAAGATATCGTGGGTGAAGTCTTGGAGAGAGAAATGCATATGTTGGATTCAATAGGATGGGTATTCATTGAGCTCGGAGAACAAACTTTGAAAGGTTTAGAAACAAAAGAACATGTCACAATTGCCTATCCAAAATCCCTCGAATCAAGACATACCTTGGCAACACAAGATCAAAAGAACAGTGTCATATCCGATGAATTCTTATTCCAGATTCGTTCAGTTTCTAACAGATTAGAAACCATTCTCTCATCTGTCCAAGGAGGAATAATTGGTCTTGATGGGACTATGAATGGCCAGTATACGACATTTGATACTCATACGAAGCAAGCCGTGATGAAAAAATCTTCTGAAGCGGACCTGTTATCCTTTTTGGATCACTTAGTCACTCGTATTGAATCATCTGTTGTCCTAATGAATATGAGACAGCAAATTCAAGGTGGACTGCTCATCTATAAACCGAATGAGCAAAAGAAACAAAAGTCTATATTCGAGTTATTAGATGATGTGTTAGCAAAGGTAAAAAGTCTCCCTCAAGAAGATGTGAGTTCTGAAAACACCGAAGGAAATAATATTTCAGAAGTGGACACCAACTCTCAAACATAAAATTAGAGCGTCCTTTCGAACAATATCAGTATATATTAACGAAAGTAAATATCCAACATCAACTTAATATATATATAGTTTTCAAAGTTTACAACAAAACATTTAGATTTGTTCACGATGTTTTAGTATTTAAATGTCGCTACGACATGTTTATCACTAAGTATATACAGATTTTTATTCATAAATCAATTAAACGCAATGAGAACATTCGTATGTTATGTCTTAGTTTAGTCATGAAAATTGTAGTATTCGTTGGCGACAAAAAGCGATAAATATCTTACTTCTGCGCTTCCAAATCTCTTAGTTCAATATTTCCTGTTAGGGGCTGCGACGCTGGTTGACTTGAAGGTGCGGACACACTTTCGGTATCAACCATGCCTTCAAAAAACGTATCCTTTAGTTCTCTCCATCTAGTAAACCAAGTACCAAGGAAAACTAGTATTAGTGTAGAGAGGAATTGAAGAACAAACCATGCTAATGAAGGAAATAGTCCTGTGTGTGTCCATACAACCACCAAGTTGATTGCGTGGATAGTTATAGCAAAGTCCCACGCAAGCTTGCTTCTGCCCACAATAACGGTCAAAAAGAATACACATATCAATGAGTCGATTAACCAAAGGGCGGATAGAGAGATCCCAAATGAGTTGGAGAAATCTATATCTTGCCAAGTGAATAGCCATTGTTTCAAGTTTATGTCATATCCGCACAACGTAGCCCAACCGTAGAATAATACCGCTGCCGTTAGGTAATAAAACATCTGAAGCAAAATTATTTGTATTACTATTTTACCAGGAGATTGTGATTCCTGTTTGAATATTTCTGAGGGCATAAGTTCCCTAGGAACGCGTAAATATCGTCTTACTGAAGCCATTGTTTCTATGTTGCCTTTCGTACCTATATTTATTATGCTATCTAGAGTAGCTTTGATAGCGTTATATTGAAATTCAATTGTTTATAAACAACAAACTGAACAATCTTTCTAAACATATCACTCTTCTTTAAAAGGTCTGATTTAAGGTCTGACTGGCTATATGCATCTTAAAGTTGAATGCTCTAATTTCAAATGTGAGAACTTAGGGTTACCCTATTTTGGTGATAATTTTTTTCAAAAGAAATTTTTGAAGAAATTGTGTATCTTATAGGCGATGAGATGAGATGCGATGAGCTAACTTTGAATTAAACATAAACGGTTCTTGAAGAACAGTTAGAAAGGCTATTCAGGCAAGTGCATTTTGTTAATTTTGGTGTTGAAACTTGTGAAAGGGGTTGTTCTAATCTTTTACAATAAGCACTCTTGATAACAGAAGACAACCAACAAACGATAATACTCGTAGAAAGATGGTTGGTAAAAAGTTCAAGGCATTTGGTGATTTCGTTCCAACAATAAGTGATAGTGAGGAAGATATTCCTGATTTAGATGCTTCTGACGACGAGTTGCAAAAAAAGCCAGTCAAAGCCAGTAAAAATAGCAAGAATAAAGGGAAGAAAGGGAAAAAGAACACTGGGCAGGATCTTGATGAAGATGTCCATGAGGACTTAAATCCAGAATTCCAGTTTTCTGTTGACGGTGCCGAAGTCACCACAAATTTTGAAGGTTGGGAGTTCTTGGGGGATGATAAGACGGATGCTCCTGAAAAGAAAGATGTTGATTTAGATGGTATCATTAGAAGAAAAGGTGGTTTGATTAAAATGGCTGCTGCTGGCAGTGAAGAAGAAGAAGGTGAGTCTGCGGAAGAAGAAGAAGAAGAAGAAGAGGAAGAGAGTGATAAGGAAGAAGTCAACAATGATTCCGATGATGATGAATTGGCTTTGGATGGTTTCGGAATGGGTGCTATCAAAAAGACCAAGGAATCTACTGAAGATGATGAAGAAAATGAAGAAGAAAACCAAGAAGACTCAGATGAAGAAAATGATGCAGAGGGAAGCGACGAAGATGTTGAAATGACCCAAAATGATCTAGGAAGAGGTAAGTTTAATGAAGAGGAAGAAGTTGAGGACTCTCCTGAGGAAATGGCCAAATTTTATGCACCAGATGATGAAGGTGATGATGCAAAGAAGACTGTTCACAAGACTTTCAATAGTTTGTCATTATCCAGGCCGGTATTAAAGGGTCTCTCCTCTTTAGGGTATACTAAGCCATCTCCAATTCAAAGTGCTGCTATTCCTATTGCATTGCTAGGTAAAGATATCATCGCAGGTGCTGTCACCGGTTCCGGTAAGACAGCTGCTTTTATGATTCCGATTATCGAACGTTTGCTATACAAGCCAGCGCAAATCGCATCTACCAGAGTTATTGTGCTAACTCCAACACGTGAATTAGCAATTCAAGTCTCTGATGTTGGTAAAAATATAGCCAAATTTGTTAACGGAATAACTTTCGGTCTAGCAGTTGGTGGTTTAAACTTAAGACAACAAGAACAATCTTTGAAAACTAGGCCGGACATCGTTGTTGCAACTCCAGGTAGATTCATTGATCATATTAGAAATTCTCCAAGTTTCAGTGTTGATGCTGTTGAGATTTTGGTTATTGATGAAGCTGATAGAATGTTGGAAGACGGTTTCCAAGAGGAATTGCAAGAAATCATGTCCTTGATTCCTAGTAAGAGACAAACTTTGCTATTTTCTGCTACTATGAACTCCAAGATCAAACAATTAATTTCTTTATCATTGAAGAGACCCGTTAGAATTATGATCGATCCTCCAAAACAAGCTGCTGCTAAGTTGACACAAGAGTTTGTTCGTATACGTAAGAGAGATCACTTAAAACCTGCTTTACTCTACCAATTAATCCGTAAATTGGATAGTGCTAGTCAAAAAAGAATTGTCGTATTTGTTGCTAGAAAAGAAACAGCCCACAAATTGAGAATTATTCTTGGTCTCTTAGGTATGCAAGTGGGTGAATTGCATGGTTCCCTAACGCAAGAACAGCGTTTACAATCTGTCAATAACTTCAAGTCTTTACAAGTCCCTGTTTTGATCTGTACAGATTTAGCGTCCAGAGGTTTGGATATTCCAAAGATTGAGGTAGTCATCAATTATGACATGCCAAAAACTTATGAAATTTATTTGCATAGAGTTGGTCGTACAGCAAGAGCTGGTAGAGAAGGTCGCTCCGTCACATTCGTTGGTGAATCATCTCAAGATAGAAGTATTGTCAGAAGTGCTCTAAGGTCTGTAGAAGAGAATGCAGACAGTGGAAAGGCATTGAGTAGATCCGTGGATTGGGTTCAAGTGGAGCAAATAAATAGCTTGGTTGAATCAAAGAATGAGGTTATAGAAGAAGTTCTAGATGAAGAAAAACAAGAAAAGGAAATTTTGAGGGCTGAGATGGAACTTCGTAAGGGTGAAAATATGTTAAAGCATAAAGAAGAGATCAGTGCAAGACCAAGAAGAACTTGGTTCCAATCTGAATCTGAGAAGAAAAACTCAAAGTTGCTACAAATTCTTTCTAAGAACAAGAAGCCAATGAATAGTAAAAAGAGAAAACAACAAGAAGCTTTAGCTGAAAGACCTCGTTTATATAAAAAGACCAAAAAGGATCGTATGGAATACCAAGAGCTCCAGTTCAAAAAACAATCCAAAGCTCCTGCTAAGAAGGGAAAGAAAGGAAAGAAATAATATCTTTGCTTTACCTAGCCTTTATCCATACTTTAATCCGCATATTTTTTATTGTTTATTAGATAAGATATAATTAAGCTAATACTGCTGTGAGTATTATAATTTCAAAAATCATTCGTAATAAAGGTTTTCGGTAAGTAGTTTGAGGGTATCTTGATTATAGTATAGTTCATCATCTTCTTCCTCAGAGAAAGATTCAACAGACTGTTCATCTTTGAATTTATCATTCAATGCCGCAAGTTGAATATTTCTCCTCAACTCAATTAAAATGTCTATTTGTTCAACTGTTTCAGAAGAGAGTTTGGCATTTTTGTTTTGGGACAAAAGTTGTAGACCATCTAACCATGTGTAGAAACTTTTTGCACTCTCCAGATAAAACACTGATAAAATTTTTCCATTTCTCTCAAAGATTGTAACTTCCGTATAAATTGTAGTCTGCAGAATATTAATCAATCTGGCTCCTTCAGGTATCTTACGGTCAAGTTCAATTTGTCTACTCTGAATATTTGCAATATTTTTTAAAGGAATCACCAACGTCTTGTTATTTAAAAGAGCAGAGCGATCTATGCATTCGATTTCATTATCATTTACTGATGGTGATGTTTCTACTTTATGTTTGAACTCTCTTATTAGGAAGTTCATTTGGTTATCAGAGAGTGCAATGAAAGACACTTTTGGGAGTTTGTCCTTGGCTTCTATTGGGTTTTCAGAATATACCCATGTACCTTTTTGCATTAACAATAATCTCTGATAACGAACAAATTCCTGAACTTGGTTTCGTAAGATTTCGTCAAAGCTAGAGATATCATCAGCCCAGTCTTGATATTGTTTGGTTCTCCACTGTGCCACTTGTAACTGCCTTAAGTCTTCGTAACTCGAAGTTTCGCAGATTTCACTGAATAATTCCAAAAATGAATCTTCTTCAGTTTGGCAAATCTTGTCAACCTTTAAAATCAGAATTCTTACCAGACCTAGTAAGGACTCAAGATCACCTAAAGTCCCGCTCTTGGATATCTCCCACATTTTTGCTAACATATTAAGTAAGGAAATTATAATCTCCTTAAAATGTAAAATAAAGTGCTTCTTATATGGTTTTGTTTCAATCTGATCATTTGACATATCAAGATATTTCCAAATGATATCTGAGATACCGGAAATGGACTTCAGAAGTGGTAAGGGATTTTCTTGAAACATTAACTGCTCTGTGAATTGCTTCTTGAACGTTAGATCATTTTGTATAAGAGCAAATCTGAGGTTAAGAATTTCAATTATAGTCAACCCTGCCAAGTTTTCGCATTCCTTATTTGACTTGCTGAATCTTTCCTTGGTAACATCATAAACATCAAAAAGCTGATGAATAAGTGCTTTTACTTGCTGTACTGTTTCAATTTCATATTCTAGAGGGTCAAGTTCAACTAAACATGTCTTTAATCGTTTAAAGCTTTTTATAAACGCATCCACTGCATTGATAATGCTGGACTCCCTTTTCTGGCTCTTCAATATGACATCAATTTCATCTAAGATACCAATATCTTTCAACGCTATGTTTGTTGCGGTCGCGATTTGTATAGCAGTTTTTTCGCCCCGAGAACACCACTTTACAAGACATTCGATATGCAACGATAAGTAATTGACGATTTTGAAACATATCATCATATTCTTGTTGTACTTCTGTAGTAGAAAATGTAGCAGTGTCAATATATTATTGTTAGTTTGTAAAGAAATGCACAAGTGCTCAAGCAAAGCCTCAACCTCAGGAGAATTAGAGAGACATATTTGTGATAACTTAGTTAATATGGATGTAGACGCTTGAGTTGTAGCCAAATCATCACTTTGCTGCGATATTATGAGGTCGTATATTTTATTTATCAGATCTGGTGAGAGCCTTTGTTTCCATGTCTCCACAGAGGCCATGTCAGAGAGATGTCCTAAACCAATTAGAAGTAGTTTATCATCTCTTTCAACAGCATCTTGGGAAAACAATGAAGTAATGAGTAGATCTAAGTATCTCTCGGAACTTTCTTGTGACAAAGTACCCGCATTATTAGCATGAGCCTTACAATTCTCCAACTCCTGTATGATAGCGTCCATTCCGTTCAAAATGTAGTAATGTACTTTATCGGTTATCTTTAGGGCAGAAGAATGATTACCGGGTTGATTTCAATCAATTGAGAGCACTTATCCAACTATTATCTTATAAAGAGCAACAATTAAAAGTACAGTAATAAAATTAAACCGATGCTTGATTCAATACTGGTGTTCCGTGCTCTACAACGCCTCCTTTATTCTGAAACCCACTCGATATATATCAATTGACAAAATACTATAATTGGATTCAAAGAAACGTTGACTTTTTTCAAATTTTAATGCTTATTTGTTTTGGTTTTTTCGTGCATGCAGACAAATCCGCTATTAAGGATGCAGCACGTAACAAAGACAACGGAAACAAAGGCCGGGATTATCATTTGGGGAAATTTCATAACTAGATCGCCTGGGATTCGAACGGAACATTATTTTGGAAAGTATATTATCGAAGGAAGGAAAAAAAAAAAAAAAAAAAAAAAACATCTTCGGAGTGCAAGAGTATATAAGATGTTATTGCATTGAGGTTAACAATACTGCATTTTTCAGAAGCCTTAAGATTGCAGGGTATGGAACTTGATCCAAATTGATATTATCTTTCAAATATATGAATATAATTAGGAGGTTGGCCTCTATTTAATTGATAATTAAGGAAAGATTAAAGGAAAGAGAGAAAATACTCTAAAAGGCTATAGACACAATGATAGATAACGGTACCAATAACACGATTGTATCCGAATTCAATTCAAGTGAATTGTGCATAGACGATGGGAATACAAGTTATTCAAACTTTACCAATGAGCACAGTGGAACAAACGATACATTTATGACTTTAGATGAATACTTGAACAAAACTCTTCCGTTGCACCTCGATCAACTTGTGCTTGATACAAATCAAAGGGAGCTATTCGACACAGCAGCCAAATCGATACTATCATCTGCTCTACTAGAAAGACAACAACAATCATTGCAAACAATTTCGAGCAAACCACACTCTTCTTTTTCGTCCCAGTCTTTTGCTCAAGGTCTAATAGTTGGTCAATTGAGCGTTCTTATAGTATTGATATTTGCTATAAAGTTCTTTGTCTTCAGTGAAGGTGGTGCCAAGACCGCGACTGCAAAGAGTGTAGCTACAACGTCTTCTTTCATGGACTCTACAAAAAACAGTATCCTCTCTACAATTATAAAAAGGGGAGGTAAAGATGGTTTGGAAGTAGCTGAACAAGAAAATGATAAATCGAAACAGATCAACTCTATATTAGAAAAAACGTATTACAATGTGGAAACGCATTCCCCAGAGTCATTGGACTGGTTTAATGTGCTTATTGCTCAAACTATACAGCAGTTTAGAGAAGAAGCTTTACAAAAAAATAATATCATCAACTCATTAAACGATTTTATTGAGCGGAGGTCTGATGAACTACCACAGTATTTGGACCAAATTAAAATCACAGAGGTTGATATAGGTGACGATTTCCCAATCTTTTCAAACTGTATAATTCAGTATTCTCCAAACTCAAACAAAAAAAGACTGGAAGCTAAAATAGATATTGATTTGAGCGATAGGTTAGCTTTGGGAATCGAAACTAGACTATTACTAAATTATCCAAAACCACTGTCAGCTGCTCTACCAATTCAATTAACTGTATCTATCGTTAGATTCCAAGCATGTCTCACCGTATCTTTAACTACAGATGAGCAATTTGTTCCTACATCTAAGGATGTGGGTGACGAAATGGGTAACGAAAAGGGTTACTATTTGATGTTTTCTTTCAATCCTGAATATAGAATGGAATTGGAAGTAAAATCCTTGATTGGTGCACGGTCAAAACTAGAGAATATTCCTAAAATTGCCAGCCTCATTGAGTATCAAATTAGCAAATGGTTTGTGGAAAGATGTGTCGAACCCAGATTCCAATTTGTAAAACTCCCAAGTATGTGGCCTAGGAGTAAGAACACCAGAAAGGAAAAAACTGATACAGATGATACAGGCTCTGTCAAATCAAATGATTAAACATATGGATTACTGTTAACCACAATTTTCCCATTTTCATTGATAAAGGCATTGTCGTGAACAAACTCCATATCGTATTTTGATTGCCACTTTTCTCCTTCAGTTGTTGATATTCCACTTTTATCATATGGTATCCATATTTTATGAGATATTGATTCTAATTCGTTCAATCTAAAGTCTTTCTTTGGCTGCGTTATCTCATCGGATGATAAGCTGGCGGGAAGATGATCAATTATAGGTTTTGTGAAATTTGATATTTGGAAATGTGCACTTACAGTGAATATCATGAAAATAAACATGAATAATGATAATCTGAAGCAATTTGCAAGTGCAAATAATCCAATCAAACATGCTTCAAGAAAATATACCCCAGAGTACAATTGCATTAAAGCTTGAGGGTAGAACTTTCCCAATGTTTCAGATTTGTTCTTATGATCATATTGGTATTTCAAGGAATACTTGAATGAAAACATAACAAAAATGAAGGAAAAACTTGCTAAAGGTAATATAAATGGAGCTATCACAGAATAAATGATAGATATACTCGCTAAAACCGAAAATATCGGGTATAGCGAGCCCCATTGATACACTGGAATATCCAAAATGTACTCCAATTTCTCCCTTGGCGTTCTTTTTACCCACCTATAGTAGCCTAGATAAAATAAAAGGTTCTTCAACTGTAGTAAATTACCTCCAAAATATGCAATTCCTCTAATTAAAACGAATGAGCAGAAAAAGTTTGAACATTTTGGCAAATTTGTACCCAAAAGGTGAGGTATATTTATTGGACTGTTTACTACGGTTTCTACGACAACCGAAATACCAGAAGAAATGGTCACAACTAAAAATATGTGAACAAAGAGGAATGAAAAGAACCATTTCTGAACATCAATTTCAATTTGTGCACCCGTCCGTAAACATTTAACAACACTAAACCATCTGAAGAAAATAGGTACCCCTTCTGTCAAGAATATCAAAGTAACAGCAGGAACAATACTCGCTAATGGTTTGGAAATGTACTCAGGAAGGTCTTCTAAACTGGTTAAGATAGGAACAATTTTTGTAATTATCGGAATTTGAGAGACGAAACCAACAATAGCCACAGGAACAACCCACCCAATTATAATTGTAACATTTAAAAAGTTTGAAACTGCTACCCTGAACAATTTCATCACTCTACCGACTGCCTCTATATTGCACCATACAATATCTTCTGGGTTAATACCCAATGCCTTATCGTCACTCATTTCTGAACTTTTACTTGATAATAGCATCTGGTCGAATATATGTGCGAAAGAAACCTTCTTGAAAACCAAAAATGCTTGTTTTGAGCTCTTTTCACCCGTATGATCTTCCAAATCCTGTTGTACTATCAAATTCTTCTCGAATTTTTTCAAGTATCTTTCTAACTTCTTTTGTTTACTATCAATGATTAAATTAGGGTTCCACTTCAATGAGAAAAACCGTCTCCATATGTTATTGTTATTCTGGATCAGCTTGAACTGAAAACCTGTGAATATATTCCCGCTGAAAGTCTCTTTGATAAGAAAGGAAAGCCTTCTGGCACTGTAAATTATTGGATTACGTTTCTGTTTTAAGTCAATTCTTTTGCTATATATATAGCGAAATTCATACAATGGAAATATCTTAGAGAGCTCTTGTTTACTGCGGTAATGTATATTGTCATTGCTCGAAATCTTATCCTTTCCGTAGTATGCTTTACTAAAAATAATATCCAATTGGGTGTTTTCAATGAGGCTGATTAACTGACATATTTCCCTTCTAAACATTTTTCTCATCTTATAATCTTCAGGTAACGACACTATCTGATCAACACTTCCTGGTATTAAAGACTCGCAGAAATATTCAATTTTATCTCTGTCAAAGTCTTTGCTAATATTTCCAATAAAAAGGACGTTTTGGAATGATTTTGTTTTATACTGACTGGTCAACAACTTATTACGCTCTGCTACATAGTATTTCAATTCATGAAGGAGCAAATGATGAAAAAAACAAATCAGAAGAACTGCCAATATCAGGTGAAATGCTAACCGATTGTTATGAGCTGGTGAAATATTTGACATGGATATTTTATCCAATCCTGTCAGACCATATGGCAAATGGCTAAGCATTTGTTCGTTGGTAATTTTGTCATGAAGATCCATTTTCGAGATGTAATTCTCAATGTCAGCGGATTTATACCCAGATATGTAATGAATTGGAATCAAGATGGGTATGATTACAATCGATAACAATAAAAAAAACATTGACAAGGTTTTAAGTAACCGAAGGAAAAAATAAGCATCTAAACCGTACTCTCTGTACTCCTCAATTGAGGCAGACCATGTCGGCTTGATCCAGGACCACAATTGATTTCCTAATTTCTCACTTAATGGACCATTTCCTTGGTAGTTATCTGCTTCTTCGGTATTCACTTTATTATGCCTTTCATATAAGTTCACATTCGGTTGATAAATAAAGTCAAACCGATTCCTTAATATGCTAAATATTAGCACTTGAACTACACAGAAAATCACCGACACCAGCACACCTGAGAGAAACGACGAGAAGGTAATACCAAACTGGCGCTGGGCACTTCCTGATCGTGTATTTGACAATAGTGTTCTTATTAATCCAGAAGTATAATTCTTATACTTAGACTGTAACGGTGAGAGTTCATCTTTATAGTTTAATACCAATATTGCAGTACTGTCATCAACTTCCACGTAATTATAAATGATGTTTCTTAAATAATCCAGGATATTCGTTTTGTTTTCAACATTCATGTTTTATTCTTTACTTATTTGTCTTCCAATTGAATGCGTTCTAAGGCAACGCTAGCAAATCCATGATTTTTCTGCTTTATTTAAATTATATGTGGTAAACTTACTCTCTTAACTTCTTCAATTAGTTACGACTCTCAGATATATGTCACAAAGAGGTAATCAACACACCGACGTAATCTTCTAAAAAAAAAAAAAAAATGAGCTTCTTTTGTTTGTGTTGACACATCACTTCAGTTTGTATCAGTCAAATCTTACTTACTACACATTGTGACACCTTCCTTGAAAGTACGTCTGAAATCCAAAACAAGTAAAACCCGTTATTGAAAAACGGATTAAACAATTCTGAAAACCTAATTTGTTATATATTGTTGTTTAACGTTACGTGCATTGTGTGTTACCACTTCATATAGGATTATTATCATATATACAAACCTATATAAGGCTCAAAAGGTTTGAGTGATTCGAGCGAAATAAATCAGTCCGAAATGGTCCATGTGGATAACCAGTTCAAATACTTGTAATCGGTACTAGGGCCAGTCATACCGAATGAAATTGGTGCGAAGTAGTAGAATCCATAAATCACAATGGCCATGTATGATGCGTAAATGCATAATCTCATTACTCTGCCACACTTGGATTTTTTCCATTTTTGCATGGAGATTTCGAACAAATATGCCAACACCAATAAAGCGAAGTATAATGCTGGCAAATAATGATGCACATAGGTAACTCTACTCATAATCACGAATGGGAAAAAGTGTAGACCCCAAGCCATTAGAGGATAAAGACCACCCATCAAGAATAGATTCCTACTCTCTGGATCAGTGAAATCGTTATATTGACGTTGCCATCTAATCAAATAGATTCCAACAATCAAGATCAAAACCAGAACCCCGATGGTTGATGGCCAAGTAGATGCTGGAGAGCCCATTAAGAAATATTTAACACTTTCGTCATTCCAACCACAAAGTCTGATACCAACATTTAGTGTTGGCCATTGCCATGCGGAAGATGCTAGCCTATCTAGCTTTTCTGCATTTGGAACCAAAGCATTGTTAGTTGCCATCATCGCCAAGTTTAAGTGAATGAAATCTTTGAAAAAGTTAGTTTTTGGGAACTTGAAGTCTTCTGGTCTTGGAGGCAATTTTTCGTTTTCATTAGTCTCGATGTTCCACCACGTTCTCTTATCACGCTTGAATGGATTTTTCACACAAGCAACCTCTCCCTGCCTGAAACCCCAGGCTGGTAAACTGTTACCAGTCTGTGACAAATAACAGCCCATTTCTGCGTTTCTGATTCTGAAAGAAGTTGTCAATGGATGGAGTTTAGTCACATCTTCATCACCTTTTTGGTCCACAACTTCAATAATCCAGTCATCCTTTGGGTCACCGATATAGTTGTCACCGTAAGCAGACACTTCCCAAGCACTGGCCAATAGTGGAGCCATGATAGGGTGAGTATGTAAGTTTTTACCAGTGTTTTGATGAACAAGACGGTATCTGCCGCCATCAACAACAAATTCAATATCGGTTTCATTTTCACTCCATGGGGTATCGAATCTTTTTCTATCAAATCTCCAGTTATTATTACTGTCCTTGTGACCATATGTTGTGATTTGTTGTTGTTTAGAACCTTCAGGGTAGGTTTGAACGTGAGAATGTAATAAAGCACCGCCTAAAGCTTGATTCTTAATCGACACAGTAGAAGATCCCAATGCAATATCACGAGGACCTTCGCCAACGTCGGAACCAATCAAGTTAGCTTGGAACAAAGAAGGCATGTTAGCATCACCGGTACCGGAATGAGATAATAGGTCGAAGTGCATCTTAAAACAAGCCAAAAAGACACTAAATGGCACAACGATGAGACACAAAATTCTGGCAATCCAATGGCAGACATAAGTCTTGTTAGAGACGGATTTGTCACCCAACATATTCCACAAGTCAACTACTGTGTAAATACCAACCATGGTGATGATTAAAAGACCCACCATCTTCACAGAAATGGTGCAACCCAAGGAAAACCCGGTGTAAAATAACCACTTCCACCATTTTCTGCTGAATGGCTTAGATCTTGTATTGTGGAACCTAACGAAACAGAACATCGACAAAACGGTGAAGAATAGAAGCATTGAGTCTAATAGAATGAATCTACCCAATGTAGTGTAAGAATTTTCAAACAACACTAGAGTGGTGAATAGCCACACGGTAGGCAAAGAAAATCCAATCGCCTTTGCCGTAAAGTAAGCGACAGGAACACACAAGGCGGAAAACAATGCATTGAACAATCTCATCTTCACATAGTCAATGTAATCTGGATATTGCTCACCTGATGGGAAATCCCACGAGCCATTGTAACCGGCCAAATACCCGGAGAATCCAACCAACATCTTTCCCAATGGTGGATGCACATCGTGATAAAACTCGTGTCTCAAATAGTATGACCCAAACTTACCAAAGTGGGCCTCATCCCAAACAACGTGATCGTTGGCCCCAATCTTGTACATTCTAATAAATAGTGCAAGACCAGTAAACACAATTGGCATCACAATTGACTCCAACTTCAACAATGGATCCTGGTTCACATTCTTGTACTTAGATAAGTCATCAATCTCTTGTTCAGATACACCTTCAACTTCCACTTCTTCAGGAACATCTTTCCCTCTGCGTCTTAAGTTGCTCTGCAACTCGTCATTAGACACTGATGATGACATTTCCCGCTGGTCAATCTTCGAATATGTATCGAGTCAATCCAAATTGCGCAGAAAACACTATTATTCACGAGACTATTAACCGCTTGTCCTTAAAAACACAACTCTTTAAACACCAAATTTCCATTTAAACACACTGTTGTTATGTTTCAATCTCAAGATCGTCTCTTTATTTATATATTCTCGACGTGTCCATTCTATTTTTTCGGGAAAAAAAAAAAAAAAAAAAAAAATATGGAAAAAATAGAAAAATATTATGGTACGTTAATCACGTGATGCGTTATGCTCTTACCGTAACTTACCGTCAGGCTTTAGGCTTCAGGCTTCAGGCTTCAGAAGCAAGTGCTTCAAAAATAAGCGCTTCAGAATCAGTGCGGGGTCTATCAATAAACATTTATTCATGGGGGGTTGAGGTGCGAGAAGTAACAGTTTTTTTAAATATTTGAAATTATATATGCGAATAGGTAGCTTATGATGCTGCCCGATGCAAGTCCAAAAGACAAAAACACATTAGTGATGCCACCTGCAGCTTTGCGTTCGTCTTCCGTGTCCAAGCTTCTGCCTACGTTCATGAAGCACAAGCTTCCTAGTAAACCGTTTGTGAGTCCGAAGAGGAATTGCCAGGCGCCGTAGGAAAGATCTAGTAATGCTTTTAGATGCGAGTGTTTATGTGTGTCATTAATGTTGAAGAAGAAAAAGACGACTACCATGGCGATACGCAGTTGGGATAGGGCGAATATCCTGCGTGGGGTGAACCATGCTGAGTTGAAAGTGCGTTCTGCAACAAGCCTGCCGACCAAGTCGCCCAGATTCCATAATAGAAAGATTAACGGAATGAATTGGGAGTTTTTGAGCGGCAATGAAACCACATATGTATTAGAAGCAAACACTGGGAAGATTAAAGTGACGCAGAATATAACGAAAATCGATATGACTAGGAATTTGAGCTTGTAGAAAAGAACGTGGAACGGAATGTAGACCTTCTCGTCTAATTCATTCACTTGTACCATTTCGTCGCCAGCAAGTGGGATGTCACTTCTCCTATACACAATGATAGAAATGAGTGACATAACACTTGTCGTGAGGAAATAGGTGTTGATCCCTGTTGCTGTTTGTTCTTGTTGCTGATTGAATAATGACACGATAAATAGAACCAACGATGGTAAAACACCAGCGACAGCTTGGCCAACCATGACAGCATGGTTATATTCTGCACCGAAAACATTAGCCATGGCCATCACACCAGTTTGAGAGCATGCAGTTGCCACTGAACTGATCAGGACAAGGATCATAATAAATACAAAGGATAGGAAATGAGAAATCCATGTATGGAATAATACTATTCCACATAGTGAAGTAAACACAATAATTTCCAGCACTAAACCGCTGACTATCCGGTCAGTGTAATGATGCTGAATCTCCGATAAAATTATGTTAGACAGTACGGAGGATATGGTGCTGACGGTCATCATCGTACTGGTGTATATTTTTGCGTAGATAGTTGTATCTTCAAACACGTCATGCTGGAAATAAAGAGACGCGCTAAGAAACGAATTCCAAGGCCATAATAAAGCTATACCAATAAGGAAAAATGCCAGATAATTCACATCCAAAAGTTTCTCTTTCCAAGACTCATCAGAAAGATCCTTATTCCTAATCCTTGAGGAAGTAGCGTCAGGACCTGGGCTTGCAATTAATGTAGTACCGGAATCTTCAATATCCATGTTATAATGATCCCCAGTTCAAAAGGGAAGAGTGTGATAAAAAAAAGAGTGTATATACCACAAGGCCCCAGGTAGTTAGTTATGTCTATCCTTGAAAGGGGTCTTGGTGGAGTAGATTTTTGTATTTTGTTGTTTTCTTTGAGAGGTATAGATTGCATTTATCGAAGGGGAAGAACCCAATTTTATTTATCAAGATATTTTGTTTTCATTACGATAACAAAAAAATAATAAGCGGATGACTCGATTCCTACGAAGAAATTAAACTTTAGGCTTTAAAATGATAATATACAGAAAGAAAATAAAGACTAACATTATACAAAGTTGACGTACGTGTGGGGGTTAGAATGGAATTTCTAGTGTCAGAAAGATTCGGTTGAACCTAAATACACTAATAATTCCATAAATTGTGGGGGGTTATTATCAGATAAGAAATGAGAAAATGGTAAGGTCTATCTTTCTTGATAATGTGCATGAAATTTAAAAATTACAAGAGCAGAGAAGTGTAAATCTTATTGCTAAATGAAACGACGTTCATCATTAGAATGGGATAAAAACATAGAAATGAAACAAACAAGTTGCTGCAAAAAAAATGGTACAATTATTACACCCTCCTGCTTGATGTTTGAGTATTGCTACCCTTTGAAATCTCGAATCTTGTTACTAGAGGAATATGATCACTAGGGAATTTATCATTAGGGAAACCAATAAACTTAGATGCATAATCCTCGTCAACTTTACCTAACAAACCACGAACACGTAGTGACTGTGAAGAGTACCAGATATAGTCGATAACATCGGTGAAAGATGGTGTCATGTTAGTGAATGGTAGCTCACCGATGACACTGTAACTTGATCTTAATGTCAAATTATGAGAGAAATTCTTCTGTGACATGTAACCAAAATCTCTCTTTTCGATATCCTTATGGTTTGATGAGACATGTCCGCTATTAAAGAGTTCCACCACAGCAGAGTCCAATTGCGAGTTGAAATCACCACAAATGACCATTGGAACCTTTTTGATGTCGTTATTATTATTGATGTGGTTTTGCTGCTTAATTAAAGTCTCTAAGTAGTCCAACATCACACCGACTTGGAATGTTTTAACATCATTAAATTGAGGGTCCCAGTGCAAATGTGTTGTGACAACCCATATGTTTTCATTGGTCTCTAAATGTTTCAATTCAGCGATTAGTGCGACATTGTCTTTATTCATAGCACGGTTTAAGTAATCTTCTGTACGGTGGAATTTCTTGTGACTTCTCCAAGTAGAGCTGAAATCAATTGAATCTTGGAAAACCAATTGGAACTGATCCTTTTTAAAGAAGATAGCACACCCATCGACCTTTTTGGAGTCTTTAGATGGCATAGTCTTGGCTCTTGTTTTGGCATGGAAAAGACATCTATAATTATGCTTTTCCATCAGTGGAACCCAGTATTCTTCGTAAGTTTGAGTTTCTACTTCTTGCAAACAAATAACATCTGTGTCAAAATCCAATAGCTGTTCCTTGAGCTTCTCCCTTCTATAATCCCAGCTCAAAGCCCAAGACGGGGTAAAGCGATACATCTTAGGAGTTGCGTAATGATGACACAAGGTGTTATATGATAACAACGTGAAACTGTTGTTTAACAAATTGTTATTCAAATGTTCGGCATTTTCTTGTAGTGACTCGTATTCATTAATTGGTTCTCCATCGCTCGAAATCTCAATGAATTTTCTATCGTGTTCATATGGAATTTCAGGTGCGTTATCTCTTAAATAAAAGATGAGACCTGTAACAGATTTTTCGGCTAATATTTTCACTAGCATTTTATCCAACGGATTACCTTCACATCCCATGAATTGTAGGTTAAACAAGTTACCGAATTCCCATGGTATAGTGGTGATCATATTATCGAAAAAGTATAGATACTTTAGTTGATAGCACATTCCGAGTTCCTTTGGTAACTCCGTTAGTCTGTTATGGGACAAATCTAAAACTCTAAGGTTTCTCAATTTCCTGATGGAAGAAGGCAATGAAGTGAGATTGTTACCATTCAAATACAAACGGGTTAAAAACTCATAGTCGAAAAGTTTTTCGCTCAAGTTGAAAAGTGCTAGATTTGAAAGATCCAATGCATGCCATAACTGATCATCGTGTTTTGAGCTAGATGGTGCCACCATACGATGTTCCACCTCATCATCCTCGTCAATATTGTACTGAGACAATTTCTTGTGTTGTAAGAGCATTGATGGAGTGTTAGGATGCAACTCGGCCTTTGGAGTATTAGGAGTGGAGAAACCTGTAGAGTTTACCTCTGAAGACGAATTGACAACACCAGCACTGGCTTCATTACCTGATGAGGCCATTTCCATTAAGTGTTGCTTGGTGTGTTCCACTAGAGACATAGAAGCGTCATTACCGTTAACCTGCTGTTGTGCTTGTTGAGGCTGTTGTTGTTGCTGCTGTTGTTGCTGTTGGTTTTGTAGGCCTTGCTGTGTTTGGTTTCCTTGCAATTGGTTACCATCTGGTCCGGTATTGGATAGACCCATTTGGTTTTGATTGTTCAAAAATTTCTTCATGGCATTTTGTCTTGCGTATACGTTTGACTGTCCCAACGATTGTCTAGAAATGGCTGCCAATTGAAGCTGTAGCTTCCAAATTGGTGAGTTTAAAAGAGAATGATCGGTTAAATGCGGATGGCATAAAGGGTTGTTCGCATTGGATAGTTGCTGGGCAACTAACGCGGCCTGTGACGCATTTGGAGTTCCCACATTGGGAGGACCCACGGCCTGTTGTGGACCACTAGCCCCACCAGGCATCACACCTTGTACTTGGTTCATCATCATAGGGACAACATTATTGAGCTGTCCCGCCTGATGTTGATGTTGATGTTGGTGTTGATGTTGATGTTGATGTTGATGTGGAATCTGGTGCTGATTGCCCTGGGCTCCAAGCAAACCGGGAGGATGCTGATGAAGTTGCTGGGCAACAGATTGTGGTGTAGCTACCATCTGAGGCACCGCTTGCCCACCAGGCTTTTGAAACCCTGATAATGGAGGCGGATAATTCATTGGCTGCTTGTATTCTGTTATTTTCCCTTCAATTTGTAGTCCAGACCCTATTTGACCTTGTCACACTGTTGTTAATCACGATTGTATTGATTCTAGTTCCTATTTTTGTTCACTACTTTGTTAATTCAACCGAATCTCACAAATGAAGTGCCTTCTATGATCTCCTTTGAATCCTCAATCACTCAAATAATAACTTCGAAGAATTTAAAGGAAACAACAAAGTAAACTAAAGTACAACAAAAAACAATGAAATAAAACAAAACAAAACAAAACAAAAAAAAGACAAATGTTTCGCTGCTCTCGTGCTCTATGAAATTGTATAGATGACCAGCTCTTGTGTTAATTCAATCCTAAATTTTAAACAAGGCGACTGTACAGTGCCTGCCTCTGATTTCCTGTAGCCTTTATCCGAATTGCCACTATACACACTATAAAAATCCTAACCTTCTTAAATTATGTTTTCATGTTTTTCTATTTTTCTCGTTTTTTATTTTTCGTTTCTAACTATCAACCAAAATAACAGAGAATCAACTTATTTCAGGTGAGGAAAACATGTTACCCGGAGAGTCAATCCGGGTAAGCAAATTTGCGTTTTTGCGTATTCTTCTTGCCCAGCATTCCGCATTACACAGGTATGCGCGCCTAACCCTGGCTTACACAAAATTTTGGAGGGCTCTACATGAATGAATGGATCATTGATGATATGTAGACGTACCTACATGTAATTTTTGGGTACTATATACTATATCCAGGACCCTTATTCTAGTGTTATCATTGACCATTCTTTACCTAGTCCCTGAAGCATTCACATTCAGTGCCCGTACAATACAATACGTTCCAAAGAAAGAAACAAAACAAAAAAAAAAAAAAATTGATAATTGAAAATGAAAACAAAATTTGAAAATGTCCGGTATAAAAGGCTCATCTCTTGGGAAGTTTTCTTTCCCATATTGAAACAAACGCGCTATAGTGATAAATTGTAATTTGGTTTTGGGGTTTAATACAATTCTTAAGTCTGTAAGGGGATTGCAGATGAGCAATTGTCTGTAGTCTTCTTGAGAGACTTTTAAAGAAACTAGGCAACTAACCCAGTTTTTTTCCTGCAGATTCGTCTGTAGGAGGAGCTAGGTTTATAGTTGTCTCTGTGATACGAGTCTCCAGACATCAATAATCAAGAAGTCTATACATATTTTCCATGTGAGCTGCCTAGCATGTCATTAACGATTGCTATGGTTGTATATTTTAAGATGAATATGGGAAAGGTACTTCTTAACATCCGGCTCTATAGAGATAGCTAGTAGTAGTAGTAGTACTAGTAGTACTAGTAATTTTACTTAATCGGATCTGGTCATGATCCAAGTTGTGGCACATCCTCCGTAGACGGCTTCAACATTTTCGTACTTGCCGATGAGGTTCAACGGACTTATTACGTTGCTTTTGTCATTGACATGATGAGCGGTCACGTGATTCTCGGATTCCAAAGAGGAACCCTGCGGGCGCAAGGGACCACAGTTTCCGTGCTCGCCCCAGCCCCAGCAGTAGACCTCCATGCCACTCGTTACAAGAATTCCATGCTCGCTCCCAGCGGCAAAACCTATGGTGTTGCTAGGAATGGGATTTTGTAGAAACTGACCATGGGATCCTCTTCCTATTGAAATTAGATGACCAGATTCCGTAAGAAGATGCAATGACGACCACATAGAAGCGAATTGTTTAACTGTTGTTTGATCTGCATCCAACTTAGAGATTATCCGCGGGAGCTCTTGTTGTAGTGGTCCCTGCAATATCAAATCCTGCTTCCCTTCCTTATCGACCAATATAAAGGTAAAATCTTTTCCAACAGCCACACGAACGTATTCCGAACTTCCGCGTCCATGGTATATTTCTCTTGGAGAATCAACAACTTTCAAACTGCTCTCGCCACATATCTGTTGTTTCCTATTGTTGCCCCATGCAAACACTACATTTCGATCTACCACTGCGCAGTGCTGGAAAGCTGCATGGCATGTGGCATTCCTACGGTCTTGCACTCGGAACAATGCATTCCAAGCATCGCTTTCCGTAACTTCGGGAACGCCTAACTCCCCCTTGCACCCTTTCCCCCGGGTCATCACCATTCCCTCTGAGTCTATAACGACGCTGAATTCCCAGCCGCACGCTACGTCGATGTACTTCCCTGGAACAGAGACCCAGCTACAACTCTTGTTCGGAGTATCTCCATTTTCTTTGCCTATTGGTGCGCATTGTCCAACCGAGTTGTCGCCACACCAAAATAAAGACCCGTCTTCCAGGAGCAGCAACGAGTGGTTTCCGCCGCACGCAACCTTCTTAATCCCGATACCCTTACTGACAAAGCTGGTAATGGGCAACATAAGGTCCTCCTCGTGGCCTACACCCAATTGACCACTGCCATTTGACCCAAAACATTGTAGCTCGTAAACAGCCGTCATTGGTTGCAAAATATTGTGTGGTTGGCGAGGTCTTTTGGTTATATCCTTGGTCTTTGTCTGGGTCTTAGCCTTGCCCTTGGCAATGCTTCCTTCTTGTTTCTTCTAAATTACAAGATGTGTATGCATCGAGCGAGCATATAAGGTAAACTTAAAAAAAAAAAAAAAAAAAAAAGATACGTATGTACCCACGTGACCACTTGGATCTGGCAAAGATTTCCGTTTCGATCTCCGATTTCTTATATTTCCTTTTTTTTTTCGGAGATCCAGAAAACCAACCAAAAAAAAAAATATACATCACCACAAGATTACGTCACGTGAGAACTTGCCCTATGGATTAAGTGACAAAGTGAAAAAACAGAAAAAAAATCGGGGAACGAATATATCACACGACAGCGCCTTTGTTCCTAGCCCGCAGTCTAAATGGAATTTGAAAGTAAAATGAGGTAATGAATAGCAACGGCCCAGATGTAGATGTGCGGCGGTCCGCTCGGGTCCGCGCTTGGGTTCCCTAGAGTCCCCTGGCGTCCCTTCCTATCTCTTCGGGAGGAAGGCCTCCGCCCACACTCGCATATGACCACGGATAATCTCCCCAGATCTTTTACACTGAACACAGACAAATCCAAGGAATTGTGTGTAGGTGCCGTGAGTACCACACCTATACGGCCTGCCGGGAGTAAGGAGAGCAAAGGGCAAGGGCAAGGGCAAACCAAGCGGAAAAACCGTGGATGCTTCCCTCTAAGAAGAAGAAGAAAAAAAAAAAAAAAGAGTGGGTTAAGTTAGGTGTCCCGGAATAATATCATCTGAGACTCTGGAACTTTTGACGACCATGTCCGCTTTGTCCGCCTTGTCCTAGCTATTCACCATAGAAACAGACTGAGTGGTCCCGCTCATATAAAAAAGCAACGAGAAAAAAAGCGGGACAGAGAACATCCCCGTAGTTCCTTTCTGGACACTTTTGTGTGCCTCCACAGAAATTACCATACGTGCGGTCTTTTTTTTGTTTTTTGCCACTACTACTTCCTTTGTTGCCTGTTGGGAGTAGTTTTGCCGGAAGAGAGTCGCCCTTGTCCGCAGTCCTCTGCTGCTCCACTTTTATTTCCCCACAGAAAACATCACATGAACATGAACTAATTGGCCGACACGGAAAAACTACTACACGATTCAACGGCCGAGAAGTAAAGTTAAAATCCAAAACTAATGTGACGAAGCAAGGGACGGAGGGAAATGGTCTCCTGCTCACCGAACAATCGCGTGCGGGTGCGGGTGCCGAGAAAATCAGTTCAGCCTGGGTAGGTCTAGGCCTGCCCACACGCACCGGGAGCACCCAATCCAAGGTTCCCCCGGAGACCACCCACCGCCCGTAGAATCGAATGCCTCCCAGCAGCGAGCTAGCTAGCTGACTGACTGAACGAGTGTAGTAAGGCAAGGGCAAGGGGCGGCCGCGCGCGCACGCTTCATCCGGTCTCTATTGTTTATACCTTGGGTCTTTTGGTTTCTCTCCTTGTTTTTAATGTGTGTGTACGTTTTTTTTTCTTCCACTCTCGTTCTGGACTAACATGCGCGCACGACCATGTTTTTCCGTACCAGGCGTCAAGCTGCATAAACGCACATATATAAATAAAGGTACATAAGGTATATAACAAGCACATCTACGCCCAGCCAATAACCGCAAAGCATCCTTGAAAGCCATATATATAATTCTTATGCATTCACTTACCTATATATCCCGTTCTTGACACATTTCATCTTATTTTTCTCTTTTTTTTTACTTGTCTAATAAGATTTCCTCTCTCTTAATGTTATATATCTGTTAGTCCTTGTTTAATGTACTCTCTCTCCGCTTTCATATATTGACTACAACGCTATACACGACGCTACAATCGAAAAAAACGAAACACTGTCATTCATCATATAGGTTTTTGCTAACCGAAAAAAAAACTGAATAACAGATTAATTTTCAAATTCATCAATCATCACACTACAATTACAACTATTACTACTCTATTTGCAATCTTCCATCTTTTCAGCCACCCGTATCATATCATTTTCGATAATCATTTACGGATATATTCAAGAAAAAATTAACTAAAAACTGGCAAAGGAAAGGAAAAACACAAGAACGGGAAGGAAAAAAAAAAAAAAAAAGGAAATTTTATCTTTTTTTTACATCCATTGAAAAACAAAGGAAAAGGAATAATAGTTTAATTGTTAATATATTCCACTGAAACTGATTGTTCGCATAAAAACAAAGGTAAGGCAAGAATACTAGGACAGACAAGAGATACTGACTCTAGCGATAGCTTCCACCACACGAAAACACATAGTGAAGAACTTGTGTATTGTTTTCAGATACAAGAATCGGCTTTATCAAGAATTATTAAATTCTAAGTCATAGGTGTGAACTAATCTTTAAAACAGGAAAAAGAACAAGATCAGAAATAAATTATTTTATTGGTGAGAAAGGTCCTCAAGATAATACTATACGTGTTCGAAGATGTTCGTTTCACCACCACCAACCGTTTCGCAGCAGCAGTTGTTGCCAAACGTACTTACAAGGCGAAAGTCTAATGATTTAGCCACAATACCGGAGAACCCATCTGGTGGGTCACAGGACTCATTGCTTAGCAACGTAGGCAGTGGGAATACAAAGAAGGAGTTTGTGAATGCACCACCGGAGTTTGCCAACAGGGCACGTGACGAGATTAAGAAGAGACTTTTACAAAAACGCGGTGGAGCCGGGAGTTCTGGAAATTCCGGGAACCACGGTTCCGGCGTGAGATCCATGCACTCTTTCAGAAACCATGGGTCTTCAGCCGTGTCGTCATCACAGTCATCGGTCTATTCGGGAAACACATACAACTCGGATGCGGCATCTGTGGTAACGGGTATGACTGCATCGTCAGCAGCCCAATCATCCATATTTTCGGTTCCCTCTTTCAACACAGTATCGACGCAGCTTACGGAGTCATCATCCGTTATCGATGCTTACGATGCCAAGCAGCAGCAACAGCCTTTGACCATTACTTTGGAACAAGCGCTACCCACGATATTTTATGACATGTACAGCCCAGAGATCCTAATGAACCCACAAAATTTGATGAGTAACGGTAGACCAAAATTCACCAAGAGAGAACTTCTTGATTGGGACGTTAATGATATTAGATCATTATTGATCATCGAATCTTTAAGACCAGAGTGGCACGGCCAACTTCCGACAATAGCTTTCCAACCACTGCAGGCCGATGGTAGTATGGAACAAGAACCATATTTCCCACAATTCAGGTTCCAGCTCTTACCGCTAAACTCACCGGACGAGGTTATCATATCAACATTGGTCAGCTCTGACTTGTATATTGAGGCTAACCTCGACTACGAGTTCAAGCTAACGAGTGCCCAATACACCGTGAACTCCGCAAGGAGAAGACATGAAGAGCATATCGGTTACCATGAGCCGGTAATGCACTTATCGAAGCCCGAATGGAGAAACATTATAGAAAACTACTTGCTTAACATCGCTGTTGAGGCCCAATGTAGATTTGACTTCAAGAAGGCATGCTCCGAATACAAGAAATGGAAGCTCGAGCAGCTAAGGCAACAGGCCATCCAACAAAAACAAAGTTTCGTCAAGAAACCAAACATGCCTCCCCCATCGACTATTCCAAAAAAATCTAAGAACTCACTGCTACGGAGAGCTCTTTTGAGAAATTCGCAACTAAAAATTGAAGAGCAGCACGAATTAGAACTTCAACAGCAGCAGCAACAGATGCAACAACAACAAGCAAACGCTGTAGAAATTCCAACAAAGGTTTCATTAACTAAGGAAGAGAAGTCAATGGTCTGGTCCCATTGTCAGCTCCACGTTTACCAACGTCTAGGTTTAGATTGGACTCCAGACAATGTAAGTGCCAATAAAGTTGCAACCGATTAAAGCAGAATAAAATACGAAGATGAAGCATATCATCTCTATTTTATCACCATATTTTTTAACGTTATTCATTTCAAATCTTTTAATGAACTTGTCCTTTATTATTAGTAGTGACTATGTTTTACTTGCTTTCTGCCCAAAATTTTTCTCTCTTTACTACTAAAAGACAAAGTGAGCGAAAGACAGCAATTAAAAACAAGAAACTCACCAACATAAGGCAGGATAAGCTATTTTAACGACTCTTTGTGCTGAAGGATTAATTCCTTCGATACATTATTTAATATTCAAAATTTTTAACATCCCCTTTACTCAGAATTCTACGACTTTTATCTTCCCATTGTTATTTTATTTTATCCCCTTATAGTATTGTTTTGCTACGCTATATTCAGTTCAACTCGGCTAAGGTAGTTACTCTCAAGTGGATCAGCTTTAAATCCAACTAAGATGGGTATGCTTGAACCTTTTCTGATGCTCTCGAGCACTTCCAGCTCATTATTATTTTCCCCATTAATAGTTTATACATCCTCGTATATTTATATGGTTACATATCCATAAACCCGGGTAATGATATTTTTTTTTAAATATTTTGTTTTTCCTTTTTTTTTCACCTTCTCTGCAAAATGATCTTTTAGTTTGTTTGAATTTGTTTAGTTTAGCCTAGTTCAGTTTGAAGACCTTGAATTCAAAACAATCAACTAGATCATTTTGAAAAGAGAAGGCGTCAAAATTGTGTTTTAGTTATAATTGAGTATCCATTTCCAAGGTAATTTATTCATTATTTGTAATATTAAAAGCGTTTGAAGGTAATTTGAGCTTCAGAAACAGATTGACTAATTATCGATAGAAAAAAAAAAAAAAATGGCAGAATTGAGCAAACAGGCCAGCGACTTGATGGCTCGTTTGAACATCAAAGAACCTGGGAAGAGTGCAGCAGTGGAAGAACAACCAGAAAAAAAGCCAACCGATGTCTCAGAAAAAGATGCTTCCAAGGAAACTGAATCGAAGACTAATAAGGAACCTGAGACCAATGTCATCAATTCTGAGTACGAAGTTAAGGTAAATCTAGCAGACTTGCAAGCCGATGCCAATTCTCCATTATACAGTGTTAAATCCTTTGAAGAGTTAGGTCTATCGGAAGAACTATTAAAGGGTTTGTATGCCATGAAATTCCAAAAACCATCCAAGATTCAAGAAAAAGCTCTACCAATTTTGATTAGAGATCCTCCACATAACATGATTGCGCAATCGCAATCTGGTACTGGTAAGACGGCGGCTTTCTCATTGACGATGTTGACCCGTGTCGACCCCAATGTCAATGCTACGCAAGCGATCTGTTTGTCTCCAGCTAGAGAATTGGCGAGACAAACGTTGGAAGTTATCCAAGAGATGGGTAAGTTTACCAAGGTCACTACACAGCTCGTTGTTCCAGATTCCTTCGAGAGAAATAAACCAATCACCGCTAACATTGTTGTCGGTACACCGGGCACAGTGCTAGACTTGATCCGTAGAAAAATGTTAAGTTTGGGATCTATCAAAGTGTTTGTGTTGGACGAAGCAGACAATATGTTAGACAAGCAAGGTCTTGGTGACCAATGTATACGTGTCAAAAAGTTCTTGCCAAAAACATGTCAGTTAGTGCTATTCTCCGCTACATTTGACGACGGTGTCCGTCAATACGCCAAGAAAATCATCCCAACTGCCGTTTCACTTGAGCTACAAAAGAACGAGGTCAACGTCGATGCCATCAAGCAATTGTTCATGGACTGTGACAGCGAAGAACACAAATATACAATCTTATCCGAACTCTACGGACTCCTAACGATAGGTTCCTCCATCATCTTCGTGAAAACAAAGCAAACCGCAAACTTACTATACGCCAAACTAAAGAAGGAGGGCCACCAGGTGTCCATCCTACATGGTGACTTGCAAAGTCAAGAGAGAGATAGACTAATCGACGACTTCAGAGAGGGAAGGTCCAAGGTCCTAATCACAACAAACGTTTTGGCTCGTGGTATCGACATCCCAACAGTCTCCATGGTTGTTAACTACGATCTTCCAACATTACAGAATGGCCAAGCTGACCCATCCACATATGTCCACAGAATCGGCCGTACCGGTAGATTCGGCCGTACCGGTGTCGCCATCTCCTTCATCCACGACAAAAAATCCTTCGAAGTGCTTTCTGCCATCCAAAAGTACTTCGGTGACATCGAAATCACAAAGGTCCCTACCGATGACCCCGATGAAATGGAAAAAATCGTCAAGAAGGCCCTCAAGGCTTGATCTCTCTGATCATCAATCAAATCAGGCCCACCTAATTTTTTTGTCTTTCTATTTCCGTCTGCAGAAGTATAGACCGGGAAAAATTCCCAAACCCGGTATAGTCTACGTACATAGCCTACCTAATATTAGTACGTTATACTACTTGAGTGTGCGAATGATGGCACATGGCAAACCTCCTGCCACTGCTGCGTTCCTGAATCGGCATTCCGAAACCATTCTCGGGATCATTGCTATTGCCCTTTTCCGCAACTTTCCTTCCACTGTATATACGATGTAGCTGGAAACAAGAAACCCTTTAATCTAGAAAAAAAAACCACGTGATTTATATTGCTCCTCCTACATTATACCCTACTTTAGCAGCGAAATCGGAAAATCAGCCTTTTTTCTGGCAGCCAACAACCGTTAGGCAGTTTGGAAGAGCTAAAAGCCTTATAAAGGCGAAAAACAAATTAAGAGGTAGTTTCTAACCATCACATTGAAGAACACCCTTACTTGGAGAAAAGAACGGAATAGCTGTAATACAGACCAATCTTATCGAATATACACACACAGATATATACACACAATGGACTCTGCTAAGGTTATTAACATTATTATTGGTATGTTTCTCTGATATAAGATGGAAACCTTTAATTTTTGAGGAATATTCTCTCAACTCTTTCTATAATGGAAAAGAACCCATATACTAACATTATTATATTGTGTGAATGACACTCATCCGGTTCTCGGATAGGTGTTTCATTGTCTATTGCACTACCCTTGTTTGTGTTTTAGCCATTTTCTTACCACCAATTGCCGTCTTCATGGCCCGTGGTTGGGGTTCCGAATGTATCCTCGACATTGTTTTGACCATTTTATTCTTCTTCCCAGGTATGTTATATGCCTTGTGGACCGTCCTACAAGACTAAGCTGGTTTTGAACCCCAATCTCATGATAACATTCCCACGACTTTTAAGTTGTTCTCTTTAATTTTTAATACCTGACGTTCTGCAGCTGAACGAATAATCGAGCGAAAGATAATTAATAAATGGGGTATGAAGGCTTGTACCTAGCCTCCTCTGAGCAGCCTGTTTGCTAGTAGGATAGGTGAGGGAAAACAAGTCCGACTGTCCTATTAGAGTATATTATTATTTACCAAAGGAAAGCACTAATACATAAAAAAAAAAAAATGAAACTTTGAAGCAAAAACAAGGAGAAAAAAAATAGAACCAAAGGACTAACTCGCGACCAGTCTTCCGGATACCATTCCCTACGATATGTTTAGAGTTTGTAATACTTTTTATGTTTGTTGTACTTTTATGTTTTTCTATATTTTATTCTTCTCTTATTATTTTATTGTTGTATTTATTATTATACACACATATATATATATATATATACTACGTTTTGTCGATTCGGAAAAACTGCGGGGAGGACCCTGACCTACACCGACTTGTGATTTGTATAGCCCGTGAAAGGACCAGGACAGAATGTCGACTCAAAATGAGCACAATTATGCTATTATAATTCTTATTATTCAAGTATATACAGGCAACGACGACACATTTATCAGGTAGTACGTAAAGCAGAGAGAGTCTAGCAAAAACTCTTCAGATTGGTATAAAAAAATATCCGAGCCTAATTGACGGATGACAGCAAATGTAGCCGCATCTACAATTGTGGAGACAACATTTCAATCACAGAGGATTGGATGAATGCAACACCAGCAGCAAACAAAGCAGTGTGGACCAAAACTGGGAAAGCTGGACTTTGCTTGAATTGTTCGAATCTGGATTCTTTACCTGGAGCAGAGGCAGAAGGAGCAGCACCTGGGGCAGCGAACATCTTGTATGGTTATTTGATTTTGTTTGATTAGTGATGCAGCAACAAAAATTGTACAGCAAGACTAATATACGTGAGTTACGTAAATGAATTGGCTTTCAAACTTTATACAATGTGCGTATGTATTTTCTACATACATTATTACATTGTAGGTTGGAAAAAAAGAGTACTTCAAATTTTCGGACCACACCCTTCGTACAATATTACTATTACCCGGTATATTGAAATGATATTACCCGGAGTGGATCCGGGCAATCCATAAACGGATAGTTAAAAAATAAAAAAAAAAGCGTTCAGCTTTTTGTGGGTCCCCCCCTTACTGACCCTTGCAAAGAGATGCTCGTTAGCAAACAAGAAAATCCGAATTTAATTAGTTTGCAACGTTACTGTTGCATTAAAACTATGGCAGACACGCACACATAGTGCGTCCCCCTTTATCTTTTTTTCGATTGAGTATTTATTAATATCCTGTTATTGTTTTTATTTCCGTCTATATAGTGTAAAGCATCACGCTTTAAAAATCTTGGTTAGCTAAATGTACATAAAGATCAGATCGGATCAGACCGGGATAAGATCAGATAAGATCAGATAGAATTGAATTTGATAGCATTGGATAGCAAACTGAGGTCACAACTCGCCTCGATGAAACAATTTCGTTTGTCTGGATGGCATGTTGCGAACGCTTCGTTTTAGCCGACACCGCTCCAGTCCTTCGTTTGTAATTCTATATGCATATAATGAAAAATCGTAGAGGTAGAGTAGCACCATCGGGATGAGCAGCGTCCATGCCAGTGTCCTGCACATCAGCTGGAACACGTGCCATATGGAAAGTAGAGCATTTGTAGCAAACTGTATCATATCAGAGCTATATCTGCTGAGGCAACGCGATGAGATGAGATGATTAATCAACCAGGGAGCTGAGAAATGAAGAGAAAAAAAAAAAAAGAGAGAGATAGTGATCGCGATGATTTTTAACCTAACTAATAAAATAGGACAGGCAAGATCTCAAATGTATGTTTGTATACCTCACTTGTCTGTGTTCCTTTCACCAGGATCGTTTCGTTACCAGTAGTAGGCACACATAAACATGTGTGTGTATATATATACTTACAACTGATCAGCAAACAGCAGGCAGTAGGAGCTGAGCTATGTAACGATTCTCTGTCTTTTTCTATTATTTAGTTTTCAACTCCCTCAGAGAACCACGCTAACGGCAGTGTAACCTGGTATGTGTTCCACGCTCAAGGGGATTCTTATATCCGGATTGAAACATTTTATTTAGATTATGGCATCGCACACTTTTTGTTTATGTTTTTCTTTTCGTTTTCTTTTTCGTTTATGCTCGGAGAGGGACCATGTGACGAACATAGAAGAAGATGCGGCTGTGAAAAGGTGACGCACAACATTTGAAACTAGAGAATAAGACGAGGAAGGTGTTTGTGTTTACAGTTTCTGTTTATATATTTATTAGTCTAGTAACTCATAGTAGGGCGTGATGTGCGTGTCTAACTGATTAATATGTAAAGTTTTCAACGGTAAACTAATCTATATGTGTTTAGTCTAGTAGATTTGGTGTTTGAAACAGATACAGGACTGCTATATGTGACTTCTTCTTCGTGGTACAGGAATTAATTATAATTAACTGGGTTGGATCATCGAAATTATTATTTGTTATTGTTTTGTTGTTGGCGTGATGGAGTTGTTTTCTTTTTTTCTTGGTTTTCTCGTTCTTTGGCAACCTGGGTTTGGGATATATTAATATTATAGTAATTAGTCCGCGAAGAACTGTTCCTGTTACCTCTCACTGCATACCAATAATGGAGAGTTCTAAAGTCCACACCCTTCTGATGTGTATCTTGACGGGAATTTCAAATTTATGCACCTGCGAAGTGTCCTTGCTTACTTTCAAGACGCCGTTTTCAAACGTTGCTGGCAAATCAATGGCTAGGTTGATCAGTTCCTGGCTCCACCAACACTTTCTTGCTGGTTTCTTCCAGAACAATAGTAGCTTAGTATTAATCTCGGGCTTTGGAACAAGTTCGTACAACGTTGGTGGCTCGTTGGCCCGTTGTCTGGATGCGGATCTGTTTCTAGACCTGGATCTGGAGCGGACGTTGTCAGTTAGTACTGACAGCCTGGACCTGCGCTTGGTCTCCGTACGAGAAGCTGTTGGTGTAAGTTGCGTTGCCGAAGGAGTCTTTGAGAGAGGTGAAAATTCTGCACCGTTATTTGAGGATGCAATGCTCCGTTGGTCGTCTTCGTACTTTGCCTTGGCTTGAGCCACCATTTCTCTGAACTCACTTGTAGTCTCGTTGGCGATTCTGCAGAGAGATAACGAACTGATAACGGTTTTGTCTACTTCTTGGTACCTGTTACCCCATACCGAGTCTGGCTCAAACCCAGAAGAACAAAGCATGTCCATTAGATGCTGTTCTGCAGCCCCCAATTTCGGGGTGGTGGTGGTAGCGGCGCTGCTACTGGCGGCACTATTGTTACTGCTATTACTAGGAGACGCAGGGGTCGTAGTCGATGATTTTGCCGAGGACTTCTTCACCCGATTAGACGACTTCAAACCAAGAAACACCGACGTTTGTCCCAACAAATGACTGCCAGCAGCCATTTTGATCTGCATCATTATACCGTGTAGCAACGACTCCTTCTCTGAGTCTGTTGTCCCCTCCTCGTACTCTATGGCACACTGCGGAACACAGTAGTAGTCTAAATCCTCCCTAAGAACAATGATGCCCGGCTTCTCGTGCAAAATCTCAGACTCCTGCGACGACGATGAACTGCTCGAAGAGCCAAACCCAAAGAACTTACTTCCGCCCCCAGCACTCCCACCAGGAGGCTTCCGGTTGAATATCTCGTTCACGGGAAAGTTCAAGTAGTCGTTGTGCGCCTCGTTGTACACATCCATTATGTACTCGAAGCATTCCGTCGAGAAGGATGGGATGTACACCTCGTCTTCTGGCGTCAAGTTCGTGATAATTTGCCCATCCCTGGACATGAAAACACCACTGGGGAAAAGACAAAGCAATAGAGACTCCGGTAAAGACATCAATTGCGTACGCGTAATATAGTACGGCTTCTCTTGGATATTCAAATGAATCAATGTATCTTCCTCATTGTACTGTTCATAGTCAATATACGACCCATCTTGTCCAAGCAACGCACCAGCACCGCCCTGGTCGTCCTGGGACACCTGTGTAATAATCGACTGTGGTTGACCTTGGCTCATTTCTATCTAATATCTCTTTATCAACTGGTTCGTTTTCGCTACGATTTCCTTCCTTTCTACTCTTTATAACAATAATAAATCCAAAACGTATTTCAGCAGCCTTTTTTCCGTGTTTCAAACCTTCCAGTACGAAAATGCTACAGCTAATTCCGTCTAAAGCACCGCTCTCTGTTCCAAATCTTGCTCCCACGTACACAAACTGAGAGGAAACAATACAAAAGATTCACAGAGAAAAAAGAAAAAAAAGGAATAAAAGAGGCCTAGCGCGCGTTCCTCCGTTCTAAGTTCCCCTATATCCTATTATAGCACTCTGGATTGAATATTCCAACTGTTTCCAGTCCCGGTTAGCGGTCTACTATTCTGCTTTCTTCTTCTTTTATTCTCTGATTACATATATTTCTTATATCATAAGCTCAAAAACTATTACTACAAAGTAATGTTAACTTTCAGCGTTCTAACAAATTACTCAATCCATATAAAATCTTCAAGACGCATCGTAACAATTTTTTTTTTTTTTAGCCATGCTGGGCTATAAACATACTAACCCCGGGTAACGAAGCGTTCTGTGGGCCGCTTGCAAATCAAACCGTTTTTGTATGGTGAAGGGCGGGTTACAGGGGAGGACATGGCAGTATGTCTGGTGTGGTGTGCAGGTGTGTTGAACCAATTTTGGGAGAAGGTTTGCCTTGGCGCGGGTGGATCTTCTGAACAGTTGTTCCGGCTGGGAGGAATCGAGGATGTCGGGATGCCTGGATGCCTGGATGACGGAAAGGCCAGGGGATGTGCTGTGTTTCCCGTTTTTGCGGAGCCCTAACTGCTCTACTGAGCCCCGAAACAGAGCCTTGTTTTTTGCTGGGCAAAAATGGAAAGAGAAAAAAAAGAATATTAAAGAGAGTAGGAAATAAGACTAATGCTGTATAGAAGAGGTACTCTCCGTTGTGTAAGATGAAGCCAAGAGTACGAGTACGGTACGGGTACGGAGTACCGGGCGGCGTAACGGTTGGCATTCCCAGCCCCCTTTGCAATCTTGTTCAACTACACGTCTTTGAAGGCTCAAAGACGGTCGTTGATAGACTTCTCTCAACCTAAATGATGAGATACACCATTTTAACCTTATCTACATTATCTGAAAGTTTACTTTCAATTGAAGATACACATGTAACATTTAGCTGATTACCGTTGAGTGGAAGAAGTCTTAATAGGTACATTTTACATAGGTTAAGCTATATCAACAGCAGTTGTCCCTGGCTTGTCTTGTCTTGTTTTATTTATATGTCAAGGTCGGAGTCGACGACGATGTCGTTGTCTTCTAGGGTAATTGGGCCTGGGTCCTTGGAAGCAGTCTCTGGGGTCGTTTCCGTGGTGGCCTTTGCCTTGGTCTTGGTTGGGGATATGGCTTGTGGAGCGAAGGTCTTCAAAGGCGACCGATTGTGCTTCGTTCTTGCTTGTTCCGGAGTGTCTATGTACGTGGTTTCTGCCACGACATGCTTGCTCTTGGCTCTGGAAGGCAATTGTGGTGGCACATCATCGTCCGATCCGAAATCTAGATCCTCGTTCTCCAAGGTGATTCCTGCATTTTGCAATTTTGTTTGGTCATCCACGCTGTCGTCGCCATAGCGGTCGCCAAACGAGTTGAACTTCGACCGCGAGCTTCTCCCACCGACACTCTGTTCGTCAGAGCCTTCCTCGGTCAGATTCTTCTTGATCCCACTAAACCAGGTGCTGATCTTTTTACCTGTTTCTTGGATGTTACGGTTCAAGTTTTCGCGGATCTGGGGTAGGTCCTTCTCGACAAACGTGCTGAACATATCATCGCTGTCTTCGTCATAGTCTTCTGTGCCCTCTGGGGCTTGCGCACCCTGGCCGTACCTTCTCTCGTAGTCACGTTGACGACGTCTGATTCTACGCTCGCGAGCAGCCCTTTCCCCAGAGGAACGGCCGTGCTTGTTGTATTTCTCGTCTAATTGGCGAGCCAACAACTCGTCTTGCTCCAATTGCGACAGTTGGCGGGGTGTCTCCGGGTGTGCTTGCACAGGGGCATGCACTGGTCTCGTTGGCAATGATGCCTCTTTCTCGAATCCTGGATCTGAGAGGAACAACAACGCGTTGAAAGCTGGATCTAGCTGTCCCTGTGACGCAATCAACACTGCCTTCACATACTTCTCTTCTACACCGGGGAAAGCCTCCTTCAATTCCTTCAACATAGGATTCTCCTTAGGCTTCTCAATCTCCGAAGAGGTAGACTTCCTGCTTGGCAATGGAGGAGGCGCAGCCTCCTCTTCTTCCTCTTCCTTTTCCTCTTTCTCTTTCTGTTCTGCATCCTTTCCTGATTCTGATTTTTCGGTCTTCTCCTCAGTCTTCTCCTCTGGCTTATCCTCAACCTTCTTTTCTACCGTCTCCTCCACTCTCTCCTCTGGAACTGGTGTGGTGGCATCTACTGGCTCCACATCAATGGGCACGTCTTCAACCTTGTCACTCATCTTTAAAACAATAATACCACTAGGAAACCGAGTTCTCTACTTCCAATGGATACAAAAATATTCCCTATTGAACAGTAACGCGTTATGCTAAGTTCTGGTGACTCTTATGGTCTCTATATCGCTTGTTCTCTCCCTCTAATCCTTTCTCAAAAGCGCTTTTGAATAGGGGAACAGTAACTAGCTATTTGTTACATAGCCAAATCAAGGATCCTCTTTTTTCCATATTCCAAGACACTGGAGAAGAATTAAAAAAAAAAAAAAAAAAAAAAAAAGACATAAACATATACTGTTTACCCGGACACAGTTATGACCCGATTTTTTTAGGTTTTTTTTTTAGATTTTTTTTTTTTAGATTTTTCACTTCCTGACCAGACATATATAAGGCGATCAAAACTCTAGCTTATAACATCACTTTTGACATTCCCAATGTTATCAACGTTGTAAAATTAATAGCTAAAATTCGTTTGGTTTGGCTTGTCTTGTTTTATTGTTGTTTCCCTTCTTTTTGGTCTCAGCTCCTCGGAATCTTATTTATTCTCTGTCAAAGATCTTGGTGACTCGGGGTCCTTCTAACCTGAAACGTCACTGAGTGTGGACATCAGAGATATATTAAGTACCGAGAGGTATGAGGTTTAGGTGCAAAGCTGAGCCCTGTATGGGCAAAAATTGGTTCGTCCCATGGTTTTTGGCTTCGTGGGGGCAATAATATCACTATTATTTTCCCCTAATGATTCTTCAAGACTGCTTTGTATGAAACAAACATTCATGCTTTGTTTATTATATATTAGTTATGTATAAATATGGGCTGGTTACGTGGTTACTTTTCCCCTGTATTACTGCTATGCCCTGTTCTTTAGTTCTCTCAATTTGTCCATGACCTGTGCTCTGGTCCATGAGAGTTGGGAGTCGCCCACGCGTTTTCTTACTATTTTATCGTCTAGCCTCATGAACGGGTTGTATGAAAGTTCGTCTGCGAGCGTGAAGTGGCCGGTGGTGACCTCATTTGCATTGGCAAACGATTCTAACTCGTTGAAGCTCTTGTTGTCGGACTTGTTCAAGTATACGTTGTTCCGGATGAAGTGCACGTTGCCTGCCGTGTATTCGTGGCCCGGGTACACTTTGATCTTGTCCCAGTTGGTACGACCACCCGTATATTCAAGTAGATTGACGTTAAGTGCTTTGTCCATCTCTTCAGCAGTACCCTCGAAGAACCTGCCGCATCCACCGGTGAACAAAGTGTCACCTGTGAAAATTGCCTGTTCGCCGGTTTCTGTGTCTTGTACGTAGTAGCATATGGAATCCTGGGTGTGGCATGGCGTTCTGATGCACAAAATCTTAAGCTTCCCTAAGCTCGTCTCGTGCAGGTTATCTGGGATCTCATTGGCAATTGGAGAACGCTGCGAGCCAGCGATCACGTGCGAAACATTGCAACCCTTTTCCTTCAATGCAGCCAGCGTCGTGACATTCCCGCCAGCATGGTCATAGTGGTGGTGTGTGTTGACAATCGCCTCGATGGTCTTAATCTCATCGGTTGTCAAATCTTCCATGACTTCCAAGGTCTCCGCTGGGTCGATTAACCAGCTCTTCTTCTTATCGTTAGTGCTTAGCAAATACGAGTAGTTCACACCACCGGTGAGCCACCTCATTTTGATCGCTTTAACATGCATTCTTCTAGTACTTATTCTTGTGGCTACTAGGCCTCTAAGCATAACCTGTGGTCTAACCTTTGTGAGTACCCAATATCAGGCTTAAACGTTTCAGTTTGCCTAACGATGATCCCTTTTCTGTAATCCATGTAACTTTTATAGACGTTTTTCTTTTATTTTCTGCGATATTTCTGTCAGCAACATTGCCAAAGAGATGACTTCTCTAAGGATATAGGAATGACAATAACAAAAAGAAGGAAAGAATGAATGACTTTTGGGATTGGAAAATAACTGTTTGCTACGTGTTAGGATTGCAATTAATTACTATTATTATGTTTACAAACATTATACAACTTACGTAAATATGTCGTGCTTCCTCTTTCACTCACTCACACACACACTTCAATTCTGTAGCTTTGCCTCCACCAACTGCAGTAGTTTGTCACCAAAATCTTGGAGTAGGGTTTCCTGTGGCTCTAGAAGTGCATGAATTACAGACACTTCTTTGCGAATCTCGCCTATGTTTTCTACATTCTCATTGTTTGCTAATAGTCTTCTCAACTGCCGTAGTGTGTTTAAGATATTCTGGGAGTCAACCTTGGAGGTTATTAATTGGTTGGCAGGTATGATCCCTCTTCTGGGGGAACTACTAACAGGACTTTCTTTTCTTATTGGGGAGTACGATGGTGTAGGGTGTGTAAGCTTGACCGGGGATATGCCCTTGGGACTTTTCACCGGGGTGGATGGTACAGAGACTGTCATTTCGGTAAAAGCGCTACTAACTAAATCGAGATTTTCCGCCGTAGTTGCAGTTTCCGCTATATCTTCCTTTGTCTTCATTTCCCAAGAGAACAAGCACCCATTTCCTGTTACAGTAACAAACTTATTGGCGACGGTTGTCATGCCTATCACTGGATCCGCATGTGCATAATATTGGTTAAGACATTTACCAGTAACGAAACTGTAGCATCTAATAGCTTTGTCCAAGGATGACGAGCAGATAATTTGATCTTTTTCATTGTTGACGTAGAATTGGTTCACTAGGATCCCATCTCCTTGGTCATCCAGTAGACGAAGTACCCTTGGACTGGAGGTGTTATCCCTTTCGAATATCTGGATGCTTTTATCAGAACGTGACACTACAATGTCAGAATTTGTTAGTTGCAACTTCAAAGGAGAGTTTTTCACAGAAAGAATATTTTCTTTCGAAACATTTATCATATGGTCCACGATGTCAAGACGATAACACGATACTGTTCGATCACTGGATATGGTGTATATCTGATTATCAGAGATTTCTAACTGAATAATGTTCCCCTTGTTATCTTTGATCGTTTCGCAAATACACCACTCCCCGTCTACCAATTGGATAAAATTCATCGTTCTATCTCTACTGACAGTGATAACTACTTTAATTTGGTCTTTTTCAAAAATGTGTACGTCATTTATGGCAGAACTGTGTATATTTTCTTGGTATTCACATTCGTTTTCCTTATAGATTAACAATTTACCGGTTGAGTCTCCAACTACTAAGCGATTATCGGTTAAACTCAAATCAAGTGCTGTTATTTCTTCGCTGAGAGGTAGATCCGGCAGCTCGATGTCATATTTTGATAGTTCAAGACCATTAAATAGTTTTATATCACCTTTTTTGCTGGATATAACTGCCAAGTTTTGGTCTATCTTCTTGAATACGTTGATATCATTTAGCGAAGGATTTGATATTTGGTTGATACCTCCCTCTGTTATTACAGAGATCTCTCCCTTTGACGTACAATATAGCAACACATTATCGTCTAACAAAGACATCATTAGAATCCTTTGTTTGTCACGAGGACTGGTTTCCGGTTCGGTTAACTTTGTATCGAATAGCTTTGATTTAATCGGACTTGAGCTTCTGGAATTCAGACTACCTGTTGTTGGTCTTAACCTTTCTTGGTGATTTAGTATATGTGTGAGAGGAATGCTATCAACAGATTCATCATATGATAGCCATAGTTTATCGTTGTCCCAATCTACAAGAATGTTGTCGTATTGTTTATTGGAATCCAGTTGGAAGAAACTAATTAATGATCCATTTTGATACAATACTATCTGATAGGAATCAGTCAGAAAAAGAAGCTGATCTCCTCTTAAGCGCTCACAATCAATAAACGTAGATTCTATTAAAGACCCGAGAACGATGTTTTTCCCCTTTATTGCAGTTCTTGTTCTAGATATCGCCAGTTTACTATTAGCCGCGTTATTGGGGTTCTCAAATTTCCACACTTTTATCTGTCTAACTCCATATGTCACAAGTGCTGAGTCTTTATACCAATTGAGTCCTAGCACTATAGTGGAGTTTTTATTACTTGCAATTAGACGCACACCGTGGGAAGAAAGCTTCCAAATATGCAAAAAACCGTCATTGATAAGCCCTAGACTGGTAAAAATAGTGCTGTCCTCTGGGTGAAATTGTAATTGGGATATTCCATAGCTGTGTTGGTGGATAACAAAAACTGGGTAGTCATTAGAATCGGGCGCCATTGAGTAGAGTAGGATTCTAGGTTGATGTCCAGTTTCTCCTACGATCAAGAACTTTCCATCGTTAGAAAGACACAAACATGAGATATCTTTTATTCTATCTTTGATCTTGGATGGGGAGCACCTTGCAGGAGAAAGGTCAGATCCAATTGTGATAGTCTTGTCGGAATTTTCATCGGCATCATTCCATGTGTCACCCTTAATCACTATGCTCTGTTCAGGTTTTATCAATCCGTACTGATCTTTTGATAAACTAGCTGTAGAAAACACTTCTTGCCTATGAGATTTAGAAGAGGCACAAAAAAACCTTTGCTCGCTAACTCTCTGAGCCCCTAGATCTAGTCTTGCTACTACTACACCTCCAGAAGCGGCATATGCCACCAAATTCTTGGTTGTTGAGTAACAAGTCCGTGATTTTGATGACGAGCCAAAGATTCCAGATATCTTAAGATTGTCCAAAGGCTCTCGCATTGTTGTTGATACCACTAAACTTCAGTCTATATTTACTTGTCTGTAAGGCTGTGACTTTAACGTTAGTTTTGTGATCCGGGCCTCCCTATCTAGTCAATCCCTCTTAAAATACTTTATGAATCAAGTGTTTACGTATTTTTGGTTTTAGTTTTAGTGTTTACATTAAAAGTAATGCTTGTAACGTTTTTTCCTTTCAAAACCGATGAGATCATAAGGTGGACAAGGCAGGGTAGAACAAATTAGTGGATCTGATGCGCTTTCCTGTCACTTCTCAATGGCGAAAAACTTAGTGACCTACCATATATACTTTTCTGACTGATATTTGCCAATTCATCCGCTAAATATACATAAATTATGTATGACCAATCATAACATTATGATACGTTATATCTGTATCAAGCCAAAATGTTATGATGAGTTAATTATGTAAAAAGAGAGTAAATAATAACCCTGTCGCTCCTTCAAGGAAGAAGAACCAACATTCAGGTCAAGCTATTGTTTGATACTCTATAGTCTGATAGGAAGGCTGACGTTGGAGGGCTAACAGCTGTTAGTCGTTGGCATAAAGGCATACACATATATATTATCAGTTTCCCCACAATGAGCCAATTTTCAAGGGCAGCGTCCCTGCCGTTGCTTGAAACGGCGGAACTCCTTCGAAGTGGTTTACCAAAGACTAGATTTGGGGTTTCCCTAAGAGACTTTATCGAATGGAACAACATGATGAATGCTAGAAGTTATAACTTCTTCGCTAAAAGACCCACAAGACAACGAAATGAAGTGGGGAGGTTACAACCGTTGTTATCCCACTGTATGGCCAGATGGCTACATGTTGAGTACAAACTCAACTACTACCCATATTATGATCTGAATGTGGTAAGTATATATACAGACTTGCATGAAGCTATTGAGAATGCGGAACAAACCGTAAATTACTTCAAGAATTGTAGTAACGACGATGTATATGGAAGGCTAAACTATTACTTGGTGCCTCTTTACGACACCACAACGGATGCAAAATCGCTAGCCCGGCCACCAAGTAATCCCAAGATAAGAATAATGAAGGAAGGAATACTTTCCAATTACGGACGCTATAAGATTGAGGATCCTGTGTTTGTGACCATGGTAAACGATGTGATCAAGTATTTGCCCTGTGATCTTGTGCAGTACAACGACGATCTGAAGAAATGGCAACAGGCGTATATTGAGTATGATCCTGTTGACGGATTCATCAAACAAGAGTTCCGTGAGATGGATTATTGGTGCCATATGACTGCAAAGCTTTTGCAACTTGACCAGGGGTACCAGGGAAGTGAGTTATACATCACTACCAGATTGGTAAACCTATTCATGCAGTTGCACCAAACGCTGCCTGAACACAAACTATTTATCATAGACGATCCTCAGCGATGGTTGCCCAGTGTTTCTACCATTATCAAGATGATGATGGGATGGAAGACCTACCCAATAACGCAAGCAAACATTTCTACAGATTTGTACAAACCCTGGAATAAGGAAAATTTTCCTAGGAGAGAGAGTTCAACCTTCATTACAGACTTTTCGCAAGTCAAGAGCTTGTATACGGAGATCACTGAGGGATCGAAGACCTTGGAAGCACAGGATCTTCGAGATTTTGCGAATGAATGGATGGACGTTAAGGAAAGTATAGAATTAATGGACAAGAGCGGGATGAGCGCGGAATATGTCAAAACATCTTTCCAACCACTAAACGAAACAACGCTAGGAGTGATTAGAGGCTAGCCTTATACTAGGACCCTTACTTCGTCGTCGTATATTGTACGAGTGTCTTGGCGTGAAACGAAGCCGCAAGACGACAACAAAACAAAACAAAAAAAAAAAAAAAAAAAAAAAAAAATATAACATAGCACAGCACATACGTATCTTGGGAACGATGTGTTTGTAAATATAGTTTAAGTTGTATATTAAAGAATAATTAAACGAATAAGATGCACTTTGTTTATATAAGGAGGAACTCTAGAACCCTGGAGTATTTAAATAGAGGCCCGTGAGGCTTCCGAATATGAAAATAATTAGAACGAACCTGAGTAGCTGAAATGTTTATTTGTACTAACCAGAGCCAGAAATAGAACCAGAGCCAGAACTAACAGTCATATAAGATAACAACAGTATGTGATAATGGCATGAAAGGTACGTTTTTGTTTATTTGTATTATTAAGAAAGGGAAGGAATGAATGAATGAATAAGGGTAGGGGATAGAGAGAGAGATCTGGAGAGATCTAGAGAGTAGCATTATTAAAATTTAGGTTGCTACTGTTTCTTGGTTGTTGTTGTAACTCATGACTCTCTCTGTCGTCGTCATCTTCATTGTTTTCGTTTGAATCTTCGTTTAAGTTACGCGTGAAAAGACCATCATCCTGTTCGATTGGGATGGTGGTGACGTCTTCAGAGTCCTTTTGCTTCTTTCTTCTGAAGACGCTAGACAATACACCGCCGCCGCGTTTTGGTTCTGTCTTTTCTTCTGTGTTATTTAAATCGTTGCTTTCGCTGGTGGAGTGGATCGATTCTGGGTCGGCGTCGTCAATGTGGTTTCTGCCCTGTGCCGTGACTGGGATGAACAAGTGTCTACCCATGATGGCGAACCCTGGGTGCCAGATGGACAAGATCAAAGTAGCGAACGAGACCATCAAGGCATCCAAAGCAATGAAGAACCACTCGTGAGAAATCAAGTAACCGGTCCAACCCTCGGCCAACTCGCAAAGTCTGTAAATACAACGGATGTAGATGAAAACTGTGGCGGCAGTGATGGCAAGAATAAAGTAGCGGAAAGTCCAACGCTTTCCGTCTCTGATCATGGCATACTTTGGTCTGTAGAGGTGATCGATTTCGCTCTGTTTGACCTTCCATAGGGCGCCCCATTTCCAGACGGAGACACCCAAGTACTCGGCTCTTGTTTTGACGAAGATCTTGAACAGGAAATCGAAAAACAAGTACAAGAACGCACTCATAGAAGCCGTTTGCACAGCAAGACCGGCAACAAAGATATGACTACCAGTTTCCGAAGCGGTACTGTCGTTGATAGTACTAGCATCCATGGCACCACCGGCAGCCTGGATAGCCAACGACACGATATCGCACGCAACGAAAATGTATGAGTACATTAACGGATTCGGCAAGAGCGCAAACTGGTGCCCGTATATCTCAATCAACTTGGCCAACTGGAAATATATTCCGGCCATCGAAAACACCGGCGCAATCGTCAAACAAACCATCTGCAACACATAGTAATCAGACTGATCACCACCGTGCTGATGAGACAACGCTCTACCGATATACCCAAGAACTTCCAAAATACATGCACACATGAACGAACCACCGAACCACCACTGTTTCGTGTACACGCAGGCCCATGTGTGGTACAATAGAAATGCAAAAAAGATACCTGCCATCGCACTGTTGAAACCCAACTTAGGCAAGGGACCCGAATAATACGAGTCCGTCGTAGTCGCTGCTGCGGCTGCTGCAATCACTGGCGAAGCTATATCTCTAATCGTCTGAGACATGCTTTGTAAGTGTTATATTATTATGTTATGATACTATATTTCCCTTGTATCTACTATGCTTCGGTTCTCACACAACTAGAAATTTTTTTCTTTCTTTCTGTATCAACGGTTGTTGTTGTTGTTATTATCCGACTCACACCTCGAATTCCTAGGTTATTTCCTTTTATCTTCTTGCCTTTAAATGTAAAATGAAATAAAATCCAAGTAAATGCTAGAAACGTAAAAATAATAATAAACTATTACTAAGTTCGCTCTCCCAGTACTAAAACCCTGATGATGCCAACTGCCAAGAAACACACCAGGAAGAAAAATGCTACAAAGTGCCTCCATTAAATAAGCTTCGAACGCAAATCCAAAGGACTAATCACTAACGCCAGTTGGAAGACAAAAAAAAAAAAAAAGACGCAGCTGCTGCATCATCATCACAGGCTAATCAAAGGAACTGAAAGAAAAAAAAATAACAAAAACAATAAGGGATCGTGCAGGACACAGTAACGCCCTGGGATATCCGATAGCCACAATGCGCAGTAGCAGGTTTCAGCCATTTGCTTCGATTTTATCAGCCCCTTCCGAGCCTGTCTTAGCTATCACACACACAAGACCCGTTTTACTCAACAGATCAAAAACTCAAATTACGAAACAAGAAAAACATACATACATACATACACAGACATAGCCATTGTCAATGGCAACTTTGACCCACTTTCGCACTGCCCACTCACTCACTCACGCTCATATTACTAACTAACAAGAACTGGTAGGGTGTAATAAAGAGAAAGAAAGATAAACCGTGTGTATGTGTTCGTTCTGTTTCTTCTAGGGCATGGGGTCTAGAAATTCAGGGTCGGGTCGGACAAAGTTGTTTCGTCAGTATATCAGCCTGCGAGTTAGTAATAGCGCGCGCGCTCTGTATAGTTTTCAACAGGTGAGTGAGAGACAGAGAGAGAAAGGCCCGTCCAGGGAACCCGGTCCTACTAAGATTGCGGTAGTGGATGAGAGAGAAGATGGGGGGGACGTTTTTTTTTTGTTATTGTTTGTTCTTCTTCTTCGAAGAAAAGAAATTGAACAGTGAATCACGCGCAGCAGATGTGATTCCTGTGGGTCTTGTCTTGTAATTAGGATTTATGCAAGTTTATGTGCTATTTTCTTGGTTTTTTTTGTAAGGGCAGACTACCTCTGCGGTGTTTTCTGTGAAGATACATATGAGTTGGAGTGTGAGGCTGTGCCCTTTTTTTTTAAATATTTTTTTTTCTTTCTTTCTTTGTGATGTTTTCTGTTCCTCGGAAGCAGTTTTTGTGGGAAAGAACGGTGCCACGGCAGTACGGCGGTAGCATTTTGCTAGAAAAGGGTGTAGGAGGAGTCAAACAAACACACATTTTTGAGATACGTAGAAAAACAGTGGGGTCGAATGTATCGGTTTCAACCAAGATTTTTATCGTTCCGTGGAATGGAATAGTCGTGGTATTTACTAATTTACTTACTTACTTCTTGCATAACGTTACACAGGGCCCAAGTGGTGGGGTGGGAAGAGGTAATTTTTGCAATGCTAGCCGCGAGAAATAATGGCACACTTGGGATAGGTTGTGTTGAAGTGTTTCTGAGGTGATCTATCTATCTCACCCACCCACACTCAATAACTCATTTACTCAGTAGTTACTTTATCCATGTGTATGCCTGCGGTACTTGCGGCGTTAGCAAATGGGGCAGAGAATAGAAAGGAAATTTCTTTCTGGTGAGACAAACGCAGAAACTAACGCAGCAGCACATTGTTTCCGGAGCTCACCAAATCTCATTCCACGGGACGATCCAGTAAACCGTACCCCTGCAGCTGCTGCAGCTGCTGCGTGTTTTTTTTTTTTCGTCCCCTTCTCTCCCGGAATGGAGAGAAGGAGAAATACCCTCCTTGCCCTCGGCTAGGCTAGGCCAGGCCAGACTACCCACCACACACACACCCCCTCTGTTTCCTCCTCCTGCTCGGTTTTTGTGCTCAGACGCCCCTCAGCCAAGGCCCCTCCCTTACCTACCCCAAAATGGAGAATGCTCTACAAAGAATTTACATTGAAAATTGAAGGAGAAAAAAAAAAAATTGAAGAAAAAACTGGAAACACCGGTCGATCGTCCACGTGACCTCGCTCCTCGAATTACTTCCCAAAGAGGAAATTTTCGAGGATTTCCCATTCCCGTAAGATTTGCCTTTCGCATTTAGATTGAGCATGTTTTTCGTAAAGTAGAACATGGAAAGATGAGAACAAGAAAAAAAGTTTAAAGCTGGGCTGTGCGCAGGCACAGCCCAGCCAGTGGCTAGGCTGAACCACCGGTATCAACTACTAGCAGTTTCCTAGTACGCTAGTGTGTAGCTTCGATACGGTTTTCTATTTTGACTTTTTTTTTTTTTATTTGATTTTCTAAACATCACTTATTTTTTTGTTGAATAATATTTAATTTGTCATAGATACGCTTACACACTTGGTCTATGCTTCCCCTCATCTCGCTTATAAAGTGCCTGATAAACGTCTGATAAGTCTAGGCCCGGGATCTCAGTACTCAGTGCAACGGCTAGCAAAGTAAAGTAAAGTAAAGTAACGTATTGTAACTTAAAGTATAGGCAAAAAGAAAGAAAAAAAGGTACTAGCAGTAGTAGTAGTGGTTTTCCTACTCTCACAGAAATAATAGAATGGCAATAGCAGCAAAAGACCTATATGCAGACCCTAAGTTCCACAACGATTACTCGGGTCTCACGTACAACTTTCGAACATGGCTATATGACGTTGCAGTGTTTGTGTTTGACGTAGTGTTCACGATTTTCTTTAGGGAAATCAACGTTCGGGGCACGTATCATTTGCCCAAAAAGGGTACTCCAACTATACTCGTTTGTGCGCCTCATGCGAACCAGTTCATCGACCCATGCCTAGTGATGTCGCAGACCAGGAAGGTTCCCGGTTCCCGTTCCAGACAAACATGTTTTGTCACAGCAGAGGGTCCGATGAAGAAGAACAAGTATGTGAAATTGTTTGGGTCGTGGACCGGAGCGATTCCCGTGGCTAGGGCTCAGGATAATTTGAAGCCGGTGGACCCTGCAATTAGATTGTGGGTTCCCGATTATGAAAACGACCCAACACTGGTGAAACTTGTTTCCGTGGAGCCAGAAAGGGTTCCTGTTGAGGCATCGCGCAGATTCACTGCAAAGTCCCTGCTTGGCTTGCAAAACTACTTGAGCAATGCTCAGATCGAGGCTGTGATCGACGATGAAACGATAAGGCTTCGCAAGCCATTCGCTGACAAAGAATCTGTGAGAAAATGCATTAGCGAGCCAAGGCCTTTCATGTACGCTGAGAAAATCAACAACTCCACGGTGTTCGAAAATGTGTTCAACCATTTGCATACTAAGGGCTGTGTCGGAATCTTCCCCGAGGGCGGGTCCCATGATAGACCATCCTTGCTTCCAATCAAAGCTGGTGTCGCTATCATGGCATTGGGTGCCGTCGCTGCAGACCCCACCATGGAGGTCCACATCGTGCCATGTGGATTGCACTACTTCCACAGGCACAAATTCAGGTCCAGAGCCACTCTTGAATATGGTGAGCCCATCGTTGTTACTAAGGAAATGGGGGCGGAGTATAGCAAGGATCCCAGAGGAGCTGTATCCACCCTTTTGAAAACCGTGGAACAGGCTCTTTATTCTGTAACGGTGAATGCTGAGGATTACGAAACTTTGGTTGCAGTGCAAACGGCAAGACGACTCTACGACCCTTCGAAATGGTTGGATCCCAATATTGCAAGATACTCAAGCAATGGTGGCTCTGGCCACGAGAGAATACCATTGTCGGTAGTCGTCGAGATGAATAGAAGGCTCTTGTTAGGATACTCCAAATATAAAGACGAACCTCGTATTCAACAACTCAAGAGGGATATCCAAAAGTACAATTCCATGCTCTTTTCAATGGGTTTGAAGGATCATCAGGTCGCGAAATTGCAACCAGGAGACAAGAAATGGACTGTGCTGATGACCCTGTTGTTCAGAGCCATCCAGGTCTACTTTATGGTTCTTCTGGCGTTGCCCGGGACCATATTGTTCAGCCCAATCTTTTTGACATGCAAATACTTTTCTCGTAAGAAGGCCCTTGAAGGGCTCAGAAAGTCTGCCGTGAAGATAAAGGGCCAGGACTTGCTCGCTACTTGGAAAATCGTCGTCGCACTAACTATGGCACCAACATTATACCTTGTCTATTCATTGATCATGGTATATCTGACCAGAAAATACCCATCGATATACGACTGGTTAACGGTTCCTCATTTCGTCTTCAATAGCAAGGTATTGTACTTCTGCCATTGCTATTTCGTTTTGATGCTAACGACGTACATTAGCTTCAAGACCGGTGAAAAGGGTATGGACATCGTTAAGTCACTACCACCATTACTTGTTTCATTATTCTATCCTCAGAGAACGTGTAAGAAGATAAAGGAAACCAGAACGAAGTTAAGTCAAGACGTCACATCAATCTGCAATGACTTGGGCCCAACCGTATTCCCTGATCTTATGCCAAAGAGCGCTCCAAGCGAAAATAAGGAGCAAGAAGGAGAAAGGGAAACCAAAGTGGAAATGGAACCTAGGCAAGATGCAGAAGCGAAGCATAAGGAAGAAAAAGAAGACGAAGACAATGATAATGATAATGATAACGACAGCGACAATGATAATGACAATGACAATGACAATATTTCAAGCTTTAGAAGCCGTGCGTTGTCAATTGGTTCTGTAGATTCGAGAGCCTCAAATGCTCTATCGCAGGTTAACTCCAGAGGATCTTTGACTGATGTGCCCATTTTTTCTGAGGGTTCTCATGCAAATCTAATAACTGAAGTAGAATTCTCTGAGAATCCTATTAGCGTTGAGCCACGCAGCATACATTCCACAATATCTTCATTGATAATGAAGCGGAGATGGAAGAATAAGGAGGAGTAATTAATTCACAAGGCTAGTTTGAAGCAAGATTCTCGTCCACATTTTTTCATCATGTTTTAAACTCTTTCTCGTTCATGTTTTTTTGTCCTTTCAACAGTATATATACATCTATATAGTATTAGTTCACAACCCATGTCTCAAAGACATAGATTAATTCAATTGAATTTGATTATTGACTTCTGTCACATAGTTGTCCAGAGCTTATGACATTTTGGATTCTAAATCTACACACGTTCGCACTATATAATTTAGAGTTTAAAGTAATTTATCATTTAATCTTCCCCAGCAGGCATCTCATCTTTGAGTATCTTATTTAGTTTCACCTTGAGTTCAGTTTGTGGATTACCCCGTAATACGTCTGAAACAAAGTAAACCTCGCAATCTAACTGCACCATCTCCAATGCACCTTTCAATACACCACAGAGTATGTTAGAGTACCATAGTTCTTTTGATGCATCCATGGGTAATTCGACAAAGTCAGAAAGAGGATTCTCATCAAATATCAATGAGAATGAATTCTTCGAAGTAGACCAGTTGGTTACGTGTGGTGTTATATTGAGGAATATCTTGAATGCGCACTTACTGATCACTTCACTTGTTGTTACAAAGTTATCGCATCTTGGTAGGGCAGAACGAGCTAGGAAATCTTCGATAAGCCTTATTCCGATATTGTAGCCCATGGAAAAGAGTCTATCATTCACTTTAGTAAAGTCACGCTGATAGTCTTGGCATAATTGTGATACAATTGACCCATAAGTCAACGTAAAGAGTTCCGCATTGATCTTTACTGTTCGGTTCTTCCATACTGATTCACCTATTTGTTTAATGGTTTTATAAGACGACAGGCTGGGAGCAGCGCCACTTGTGGAGGTATTAGATGTTCCTGTATTTGTACTCATTCTTGAATGGAGTTTGAAGGGTTATTGGTATTCTATAAGCGCTTTGATCCCTGTTCTTTTCGGCCAGCTCCAGTGTAAACGTAGTAAGAGTCGTTTTGCCTATCATGTATATTTCATTAAACAATGGATAAATACAAAACCTTTGCAAATAATATTGAGTCACGTGATTATGTCCTCTACCAAGCCGAAAGACAACAGTGGAAATTGGAACGGGTTCAGGTCTCTAAGATTAGAGTACAAGGGAATCGTTAAGATATATCAAAATGATTCGAAGCATACTCTTTATTTATCTTTAAAGTTTTACATAGCATTAAACGTGTTAGTTAGTTAGTTGTTTGTTTTTTCGTTCGATTTCTACCTTGAATGGTAAAGTCATCATTGGTTCTCTACTAGGTTGTCCAAGATAACCTGGTATTTTCCGTGAGCAGCTTTATTTGCTTTACGTAAAATGTCTTCGGCTTTCTTGTAAGACTCTTCTTGTTCCTTTGATTCGTAATCATACAAGTTGCCCAAATCGATGATGGCTTCTGCGACGTCGACCCAAGTTTGTGGATCATCATCAACTCTTGCTTCTTCAAGATATTTGATAGCATTTTGCACTAGAGGAATAGCTTCAGATTGTAACTTCTTTGCTTTCTTCAAGGACTTTTTGTCAGTTTGTTCTTCATCATCACTATCGTACATTAATTCTGCAAAAGTCTTCGAAGGTTCTTCAGCTAACTTTAGGTACAACTGGCCAAGAGTACTGGCAACTTGTTTCGATAACTCATCTCCAGAGTCATCTTTCTTTTCTTGCTTAGGTTTAGTTTCTGATAACGAATTGAACAGGTGGACAAGTCTGGATTCAAGCCATTTGTAGTTGTCACCTAACTGGTTCTTGATTTTTTTCAAAGGATGTTTCTTAGGTAGTTCAATTTCAACAACTTCTTCTTCATCGTCACTATCTAGACCCTCTTCCAATTCTTCTTTATCCTCGAAGGTTTCGATAATGTCTAACAAGTCGTAGAAACTCAACATGACATCGTAGGCTAACTGTTCATGTCCTGGGACGTGTAAGAAAGCTTCTTTGGCTTCCTCTAACAACTCATGAAGTCTATATTTCTCTTCATTCTCATCTTCAACGGTAAGTTGAGAAATGTACTGTAATGGAATCCTTTGCAAGATAATCTTACTCTTAATAAGGGACAATACCTTGGATTCAGGGTACTTCTCGGCACCCAATCTCTGTCTATCCAAAGCAGCTTCGAAAAACTCATGCATCTGTTTGTACCTCTTCTCCTCGTCATCCTCCTCAGCCAAAAATACAGTGAGCTCGGCTAGAGCTTGTGCATAAATCGAATGGAAAACATCGTTAAGCTTGATCTTCTCGTCATTTGCTTGTTCGCGCAATAGTCTGTCACATTCGTGAACCACACCGTTCAACAACAACTGGTTCTCCTTATCCTCCAGAAAAGTCTTCCAAAGACCCTGCAATTGAACTAATTCGTCATCAGCATTCTCATTCTCATCTAAAGTGATCTCAATCTGGTTTTGCCCTGCCTCAGGTGATGGCTCTACACTCTTCTTTTTACCATCCTCACCTTCCTTCTTTTGCTTCTTCTGCTTGCTGCTCTTTCCTAGCCCCAATGGTCTTTTAGCCATCTTTTACTACTATTGTTTCTGATGTGTCTGCCGCTTATAGCCCTAAAGGGTCACTCGTAAATCCCTTCCATTGCTCTTCAAACTTATGCTCATCGCTCGTCTATTCTTCTTTTATAGCATCATGCTATTACGTCTCGATGTCTATACGAAAAAACCCAAAAAAAAAAAAAAAAAAAAAAAAAAAGGTCTCGTACCATAAAGCAACAAAGTCGCAAAAAAAATATATATATAATTAAGCTGAAAATGAAAAATGCCCTCCGGAAGTTTCGAACTGGGGCAGCCGTCGTTACACACCCACACTCACACACCGAAAAAGTTGATGATCACATGCACGTGACTTTGTATTTTTCCCATGTTTTTGTCATGACACAGTTGTGGCTTCGGACCCGTTTTAATGATGCATGTTTCGGTGATGAGATGAATTAGTACAAGCAACAATGTAATAGAGTATGAATACAGTGCGGTTAACTGTGGTGGTGACTCTTTCAAGGTTCTTGGTATTTAATTGAACGGTCTTGGGAAGAGTAGAGTTGTTCAGTGGTTGTCTTGCTTTTGTATCTTCAATTGTTGTTGATTGTTACCATGATGTTTAAGAGTAGTCCTCAAGTCAAGGATATACTAGAGCTAATGTCTGTACAGTTAGAAACATTTAGTGAGCAGCAGTACACTCCGTTGATTACGGGCCTGAAGTCTGTCGGGGAGGTTTTTTTGTTGATCGGGACGCAGTCATACAATGTTAGTCAATCTAGAATCAAGAGTGTTCTTGGGGCCGGTGCGTCTTGTGTTGTAGTGAACAGCAACGATGAGCATTTGAAGCAATTGTCGGTCAAATTCCAAAACCAGGATGTGGTTTTGTTGGATAGAGAGTTCCAGTTGTCAGACTTAACCAGTCTTGGTAGAAGTAAGGTTGGTAGGATTGTTGACAGAGTGTTTGTAAATTTAGGGGCCGAAGATTCTCTGTTGATCAGAGATATCTTTGAGCAGTGTGAGAAACTAAGGATTCCAATTAATACCCACCAGAGGCCCGAGTTTTCTACATTCTCGATGTGTTCGACGTATAATGACCCAGGGAACAGTGGATTGCAAATTGCAATTACTACAAATGGTCAAGGTTGTTTGCTAGCGAACCGAATCAAGAGAGAGATAGTGTCTAAATTGCCTATTAACATTTCTAAAGTTGTGAAGAACATGGGTCATCTCAGAGAAAGAATCATTTACGAAGACCATAGCCAAATTATTCACTCCCATTTTCTAAGTAACGATCTTCAAGAGCTGGGATTTGGGATCGATGAAGACACCTGGGAATCGCATAAGTTAAACAAACTGGTATATGAGTTTAAGGTTACAAAGAAGCAAATGCAAATGAAGCGCAGTAGATGGTTGTCCCAGATTATGGAATACTATCCTTTGCAATCGCTAGCAGAACTTTCTGTAGACCAACTAGCAGATCAGTACCAACAACTGTCGCAAAACTCGGCTGATAACGGTACTAAAACCGCAGGTACCAGCGTACAATCGAGCACTAGTGGACCTGTTGATGACTCTAACACCGGTGATTCTACACGTAGTCCATTGACCGTTACCGAGAGCGAAGATTTGAAACCAAAGAAGAATGGTAAAGGGACTATCTCTTTGGTTGGTAGTGGGCCTGGGTCTGTATCCATGTTGACCATAGGAGCGCTGCACGAAATTAAGACAGCGGATCTAATTCTTGCGGACAAGTTGGTACCTGAAAAAGTGCTTCAATTAATTCCTCAAGGTACAGAGACATTCATCGCCCGTAAGTTCCCAGGTAATGCGGAAAGAGCTCAAGAGGAGCTACTAGAGAAGGGTCTAAATGGTCTACAAAAAGGTTTGAAAGTGGTTAGATTAAAGCAAGGTGATCCATATATATTTGGTCGTGGTGGAGAAGAATTTTTATTCTTCAAGAGCCATGGATACACACCGCTTGTCCTCCCTGGGTTATCCTCCGCATTAGCGGCTACTGTCGTTTCAAATATTCCAGCTACTCAACGTGACGTTGCAGATCAAGTTCTAATTTGTACCGGTACAGGAAGAAAAGGAGCATTGCCCGCTATACCTGAATACGTAGAAACGAGAACCACAGTATTCCTAATGGCATTACACAGGGCGCAAGTGCTAGTTTCAGCATTGATAGAAAAGGGGTGGGACGAAAATGCTCCTGCTGCAATTGTTGAAAGAGCATCATGTCCGGATCAACGTATCACTAGAACGCTATTAAAAGATGTGCCACAAACTATTGAAGAAATAGGATCTAGACCACCAGGACTTTTGATCGTCGGACGTGCAATTAACGTTCTAACAGACCCAGAAGTTCTAAACTTCTCGGGATCAAACACATACCATATCGAAGAAGGGTACGAGCATCTTGGCTTCGAAGATAACGTTGAAGCTCTTGTGTCTACATAGCATTTATGATTACCTTACAATAATTGTGGGGGAAACCATATAAAGTCATACGCATGTAATTATCAAAAATGTATTTATTATTATTAAAGCACAAGCCTGTCCAGCCTGAGAGAGAGAGAGACTGGAAGGTAGGATTTGTACTTCAACGTCAGACCGTTTGTGTTTTCATTTTGTTGTACCATGGTCTATATCGGCTCTTCTCATCTCTCATGCTGAAATTTGTTATTAGAAAACTATTTGCTTATCACACATTACTATTACAAAATCTTTGCAAAAATGACGTGTAAGAATACAATTGAAGGTGAGTTACAACAATTCTGTGCTCAATTCACCGGTATATTAATGCTATAGCCCCCTTCACTATACTAAATGCTGTTCAAAAGGGTGATTACTCGCGGATTTCACAAAGACATTGCGTTCGCATTTGACATCGATGGTGTTCTTCTGAGATCTAAGAATCCAATTCCTGGCTCTTCCGAGGCCTTAAAGCTCTTAACTAAAGAAAAGATCCCATACATTTTAGTTACCAATGGTGGTGGTGTCCTCGAAAATAAGCGTACTGAATTTATCTCCAGTGTATTGGACGTTGATATCTCTCCATTGCAAATTGTTCAGAGTCATACTCCATTCAAGGCATTGACTAACAAACACAAGAAGGTATTATGCTGTGGGTTAGACAGCGTGAGGGAAGTTGCAAAGGCATATGGGTTCCAACATGTTGTGCACCCAATGGACATATTAGCTGCCAACAGGGATATTTCGCCATTCTCTTCTGTTACAGATAGCTACTTGAAGAAAGTTGCTCAAACGCATGAGTCATTGACAGAGACACCTTTCGATGCAATCATGATATTCAGCGACCCGAAGGATTGGGCAACTGACATCCAGGTTATCTCAGATTTGCTGAACAGTGATGGAGGTCGTCTAGGCACCTTAAGAAAGTACAAGAGTGAGACGCCTTCCATTCCAATATACTTCTCGAACGACGATTTGTTGTGGGCGAATCGGTACCATTTGAACAGATTCGGCCAAGGTGCGTTCCGAATCATCATCAACAGCCTTTACTCTGCACTAAACGATGGCAAGGCGCTAAAGGAAACAGTGATTGGCAAACCTACTGCCCTGACGTACAATTATGCGAGCCATGTTTTGATCGATTGGAAGCAGAAGCTGGAAAACGGCACCACAGACTCAACGGAACAAATCTTGCCTCCACTTGGCGTCCCACCCAGCACCAAACCGTTTGACAAAATATACATGGTTGGCGACAACCCAGCCAGCGACATCATTGGCGCGCACAACTACGGGTGGGAGAGCTGTCTGGTACGGACCGGAGTTTACGCAGATGGCGACAAATTGCCATGCAAGCCCACAATGATTGTGGACAACGTCTGGGAGGCGGTGACGAAGGCTCTGGAGAGACAATAGATAAGTGGCCACTGCCATTGATGTACACACTTGTATAGATATAGAAAAGTAGTAAAATATAAAGAGTTATATTAAATGATGGGGTAGTAGTAGTAGAAGTAGTATTAATTAATAGAAGATAGATGATAGATAAGAAAGTTCGTTGAAATAGAAAAAGAGGAGAATAAACGACGGGCATTCCGAATTACTTGTGTCGATTAGGCCAGCACACATCACTTCGCTTCGCTTCGGGAAGACCTGTTCCCACCCGCAATCAGCCGTGATACGTGTCTTCTCTCAACTCTCACGCACACAATAGGGTCTATCCCACCCCACCACCCCATTGCAAGCATTTTAGTGTTTTAGTGTTGTTTTTTTTCGGTCTCGATCCACTCAGATGTGAATCTTGGGTATGATAGGCTGCTCCTTGTGAAGTTTATCCGCATTTCTCTGGTGCATCTGGTCCTTGCATGACTTCAAACCCTGGCACTGATGATTTTCCAAAAGACGGTGCTTCGAACAAAAATGACCCTCACAAAAGTTACAGTCCCCAATAAACTTCACCGCCGCACTGTTGCACTTCTCGAAACAACATCTATCCTTCTTCTTCTTCTTCTTGATATCCTTCTTGCCCACTCTCGATTGTGTCGCCACTTTCCCGTTCCCGTTATTTGCCACACAAGATTCGTCAACTTCCATCTTGCACTCCTTCTCAACAATCTCTGACATAATTCGATCTGATAATAATAATAAACTTCCTGTTTTCCAAATTTATAACTTCTCAACCACGCAAAATGCGTTGCTGTTGGCTATTCTTTATATACTTTATTCTTTGTCTTTAACTAAACTGAATGCTATATGTCACACTACCTTTAAATCTAACTTTCCCGTTCTTAAATCGTCTTTTTCTTTTATAGCGACAGCCATGGAAAAAGCATTTCACATAGCAACGCAACGCAACGCAACGCAGCTGGCAGTGCCGATAAGGCTGGAAGTGGGAAGATGCGAGGAAAAAGAGAAAACGGAAATGGAGGGCGGGCGGCCAGGCGGCCAGGCGGCCAGGGAAAAGGAAAGAGGGCGGGCGGCCTTTCCAGAAGCCCAGCTGTTCTGGAATGGTTCGAGTTTCTTGTAGTATTGTATAGTATACCTATGGTATTAAAAAGGCTCAATGAAAACTAGATAGGTAGATAGGTATAGATAATGCTTGTGTGGTGGTGGTAACAGACGGAAAACAGAGAATATAGTAGTAGTAGTAGTACCTGTAGTACCAGTACATAGTGATATGTATGTATTTCGGGAAAGGGAGTTTACAAATCGTCCGATATGCTGTTCAAGTTGATTGGCTGGCCCGGTTTGAATGCCGGTAGACCCAGGTAAGGGCATCCCGAGCATCTGAAGGCGTCACCTAGAGCGCAGGAGCCGCAGCCACCGACTTTCTTCCCTTCTATGGTGAAGTCGATCTCTGTCAATTCTTCTTCGGAGAACTTGATGACCTGCTGCTGCTTGAGTCTTCTGGACTCGATTTCTTGCTCCTCCATCTCCTTGAGGCCGCATGTGCAGTCCTTGCACGCCTTCTTTCTTCTCTGCTTGGTCTTGCCGCACTGGATCATTGTAATCTCGTCGTTCTCGAGGCTGATCTCGGTGATTAGCGCGTCCTCGTCTATGGAATCGGCCCCGGTCTCAGGGTCCTCGAACTCGTCAAAGAACTTGCTCTTGTCGTCGGCCACGGAGTCCCCATCGTTGTCATCGTCAGACACATCGGGGTCGTACTCCAAGTCCGACGAAGTCAGCTTGACGCTCGAGACTTTCTCGCTCAGCTTGCTGAACGTAGGCAGCTTCTTCTTGCTGCCCTCGGGCTTACTACTCAGTCTCTTGAAACTTGGTAGCCCCGCAGTCTTCGCACTGGCGCCATTCTTAAGCGAAATGCTCACGGGCGCACTCTGCTGTACCGCATTCTGCTTCCTGAGCCAGTGGTACTCCGATCCGCTAGCCTCGCTCGCATTCACAACCTCAAACCCATTCAAAAGCGCATCCACCTTCAACTTGTCGCTCAACCCATACAACCGGCCCCCAAACTTCAAAGCCTTGCCTAGCACAGGTATTAGTCTCGATGGGAACTGGATCTCCTCGGGCTTCTCAACCGTCACATAGTAAATCACATCGTACTTCTCGCTTTCCAACGAAACGCTCCCATCGTTCAACTTATTAATCAAATACTGTCCATCGATATTCGTGTTCAAAAGCACCGTCCCTCTCTTCACAGACTCTAACAACTCAGGCTCCTGTGTCACAGCTGGGTGTATCAACACTAATGCTATTTCGTCCACTGTCATCCTCGCTTGCTGTCTTCTCTTCTCTTCTCTTCTCTGCTTCTTCTTCAATCTATTCTCCGTAGATTAATTATCAAGACAAAGCTTCTTCTTTTTTTTTTTCTTGACTAGCTTGCTTTTCCGAGACAAAACAAATCAAACCTTCAGCCCTCTAAACTCTTAACACTACACTCTGCTCTCTCTCTCTCTCTCTTCCTTTCTGACTCTGACTCTTCTGCTGCATTTCCAAGTGATGATTAATATCACTACAACTTTTTCCAGTCGATAGTGTCATACTCTCGTAATCAATGTAGAGAAAGAAAGAAAGAAAGAAACAGAGAAAGAAAAGTGTGATTGCACGTGACATGGAAATGGAATAATACAGACTCTTATTATAATAGACTATGGATGGTTTTGGAATGTGTGCATAGTATAGTGTATGCCTCTATGTATAGCTTTTGTAATATTACTTTACTGGCGGGTTATGCCGATGCTGATGGGCCCGTTTCATGTAGACTCTTGACGTCGTCGATGTCGATTAAATCGTCATCGTCATCGTCATCATCGTCATCGTCATCATCGTCATCATCATCGTCATCATCATCATCGTCGTCGTCGTCCTCTTCATTGTTCTTTTTGTCGGAGGGATCCTCGTCGTCTTCCTCGTCCTCGTCTTCGTCTTCGTCCTCGCCCTCTTCTTCTTGGTTTTCATCTTCAGGATATCCGCCTAGTTTCATAACCACTTTGTCAACGATTTCGTTACCGTCCATCATACCTCCGAGCCCTATGTCACCGTATATTCCGACGACCTTCTCTGAGGGCTTGAAGACGGTGATCCACGGCATCTCCTCCTTGATCATGTTTAGATGTCTCTTGGTAATGGAGGAGTTGAAACTGTTGCTGACCATTGAAGGTGCTAGGAAAATGGGGAACAGTGGGTTCCAGGCTCTGATGACGCTGGTTAACAAGTTGTCGCAGAGACCCAATGCGATCTTGGAAAGGGTGTTGGCCGTGAGAGGGGCCACGACTAGGATGTCGGCCCAGCGGCGAAGTTCGATGTGGAGCACTGGGTCTGTTCTCTGTTTCCATGCGTCCCACTCGTCTTGGTCGGTCCAGACCTGGATGTGCGAAGGGAGCTCGATCTTGGCGGCAGTGGAGATGGCGTTTCCATCGGTGGCGGCCTTGGCGTCCTGGCCTGCGAGTGTGTCGTTTGATGTGAGGTGTGCGTCGTGGGATAGCGGGGACGATGTTGCTGGGTTCGATGATGTTTGTCCCAGAGGCTGTGATAGAAGTTGGCCCGAGGTTGGCCCCACTCCGTCTCCAGCTCCAGTTCCTGCTCCTGATGTTCCTGCTGCTCCTGCTGCTGGAGATGGTGTCGAGGCAACGCCCGCAGCAGCAGCAGCATAGCTATGTGGATGTCCCGACAGCGAACCCTTCTTTTTGCTCAACGTTCTGTTGGCGAAGAATTGGGCAGCCGCATGGGTTAATATTACTTGGATGGAGACTCTGTCTCTACCATATATCTCCTCTAGCTTTTTGATCATAGACTTGATTTTCAACACGGACAACGAACCCGTTGCTCCAAATAGAATATGTAGTTTGCCGTCGTCCTGTGGTAGTCTAGGGTCGACGTTCTTTGCTGCTTCTCTCTTGGGAATATTGGGCGCCACGATCTGCGCAATTTCGATTGGAGGCTCGCCCCCGGAGTCTAACTGCTCGTTCTCTGGGATTGACGTCTCGTTGAGTTTGAACTGGGGTGCCTGGTTCCCTTGGGCAGCAACAGTCGGCATCGGAGACACGCTATTCGATCTCGATCTTGCCTTAAATTTAGGAGAGTGTAGTTCGTCATTCACTACAAAGTGAGGGTGCTGCTCGCTATCGTGCTTTGGAGTGCCAATGTTCATCTTTTCCACGCCTTCCCTAACATCGGAGGCTTCTACTGGCGTCACCACTGTCTCGCCCTCTGCTGCTGGCCCACGCTCCCCATTACTAACGATGTTTTTCCTTGCTCTTGCGTCTTCTGGAAGCCTGGCATCGCCTAATCCTCCTGTACTTACACCCGACTGGCCCTTTTGCCTGGCAGCATCGGCTGCCGCCGTCGCTGCCGCAAACGCTGCTGCTGCCATATGCTGCTGTGAATGCTTGTTGCTATTAGCATAAAGCTCCATTGGAGGGGGCGAGCTCGCCTTGTCCGACCCTGGCGGAGAATGCGCCGCCTTCTTGCTACCCTGGTTATTCAGGCTGTTCAACAGCGCAGACGTTTGTTCTGCAGTAGCCTGTTGCTTGAGAATAGCATGTTTCGCATCCGTAAACGTCACAGTGGGCACCCTTTTCAAACCAGACGCAGGAGTATTGCTTATTACCGCACCTGAAGTACCGCTGGCGTTCATAATAGACTTCGTTATGCTTACCGGAGGACTTGCAGGTTTGTTAACTGGAGATGTCGCTTGAGAGCCTATCGCAACTGACTGCGGAGACCCTCCCGTATTGAGCATTTCTGTATTCCTCCGTTCTCCCAGATTCGTAAATCTAGGCGACACTAACGATGGCTGCTGTTCTTCCGTTGGATGCGGAGTAACTGGACTCATCTTGCACTGTTATATTAGGTATAATCCTTTCTTAACAGTCTAGCGAAACCTAACTGCTTTGGTTTTTTCGGCCCCTTAAAACTAAGTATCTCAAAAACTTTCTTCCAAGAGAATATATGTGTGTGTGTATATATATATCTCTGTCTCTCGTAACACTAATGTGCTGTAATACCTCTTTTATCCCAAGTCTTTTTTCCCTTTTCTATCCGTTTCTTGAGCACCAAATACACAGATATATCCTTTAAAATACCAGCTTTCAGTGTATGTAACACTTTTTTCTCGTTCTAACGCAAATTTAGATCAGATGCTTCCAATCAAATACCCTTCACGAACAAACTACCCAACGTAAATCTCTTTCTTAAACCCAAATCCTTCTTTCAATATTGCGAATGTTCTTTGTTTCTAGCATTTTTTTTTCTGCCCGCCTGCCTCGTGTTATGCTTTTCTTCGGCTTTTTGCTAGTAAAAAAAAAAAAAGTTTAAGCTTCACAGAATTACGTGGTGAAAGGAGGAAAACTGGGAGCCGGGTCAGCTGCCGATGCATTTGGTAAACAGTATACGTAATGCTGGCACTGCAGCCGGACCGCGTAATATAGGTTAGGTTAGGTTAGGGATACGGATAGGAATAGAATTCCGGGAAGATCCCTGTTCGTGTGCGGTTTGTACTGCATATGGAAACAAAAAAAAAATATATAGCATAGTAGTGTACATAATAATGGTATAGATAGGTATAGAAGGCGTGAGTGAGTGGATAGCTCATCTCATCTCTTTCTGACGCTGTTTGCGAAACGACCTCTACCGACACGGACGCTATGGTGTTTCAAGCCGTCGATGGCGAATGGAGAGATGTAGTTTTCGGCGGATCCACCACCGATCCAGTTGTTTAGGATCTTTTCGTTGTGCTTTCTGGTCCATTCTTCTTGCTTGACGGCCTTTTCGTATTCTTTTTGGTCTTCTCTTAGTAGTTCTACGCCTTGGTCGTGCTTGGTGTGGACGAAACCCTTTTTACCGAATCTCTTGGTGGCATTCTTGGATAGCGGGCTTGGCAACGAGTAACGGTTACCTCTGTTGTTCCACTGGAAGTTGGCCTTTAGGTGTGGGGTGACCTTACCGGTAGTGGAGTCGACTGAGACGGCGCATCTTAGGAGGGTTCCTGAGCCACCGCATGAGGGGCAGAAATGTTTTGGTTTGCCGTCCTTGGGCATCGGTAGTAGCTGGAAGCATGCGTGGCATCTGAGCATGTAGTTGCGGAGTCTCTTGATTCTGAGACCGGACATGAAGTTCATCAAGTTGAGGTTTAGTTGCAGAGAGACGTTCTGCACTGCGAAATCACCGGTAGCCAGGGCGACTTGGTTTTGGGGTAGCTCTAGAGAGGCCGAGGTGTCCTTCGTGGCAACGACACCTTCTCCTCCGGTGGTATCCTCGCCGCTGTCCTTGATGATGGTTTCGGTTAGGTTGTCTGGAGTGATCCAGTCACCGTCGTCGTCGGAAAAGAATCCACCTTCTTCCTCTTTTTCTTCTTTTTCCTTGCTTTCCTCCTCCTTGGCTTCCTCCTCCTTGGCTTCCTCCTCCTTGGCTTCCTCCTCCTTGGCTGCTAGTTCGGCCTTCTTCTTCTCCTCTTCCTCCTTCATTGCAGCCTCTCTCTTCTCTCTTTGCTTCTTACCACCTCTTCTGGTCTTCTTCTTCTTCTTCTCAACAGTGGTAAAACCAGCATCCTCTGCGGTCTCTTTCTTCTCCTTCTCCTTCTCCTCAACCTCAACAGCCTCCTTCTTCAACGGTTCGCCTGGCTTCTTCCTGAGTCTCCAGTCGCCCTTGTTAAGCTCCGTCTCCAACTCGTACGTTAGCGCAATGATGTGGATATCGTTCGCACTTAGCACACTGTAATCACCAGTCAACTTCGCAAAATCAGAAACACGCTTGATCGAAGCGGCCGATGGATGTCTCACCTTCAAAGTACCTAACCCTTGCCAGATTTCCAAGTTCTTCCTCGACTTCTCATCCTTGATTTCGTGCAACACCGTGGGTGCTGTGTAGAATGACTCCGCATAGTTCTGGTAATGCGTATACGATTGTGTAATTAACGGTGTCGCATCAAGCACTAGAGCCCTGACGTGTGGATGCTGTTCACTCATCTTGACGCACTATATTATATTCCTGCCGTTATACTATCTCCTTATTCCAAATCTCAAGAAATATACACTTCGCCTTATGTGTGTATATAACAAGTAACGGCTCTTGGTTCTTGGTTCTTGGTTCTTACTCTTCTAACTTCATACTAATTCCTATCTCATCTCATCGCATCGCATCTCTCTTGCTATTTCTTTTTTGGCCTTGGGAAAGAAAATTTTCATTGGTCACGTGTGTGTCACGTGGATTTTTTTTTATTATTTATTTTCCTTCTTCTTCGCCGTCCCGAGAGTAATGTCAGTGTGTGCTCCAGCCGTTCGTTGTAAGCACCTGCACCATTAGACGTTGGGCCGAGGTTTATTAGAATGGGGCAGTTGGGCTTTTCGGAGTGCGTAAGGTGGTTACATGTTGGGTTGAATCGTATTCTGGAGGTGAAAAATGAATCTGAGACGGTGTTTAACGTTTCTGTGTGTCGTTTTGGGTACTCAATAAGGTTGATTTTGAGTTTCTTTAGGATTCTATAACTAATATATATATATATGAGCTTCAATAGCAGTGTGTAAGAATGAAGAACAAAGAGATAGAGAGAGCAATCAGTTACCTCAGTAAACTAGGTTGAGTTAGATAATAGAGAAGTCATAGGGGTTGTGAATCCATAAGGAAAATATGCCTATCGAAAAGGACCTAAAAGAAGCTTACACCTTGTTGTACGACAAAAGAGAGATTGAAAAGGCATTGGAATTGTACGACAAGATTCTTGGCCAAGATGGGAACAATCTATATGCGAATGCTTATAAATCAGCGTGTTTGGAGAAGCTTTACTTCAGGTCTTCTTCGTGGCACAATGAAGAGACGCTTGAATCAGCCACTGATTTTTTGAAGAAAGCCTTGGATATAGCTCAGAAGAGAGGTGATAGAGCCAAGATTGGGTTTGTATACTTTCGGTTCTGCATTCATTACTATAACTGCAAGAAGTACGATCTCTCGAAGGAGTATTTGAGTAAATGCGAGCAGTATGGGTTTTCAGACGACACGCTACCGCTCTGGAAACACAATATCGAAACTGCGTATGAGAAGCACAAATCGAAGTTCAAGAAGGAGCAGCCCCAGGAGAAGCTCCAGGAGAAGCCTCAGGAGAAGCCTCAAGAGAAGCCTCAAGAAATAAATGTTGAAGTGCTGGCTCCTAAGGATACGTTCAAAACAGACTGGTACCAGAGCTCCAACACAGTCTCTATATCTTTGTTCACCAAGAATCTCCCCCAGTCTAAGGATGACGTTAATGTGTCCATCAAGGATTCCCTGCTATCAATTTCATACCAGATACCAAGCACAGGTTCCGAATTTCAATACTCTGTGAAGTTGAGCCATAATGTGGAACCAGAGCCTGTTCAGGTTTCTGTCTTTACTAAAAAGATAGAAGTCACACTAAAAAAAGCTGAAAAGATCCAGTGGAAAACACTAGAAAAGACTGGTAACGAAATTACGCCGCCACCAACTGTCCCCGTGGTTGCTGATGTCAAAGCTGAACCACTTGCTACTAATAACCGCGCTGCGGAGCTTTCTTACCCATCATCTTCTAAAAAGGCTATTGACTGGTCCAAAATAGATGTGGATAGTGATGAGGATGATCCAAAAACGCAATCAGCCGATAGTTTCTTCCAGCAGTTATACAAAGGTGCAGATGAAGATACCCGTAGGGCCATGATGAAGTCTTTCATCGAGAGTAATGGTACCTCTTTGAGCACAAATTGGGAAGAAGTGTCGAAAGGGAAAGTAGAACCAGCTCTACCAGAAGGAGTTGAGATGAAAAAGTTATGAACCTCATGCATGTGATACTACACGAAATATTATGATATTGGTATACCCTTGATCTAGGTCTATGTATCATATATATATCAATATATATTTTGTAAAAGTACACGCCATTTCATTGTTAAAACTGAACAATATTAATACAATTGGAAAGCCTCTAATATACTACTGTATGTTATTATTCCAGGAGGAATTTTCGTCATTGAAATTATTAAGTTTGGCTACCTGATTTTGTTTCCATTCGATAAAATTACTGTCGTTAAGAAAACTAGAATCAGGGTTGTTGTCATGAGCATTTGTTGTGTTATTACCTGAGTTGCAGGAAACGTTCAATTTAATTTTACCTTCTGGAGATCTACTAATGGAATAAACAGATCCAAAAGGCTCTTTTATTGGACTGCTAGGTAACTTTGCCGCCATGTATCTGTTTGTTTTTGAACTATTGATCATATTCTTTTCTCTTGTTACTCTCAAAGAATTTAATTCTAACGGCTTAGCCGGTTGTTTCTTCTCATTTTCATTTGAGTTTCGAATATTCAGTTTGTTGTTCGATACTGGAGCAAGTAAACGTGGTTCAGGAGACATGGCCAATCTTTTGCTGTTGTTTAATGAACCTGTGGTGGTGGTTGCTATTGACGGAATGCGAGAAAACTCCTTTCTAACAGAAATGTGAGGTGGTGGAAGCAATTCTCTATTAGTTGTGACCTTTTTTAACGTTGAATTCCTAGGTATGGGTGTGGTCATTGGTTTTGCTACTCGATTTTTAACAGAGGATGAAGTTGAAGAGCACATAGATCCAGCTACATGATTCTTACTTGGAGTTTTAGGAATTGTTTTGGTATTATCCCTTAACCGCACAGAAGGCGCTTTCATGTTAATCCTACTTTTGGGGTATCTATTTGCCAACTCTGCCTGTTCTTGTAACACGATATCGAGGAATTGTTCACCGTTCAACAGGAAAGGTTTTCCAAATTCTTCCTCAAATAAAGTTAGCTTTTCTTTCAACTCTCTAACAACTGATGGGAAATACCTAGTGATCCTCTTTCTAGCACGCTCTTCTTCTAGTAGAATCTTGTGTGAGTTTCTAGCTAAAAGTCTGGAAGAATCTTTTGTACTTTCATCTAATTTGATCTTATCGTTTTGTAAAGACTCAAAGTCTTGAATTAATTTCCAGATTGGTTGAAATATCTCCATTTTTCTTTTAAGATCATCTATCTGCGATTCGCAGAATTCCAAAAGACGTTCGTCATCTTTTAACGATTGTGATTGACGAGACATTTCATCAAAAGAATTCTGGAACTCAGCTTTCTCACTTTCAGTAAATGACATGGCCGTGAAATATTCATTAATCTTATCGCATGAATCCTGTATTAGTTTTTTTATTAATTTCTTCTTCATCTCTTCTAACCTATCCAACTCCGCACGTATATTTTCTAATGACTCGGCAGAAAGGTTTGAATTATTCTCGATAAACTTCTGTTGCTGTCCATCAGGAACTTTTAGTTTGCCCCAGAGGGTCTGGCATTTGGTTAGTAGCTCATCTTTTTCCTTCAACCTTGTTTGTCGCAGGATTTCGTATTTCTTAATTGATTTCTCTAGTGATACGATTGCATTCCAGCTTATTACTGGTTCTGACTCTGTGGGTATTTCATTCTGTTGCTCACTGGAAATTATACTGCGGTAATCAATTCCTAAGCTTTGAGATATTTCTTGTAGCTCATTCTGTAATGTCTTGTAACGTTCTAGCCTCCTAGTATATTCTTCACTGTAACTCTTAATGAACGATTCTAAAAACTTGATTTGATCATTTGTAATTTTGGAGAAAAAAGAACGTTGGAATATAGTTTCATTCTCTTCTTGAAAAAACTTAAATAGCAGTTTCGTATCTCCACCACACGATCTGATTTGGCTATTGAACTGACTGCATAGTTCCTTTTGTGGAAGAGCAAAGTTGGTCGGCAAGATCTGATCTTGCATATCAGGAACTTTCTCCATCAAATGCCGTAGCTTTAACACAGTAGAAAGGTATCTCATGAAATTGGGTAGATATGCATTCATCACATAGTCTTTGACATTATTAAGGATTTTCAATTTGTTAAGTAAGGATGATGACTTGTGTGGGCTGGAGCAATTATCATCTATCATAGTCTGCGATGAAGTAACTAAAATATTATTTCGCATGAATAAGTCCGGTATCGTATTGACACCTTTTGGATCGTTGATTGTATTTAGCATACATTGTAATGTGTATTGTCCTGTTTGAAATTCCTTGGTTAATGTGTCTCTTTCTGCGTTAGCTTCGTCAAAGAACTTTGAGATTGAGTTCGATAAATTATGAAATATCTGTTTTTCTTTCCTTGAAATCTCTATCTTTGAGTAACCTACTTCCCGGTATATTACATCAAGCTCACTTAACAAATTTTGAAGCTGTTTTGAAATGAGGTTGAAGTTCTCCTTGTATAAACTCTCATTCCCTTCTGTACTCATTGGTCTTTGTTTCAAAGGTGACCTTAGGGTTTTTAAATTCACTGGAGTTAGTCTAAAACAATCGACTGGATCCGGTACCTCAGAAACTGGTGTTGTTTGCATCTTGGCATTGATTTGAATATCTTATGTCCTTTCTAGTCAAAGTTACATTCTGAATCCTTAAATGTGTTGTTGGTAACTCATCATTTGGATTAAGTGCTTTTGTTAACTTTTCGACTAGCAATATTTGTCTTTATTTACAATTCTGACCCAATTGGGTAATTCAAAACATTGAAAGATCTACAAAACGACGTAGACGTCAAGGATGTCAATATTGACCGAAACAGTATGGTCAAAAATTTCGGAATGGAGAACGACAAGAATTGCGGTTTGGACTACAGTCCCTTTTTGTGACTGATGTTCTTCCTAACTACCTCTTTGTTACAATAAATGTAGAAGTTTGTTAAAAGAACCAAGCCGATTTGGCATATAGAGAAGGGTATATGAAAGCATATATGCATATTCTTAGTAGGTTCAATACTGAACTCCGACTAATTAATCATTACTTGTGTATTATCTGCTTGTATTAGGTACCGCATAGAATAGGGAGTAAAAGCAAATGATCTGGGCCTGTCAGCATTGTTGGAACAAGTTGAGGTACCTAAGATTTTCTCGTAAAAGGGCCTTCATAAAAGTTGGTATTCCGAGGACTCGTCCTTGTTAGCTCAGTTGGTAGAGCGTTCGGCTTTTAAGCACTGCTTGCAAGGAACCGAAATGTCAGGGGTTCGAGCCCCCTATGAGGAGTTCTTATTTTTTTTTTTTGAAAGTTAAATAGTTGGATGAATTACAGTACAAAAGGTGGGAATAAAATAACACTTTTCTTTCGTTTAATTATCATAGTAATCCAAGAGGAGACTTAATCAATACACTTCTAAATTTCAGAACCTTCAGATACCTATATCTCTGATTATTCCGCATTGTCTCTTTTCACTGACAATTGGAATTTTTTTTTGATATTTTAATTCTTTAAAGGCTCTTTTGATGCTCAAAATTGAAAACTTGTAGTATAGTTGAAAAGAAGCTTCGAGCAATGAATACATATTTAAAATATTTAATTGCAGATATTTGCATAACAAAACGAATCTTCATCAACTTATTATTTTACAACTAACTTCAGTTAAGCTTGGTAGAGGTCTTAGCATAAACCCCGAAACAAACATATATCAATGTCTACTGAAATTGATTTCGATACTGAGGAACCCTTGATCACCACCGTGAGACCATTAACCAATTCTACTATAACAGTGCGGGTTATCAAGTCTTTCCCTTATAGAAACGTTAAGAATATTGTATTCACAGACTACGACATCAAAAATAAGACTGCTAAGGACTTGTATGAGGATGTCATAAACCATATTAAAACCACTGGTGCATTCAGACCATTTCGTAATGTGAATTATGATGCTTTGAAAGTATATACCCACGCACACGGATCTAAGACTGTGAATTTAGTAATTAACTTTGACCATGACGACGACTGGACTTTAGACATTAACGATTCTACTAAGAAACTAGTAGATTATGGTATTTCTAACGAAACTGAACTTTCCTTGTTTAACCACGATGATTACATTGCATTCAAAGCCAATCCGGAAGAAAAATGGCTATAATACCTTGGTTGGTACATGTATTTTGTACACGCAACTATATAAATATGTAATGTCCTTTAAGGAAGTAAACCTTTTATAGGTTTGAACTGAAATACGAATTAGCATGCTTTATTCCAACAAATGGTTAATCAATTCACATGCGAACATAACATTGGCCACTCCGTATGGGGATGCTTTGTCCAAACCCTTTCTTGCAACGATGCCATCGTGGGCGTTCATTGCTTTTACATAAACCGGTATTCTAATCCAACTTAGTTTCGATAGATTTTGATATATTGTAGTTCTACTTTCGTCAAAAGGAAGACTGGGGAACTTATCGTGACTCCATACTTTAGAGTAAGAATGGATAAACTTTTCCCAAGCGTCGTTCATAAGAGCGGAGTCATTGGTAATTGTACGGCTTAGAGTGTTCTTATCTAACGACCAATCAGAGTCATTATCTTGCCCTTTATCTTGCTCATCGTTAATTGTGTCCCCGATCATACTCCTCAAAGAAGACATAAGCGAGGTAAACATATCTTCATGAGACTGTACTTTATGACGACCTTTCTTCAAAAGAGCATGGTGACGTGACGTCGTAATGTAACTATAGCAAGTCCCGAAAGTATTTATGAGAATTGCAAGCGGAAGGAATACCATCAGTAATAGCATGAGAAATAATATTCTATTAACACGATGCTTTAACGATACAGGCGGCTTTTCCTCTTTAGCTCTGTATACAGTGGGATCCAATTCGTCTAAAACAAGAATTCTAGGCTGTACTGGGTAATTATTCACATCAATTGGCAAATCGTGATTAAATCGATAGTCTAGGGTATTTGCAGTCTCTATGAATGGATCACAATTCCCAATAATAGCGGTGTAAAATGCCACAGTTCTATCATTCTTTACATTTGCAAAACAAACACGGTGCTTAAATCTCGATAATCCGTACAGATATTCACCCTGAGAGATATCTACTAAAATCCGGTCGTTTTTATTGCTAATAAATATTTCAGAACCACTCCTGCCTAAGATGGTCTTCCCTAACCCAGTCAAAACTGTATTCAGTACTCTACGATATACCGTACGCCTCTTGACATCTGCGGGAAGGAAGAAATTAACACCAAGATGAGGTGTGGCAAACGTCATAAAGATCACTGGTGTCATATTTCCGAAAATGTCCTTACATTCAGTAACCATCTTGCCAATAATAAACCGAGAAACTAGCCCTCCCATTGAATATCCAATCATACTCACTCTGTCAAACCTTTCTACACCATAATCCTTCACAAACTGACAAATCTCATCCAAGACATTATAACTCACCACCCGAATCCCATGGAGAGTCTTGATGTACCCAGAGTTCTCGGGCTTGAATATCACAATATCATCGATGCCGTCCAGCTTTTTCTCCATCATCTCCTTAATGGAGTCCATATGCTTGTGGTTACCCCAAAGGCCATGTACAAGTATGAACAAGTGTTTCTTGCGATCATTAGGACCATTTGTCATTGAGTCAGAACTCCCAGCCTTTTTAGGTTGCATGCTTCTTTCCCTCTAAAGACAAGTCGATTACCAGTTACCCCAAGCAAAGTGCACACAGTTATTGGAGCCTTATTTGAAATTCAAGCATAAATCCAGAGCTCAATTCGAGGGATTAACTCTCTTTCTCATGCGCCTCGCCTTTTTAAATAAATGCATGTGGCATTTCTCATCTCGTATTTGGTAAAACCTTAAAAATGTCATATTGTTGGGTTTTTCTATGCAAGAGAATAAGAAGATTGGCTGAGCACCGTATGTACGCGCAGTTATGTAAATAAAAAATGAAAAAAGACAAAAGAAGATCAATAATTAAAATGTGCTGGTTAGTCGTCATTAGACGTTATATTCATGTCTTTGTGAATAATTTCAAAAGAGTCTCCACGCAGTCTTGAATAGCTTCGAAACTGATCGGCGTTGTTTGTCGCAGTTCATTTCTGAACGCAAATTCAGACGCTTTATACGTCATCTTGTACAGTTTCTCGTATTGGGACTGGGGAACGCCTCTCAATCTGAGACCTGAGAGTATGCACTGCGACAGTAGTGTAACGAAATGCTGGTGTTGATCATTGAGCAATACTCTTTTGTTCAGTGAGTTGCTTTTTTGTAATCGCTGTTGTCTATTCTTCTCGAGGATCTTTTCGATAGATTTTGTAGCATTGGACGGACCTGCTGCATTTCTGCTGATGGATTCTGTAGTAGCGTTGCTTTCATCGCTAGCACTGTGTATCTTATCTAGTACAGCGTCCAAGCGGCGTTTCGTCGACAGATCGATGACGATCGATTCTATCTCGAATGACGCGTCCACATCAGTTTTCAAACATTTATGGAAGAGCATATACTCTATAGAATCATTGTTCGAATGAATCCGGCACAGAATACCTCGGTTCCTGTGTCGCTGCCGCATCAATTTGGCATTGAAATACCGGAAACTCGTCTCACTTGTCGTAAAACACCGATATCTTCTGTCCAAGTCAAGCCATAACGGCAGTTTAGCCACGCTAACCATTCCTATAACTTCCGCTAGACAATTCTTGGCACTTGGGCCTCCCTCATGGCCCTTCTCAGCGTCCATTTCGCGCCAGAGTTGGACATCTCGAATGACAGTGTTATGTCCCACGTCTAACCTAAGAACAAGTTCCTTGAAAAGTGGCATGTGTCCATCTTCACAATTATATCAAAACCCACCTCAAGTTTGCGTGTGATCTATAGAAGTATAGCTATCAATTTCATCTAAAAACCTTTGTCTAAAGCTCTTTTCTATTCTCTCCAGCTCTACTTAAACTACTAAATACGCTAATAATCTAAATTCCATCCATCAATATTATTCTTGCCCTTGGCAACTTTTAAAAAAAAATTGTTCAATATTAAAGAAAACAGAAAAACTGGTTAAAGCTACTAGTTGAAACAGTTATGTTTAGCAGCAGCTGGGGATTGGTTACGACGGCGAGTTAGGTTCGATACTAGTAGCGTTTTAGTGGTCACAGGGCTTTTTGTTAGTGTGTGGGGTTGATATAGTAGGATCCTGATAACGTGATAGAGATTAAGAGCGACCATGACTACATTGCAGCCTTCTTCTTTGAACTTGAAGAGTAAGCGAGTTTACAGTGTAGCTCGAGTGTACCAGGATGCGTGCGAGAAGCGCCCTCAAGAATATTGGGACTATGAACAATGTGTTACCATTGATTGGGGTAAGATTTCTAATTACGAGGTGATCAATAAAATCGGTCGTGGTAAGTACAGTGAGGTGTTCAAGGGCAAGTCTGTGTTAAACGATATTCCATGTGTTATCAAGGTTTTGAAGCCCGTGAAGATGAAGAAGATATACAGAGAGCTCAAGGTTTTGACTAATCTAACAGGAGGTCCTAATATTATTGGGTTGCTTGATATTGTGCAAGACCCAGGTTCTAAGATCCCAGCGTTGATTTTTGAAGAAGTGAAGAATGTGGATTTCCGTACCCTTTACCCAACATTCACATTACCGGACTTGCAGTACTACTTGACCCAGTTGCTCACTGCGTTGGATTACTGCCATTCTATGGGTATCATGCACCGTGATGTAAAGCCACAAAATGTGATGATTGACCCAACTGAGAGAAAGCTAAGGTTGATTGATTGGGGTTTGGCGGAATTCTACCACCCTGGTGTGGATTACAACATTAGAGTTGCCTCACGTTACCATAAGGGACCTGAACTTCTAGTAAGCTTGAACCAGTACGATTATTCGTTGGACTTGTGGGCTGTTGGGTGTATGATCGCGGCGATTATCTTCAAAAAGGAGCCATTCTTCAAGGGCAGCACGAATGCTGACCAGTTGGTTAAAATTGCCAAGGTTTTGGGTACGCAGGAGTTATTCCAGTACTTGAAACACTACGGATTGGAACTACCCTCAGAATACAATGATATCATGAAGAACTACGAACGGAAACCATGGAGCTACTTCATAAGCGATAATACCCCACTTGCAGTGGATGAGATTGTTGATTTAATCGACCATCTATTACGCTATGATCACCAGCAAAGACTCACTGCCAAAGAGGCGATGGATCACAAATTCTTCAAGAAAGACTTCTCGTAGATCTTTTTGCCTGACTGGGGTCCCCATAGTGTATTTGTCTCTATATATCGCATGTACATTATTAATTAATACATAATTTACAATACAAAAAGTAGTAGTAGTAGTAGCAACAACTAAGGCCGAAAGGCACATATTAGGAGTAAGAAGCCGGACGTTAAAAAGTAAAATAGAAATAAAAGTAATCTAATAAAGAAGATATATCATTGAATCGTTAAAATCAAGTTCTTGATATAGGACACTGTCCTAAGAATATATATACATGCCGACTGACAAAAAAGGAGGCGAAAAGCATTAAAAATTTCTCGGGTCCATTTTATTCTTCCGGTATGGCAGTTACTTAAGGGTGGCCCTTTTCTATGATCAAGGCGAAGGTATGGGGGTGTGTGGGGGGGTCATTACTAAGTGTTCATTAAAAACGGTAAACATAAATGCAGTGTCGATATAAATGTGTTACCTCAAATTTTGGTTTTTGTAGTGTTTTGAATTGAATTTTTGGTTAAATCTCTATTCGTGTGTGTTTTTTTCTTTTGGTTTGGAGAACTACAGTTCCATTTGGTAGTCCTCATCGCTGTCATCCACGCTGAGGATGAAACAGTCCTGTCTCATGATCATCTCGTTGGCCCACTTGTCGTTGATGGCACTTGTTCCGTCATAAATAACACCGCTGTAGTCTATTTCTCTTGTTCTTACGCTCTCGTTGAATCTGATGTTTCTATGAGCAGAAGAGTGATGATGCGACGAAGAGGAGGACGAGTTTCTCTTAACCAGAAGAGGCTTTGTGTTCTCGAAGATTGACGATGTGTCTGAGTTGGTGGGCGAGGAGGAGTAGTTGTTGTATGAGAAGGAGGAATAGGATTCCGAGTCAGAATCCACTCCGGCCGAAGGAAGAGCACCATCGTCGGCCGAAAGAGCCTTCCTCTTCGGTAGCAACTGTGTGGCAGCGACGCAGTCATCGGACAACTGAGGCCCGTACAACACCGTCATATCGTTTTCCTTGTTCCAGTTGATACGCAATGGGTCGTACTTGTGTGCACTGTCGTTAAGATGGAAGTTCTCCATGGACCAACGTCTCCACAGACAATGGTGCAATCTCTTCAAGTAGTAGTTATAATCAGACTCGTCTTCTTGAGAGCAGCTGGGCAATCTAAGCACCTTGTGCTTACCAACCTTCAAAAGCACCTTCCATGTCTCGCAGATGGAGTACGTCTCCTTGAAGTTGTGGTGGAAGTAATCGATAGCTGGCTTGTTCAAATTGGTAACATTGTCAAGCAACAAAAGATTCTTCCGTATGATGACTGTATCGTCTAAGCTATTGGAAATCATTAGTCTTTAGTTTACTTTACTTTAGTCTATATGTGACTAAAACCTTGTAATATATGTCCTTTATTCTACCCCGGAAATAACGAACCTACCAACAATAATCCTTCTCCATTATCCATCATACATGTACATATATACTTTCTCTTATATATATATATATTAAAACTATGCGGGCCTATGATCCGCACGCTTTTTTTTTTCACATACATGATATTCGGAATAAAATCACACTATGAACCCCACCACAATAGCATGGCATACAAAGACCCAAATATACAGATAGATAGACCCCTCAGAAACGGAAGCCTACCTTCCTAAGCCGAAGAATACCCACCCAGTCCGGGAGGGCCACACGCAGCTGTCTAGCTACCAAACTAAGATATACATACACATACACATGGCATCAATCAGTCAGTCAGTCATCCAGCAGACACCAAACCGCACAGAAGTCGTAGAAAATCTTTCTCAACCGTTGCCTAGTCCCATCCGGATTAACCAGGACCTTCTGGTGTGGAATGGGCCAATAATGATTCCCATAAGAGGGCGCACGCACTCACAGGTGGTTCGGGAAACAGTATTAACTTGGGAAAGGCCATTGTATTGGCGCAGCCTAAGATCAGGACCAGCTGGTCGGAAGGCTGCACAGAAGAAGAAGGTCTGGTAGAAGCGGGGACGGGAGGCTGGCAGCCGAGGAAACTGCTGTCGTCCGAGCAAGCGTGATGTGGAGCAATGAGCATTTCTCGGAATTCGGAGAGGACGGTAGCCTAGAGGAGTGCGTGGGGATGGCTCGAACAAGAAAAGTGAAAAAAAAAAAAACAAAAACAAAAACAAAAACAAAAAAAACATACGTAAGAAGGGGGGGGAGAAAGTGAAAAAAAGAAATTGGGGAAGAAAATTGAGCAGAATTGAAGGGGGGCGGGGACAAGAGGGAGGAGGGAATGCCTGGAAAAGCCGGAGGAAGGGCTGTTGGTGTTACCCGTCCTTCCGGGTTTCTTACTTTTTTTTTCCTTAGAGGCCGCGTAGTAGTTCCGGTAGTGCGTCATTTGGGAGATAAGAACGAATGTGCTCGGGTTTATTTTGTGTGGGTGTTTCTGTGGGTTTTATCCGATAATGTGGGGTGGGCCGATATTGGATGCGTAGAGCAGTGCGTGGAGCGGGCATATAGGGCTGTACAAGCGTAGAAGAAGAAGATAGATAGATATAGTAGGCTTTGTATGAGGCTGTGTAAGGCGTTTAGACAATCTAGGAGATACGGAAATATTACTGGTTTGGAAATTTGTGGGGGGACACCTAGTTTATCCGGACAAAGCAGGAGAATCGGTAGAAAGCATAGTAGGGCGAGTTTTTCCGAGGTATATTGATATGCAGAGTGTCAGTCAATACAAGAAGCTCGCTTGTGTGTACAGAGCACACTAGTACTCAACAGTAGAACACAGCACAGCACAGCGCAGCTTGCAAAGAAATCGTTGACGAAAAATCACCCCAGTGTCAATCAGGCTATGTATGCAACACAAGAGGCCGTCGTCGTTAGGAAGCGAGCGTACCGAGTAAAGATCGCAACCCGTCCGTGAGATTCGACTCGCTTTATTGGAAGATGCGCCATACGATGGGTTCGATGGGTTTAATTTTAAAGTGAGATGGCTGCTTGCGGCCGGATGGGCAAAAGTAAGTTTGCCAGTTCGCCAGCCGTCCACCCAGGCACCAGGAACCAGGCACCCAGGAACCGTCATCCTCGACAGAGAGAGACGATGCAATGGATGAAAGAAAAAAAAAAAAAAAAAAGAAAGAAAGAAAGAAAACAAATTGTAAATACAAGATATATAGTGTTACCCGGTCGCACCTATTGAGACACAAAAACCTTGGTATGTACACCCAGACCTCCTGACTCTTGTCGATATTTCTGTATATATCACCTCGTACGGTCGGTCTCCATTCAACTACCGACTCTGAAAAAAATAAAATCATTCACTTTTTTTTTTTTTTTTTTTTTTTTTTTTCACCAAATTTTTCATCAAAAAAAATTTTCAAATATTTCTTATTCCTCATCGCATCGCCTGGCACTATTTAAAATCAAGTGAAAAAATAATTCACGGTTTTCGAATCTAGTTCTCTCTTAACACTCAGTTGTTGATATTGTAATTCCTTCTTGTTTTACATCCCCATCCCAAAACTCTAGAACGGTACAGCTCTAGCTAGTTAAATACAATATGTCTCACAGAAAGTACGAAGCTCCACGTCACGGTCATTTAGGTTTCTTGCCAAGAAAGAGAGCTGCCTCTGTCAGAGGTAGAGTTAAGTCCTTCCCAAAGGACGACAAGTCTAAGCCAGTTGCTTTGACTTCTTTCTTGGGTTACAAGGCTGGTATGACCACCATTGTCAGAGACTTGGACAGACCAGGTTCCAAGTTCCACAAGCGTGAAGTTGTTGAAGCTGTCACCGTTGTCGACACCCCACCAGTTGTTGTTGTTGGTGTTGTTGGTTACGTTGAAACCCCAAGAGGTTTGAGATCCTTGACCACTGTCTGGGCTGAACATTTGTCCGACGAAGTCAAGAGAAGATTCTACAAGAACTGGTACAAGTCCAAGAAGAAGGCTTTCACCAAGTACGCTGCTAAGTACGCTGGTGACGGTGCTCAAGTCGACAGAGAATTGGCCAGAATCAAGAAGTACGCTTCTGTTGTCAGAGTCTTGGTCCACACTCAAATCAGAAAGACCCCATTGGCTCAAAAGAAGGCTCACTTGGCTGAAATCCAATTGAACGGTGGTTCTATCTCCGAAAAGGTTGACTGGGCTAAGGAACACTTCGAAAAGACCGTTTCCGTTGACTCCGTCTTCGAACAAAACGAAATGATCGATGTCGTTGCCGTCACCAAGGGTTACGGTTTCGAGGGTGTTACCCACAGATGGGGTACCAAGAAGTTGCCAAGAAAGACCCACAGAGGTTTGAGAAAGGTTGCTTGTATCGGTGCTTGGCATCCAGCCCACGTTATGTGGTCCGTTGCTAGAGCTGGTCAAAGAGGTTACCACCACAGAACCTCTATCAACCACAAGATCTACAGAGTCGGTAAGGGTGACGATGAAGCTAACGCTGCCACCGAATTTGACAGAACCAAGAAGACCATCACCCCAATGGGTGGTTTCGTCCACTACGGTTCCATCAAGAACGACTTTGTTGTCTTGAAGGGTTCCATCCCAGGTACCAGAAAGAGAGTTGTCACTTTGAGAAAGTCCTTGTACACCAACACCTCCAGAAAGGCTTTGGAACAAGTTACCTTGAAGTGGATCGACACTGCTTCCAAGTTCGGTAAGGGTAGATTCCAAACCCCAGCTGAAAAGCACGCTTTCATGGGTACTTTGAAGAAGGACTTGTAAGTTCGCTTACCTTCTGACTTCTGAGAAAAAAAACCATCAACACAACCTCGGTGTTTGAAGACAAAATACTTCCGTTTTTGCTTGGGTTAACTATCGAATAGTTTTTCTTCGCCTGCATTCGGGTACCATTATCTATCTATATTGCTACTATTGTTAACAATATATACATATATATATATTTAGTGCGTTTGTGTACGGCGCTTCTATTCGTTAGTCGAATTCAAATAAAATCAGTCATTCACCAATTTTTCCGCTTCTTCTTTTTCTTCTTGTTCGCTATTGGTGGTGCTGTTTGTTCCGATTTTCCAATTGTAACCTTCTTCTTCTTCTTCTTCATCGCATCCTCATACTCTTTCCTGCACTTGTCACTGCAAAACCACTTTTCGTTATCAGCGGGAGCCTCCGTTAGCCCCACACACTGGTAGTGGAACCATTCAATGGCACATGACTTGTTGTCGCATGCTATCATAGGCCCGTACGACACATCGCGACAAAAACAGTACACTTCAGCATCCGTGCTTTGATTGTGCTGATTATCACTTGTCGAACTTTGCTGCTGGATCTTTTTCTGCTCTAATAACTTCTGTTCTCTCTCTGCTTCTGGATACCTAGACTTCATCGTTATTCGAATTTTGATTGGCTTATGAGGCGGTAACGGTTTCAACTTTGGCCGTTTCCTTACATGGCCATCGTATCTTTCCTTGATCACCGCAAACCGCTCCAACTCTTGTTTCTCAAACTTAACCCTCGCACTCTCTTGTCGTACAAGTTCCAAAAGATGCTGTGCTTGTCGAAGCATCTCTTCGCAATGCTTCCCTTTCCCATCATCGCTAATATCTAGAGATTGAATAGTCCATAGAATTCTCACCACATCACACGGCAAATGGTCCAATGTACTGAGAAACCCATATCTAACGTCATCCATAGTTCTCACCTCAATTCCACCCCTCCTTGTCTCTGCCGATTTGCTGGTCCCAACACTCTCGCATCAGTTACCTGCTTACTACCACCCTTCAAATGCTGATGATGTAATAACATCATTGATACCAATGGCTATATACAATAATAATAATAATAATAATAATAATAACACGAAATCCAATGTCAACAATTTCGGGCCAAATCCATGTCACGTGTATATCACGTTTTTTAATTCAATCTCTCCAGCCAATCATATTCAAGAATGAATGCCCCTCCAAACATACCGTTTAAAGCGATATCTCGCCTCATCACTTCGGGAATATCGCCATTAACATGAAAATTTTCGCACCGAAACAATACAACACATATATGTTACCCGGATAGTACTATGTCCCCCTGCCAATTCTTCTACGCAGTTTGTGTCCTTTTTTTTTTTCTTTGTTTTTTTTTTCCCAGAAAAAAATCCTCGAATTTGTATTGGGCATTGGACCTTGCGAAACAGCGATATCTGCTGAAGCATGAAGAAATATAATAAAAAAAAAATAGTTTTATAGGATTTTAGTTTTGATATATTTAATATTTGGAAGATGTCAATTAGAGAAGTTATAGACAACTTTTTGATTCTTTGAGTTATTTGCACGAGTACCGGTTTTGTTCAGAAAAGTTTTTATTTAACGGGCTTTAGACCAGATCAGTTCTATTTATTTATTATTATTATTCCTCTAGGGTTTGCAGTTGCTCAGTGGATAAACTTTGGTTATTTATAAATTGTGGAATCTAAATCTAACAACGGATTTCTTACATCTCAATTAGACTGATACTTTTGATCGATATCGAGCCTATCTTTGAACAATTGAGTGGTTTTTTTATAGCAGGACGATAAAAAAAGACAGCAGACAAGACAAGGATTGATTTATATCTATCTCTCTACTACTACTACTACACATCCAACAAAGAATATAAATTTAAGATAAGATGTTCAAGTCATTTTCTACTGCTGCTAGACAAGCTGTGAAGGGTGCTTATGTGCAAAAGGCCATCGTTGGTGGTACTGCTGTTGCCGGTATTGCTGCTTCTACCATGCTATATGCAGACTCTTTGACTGCTGATGCTATGACCGCTGCTGAGCATGGTTTGCATGCTCCAGCCTACGGCTGGTCCCACAACGGTCCATTGGAGACCTTCGACCACGCTTCCATCAGACGTGGTTACCAAGTCTACCGTGAAGTTTGTGCTGCGTGCCATTCCTTGGACCGTGTTGCTTGGAGAACCATGGTTGGTGTTTCTCACACCAACGCTGAAGTCAGAGCCATGGCCGAAGAATTCGAATACGATGACGAACCAGATGACCAAGGTAACCCAAGAAAGAGATCCGGTAAGTTGGCTGACTACATCCCAGGTCCTTATCCAAACGAACAAGCTGCCAGAGCTGCTAACCAAGGTGCTCTACCTCCAGATTTGTCCTTGATCGTCAAGGCCAGACACGGTGGTCCAGACTACATCTTCTCTTTGTTGACTGGTTACCCAGAAGAACCACCAGCCGGTGTTGTCTTGCCTCCAGGTGCCAACTACAACCCATACTTCCCAGGTGGTTCCATCGCTATGGGTAGAGTCTTGTTCGACGACTTGGTCGAATACGAAGACGGTACTCCAGCTACTACTTCTCAAATGGCTAAGGATGTCACCACCTTCTTGCAATGGTGTGCTGAACCAGAACACGATGAAAGAAAGAGATTGGGTCTAAAGGCTATTGTCGTCTTGTCCTCTCTATACTTGCTATCCGTCTGGGTCAAGAAGTTCAAGTGGGCTGCCATCAAGAACAGAAAGATCATTTTCAACCCACCAAAGAAATAAATTAACAATAGTAACAAAAAAAGAAAATAATAATACTAAACTGATGAGACCCTGAAACAAGTTGTCTCGTCGTTTTGCTCTTTGTTTTTGTTCTAATTTTTATTTCCGCAGTGTTGTTACAAACTTTCTAAAATATTAACTCTACTTCTATTTCATTCTCATTTTTTTTTTCCTATCCAAAGAAGAAGGGAAAAAAAAAAATAAAGAACTAAGGATTATAACGATACCTTTGTACTGAAAGGGAAGTTTGTTGTTATTGTATCCTCCCCACACCTACATTTTATTTATTACGAAACGCCTAAACTTAACTTATTTTAACTTAACTCAAATTTGTCAGTTAAAGAAAGGAAACCCCATCCCTATAAAAAAAAGTATCAACAAAAATTCATCATTTATCTTCATGTCTTTATGATAATAACTTACTGTTTGAAGCGGTTTCCCCTCCATGTAAAACATGTTGTGGCCATCTGAACCATCAGTACATTTTTTTTTATGCTTTTCCCCCCGCACTGATATTGTTCAACTTTGCTTGTTCGTCCTCGAACATCTAGATCGAAATCGCACTGCCTTGCAGTGCCCAAAGCACTTTTTGTTTTTGTTTCATCTAAAACTCACTTATAAAATATTCTCTTACATTTTATTCTCTTTTTATTATTGGATTTTTGAACTCCATTGGCGTGGTGGGGCTTATACTGAGAAGCATTCAAAAACTACTTGATATCGGCCTTGGTTACATAGGATTCCCCTTCAATATTCTTGAAATATAGTCTAAAATATATATGTGTATACAATATAAACGAATATCGTTGCAGATATGTACTAATACTGTACTGTCCTTGTGTTCACACACATTGTTCCTCCGTTTAAGGCTTTTTAATCTTTCAGCACCCAATGTTAGCTTTTGTTCACCCATTTGGAAAATAAGTCTGACAAACACAACAAACCAGCTTTCCACAGAACATCTTTCACTTATTCCAATTAAATTACTACTACTACTACTACTACATCCCAACATTCTCTCTCTATACCAACCGGTGCTAACTACCTGCTCTATCTCTTTCCCTAAAACGGAAAAAGTATAATTTGGGAAGGTGGTCACGTGATCACAGATCTCCGCGCGTTTCGTGTCATTACCCGATTAGGAAAACATATGGTATGCGGTTATCAAGATATGAAAAAAAGGAAAAAAAAAAAGAGTGAAAAGTCTTGACAGGACTGACGAGATCTGTAATAGAGGATATATGTAGATTTGCAACTCTTGTACAACTTGAGGTTTCTCGAGTGGAAATTAAGAGATTTTGTGTAGGTTGGATTGTGCATTGCGAATGTGTGGTTAAAGAGTTGCCTCATAAAATATAGTATAAGAAGTTTTACGTGTGTGCAGTGCAGTTGAGTTGAGATATTTGTTGAGTATTTTGGATAGCATTTATTGTAGTGTGTGCGTGCGATTTAAGATCTAGAACGAAGAAATATACACACGTATATATTTAAAGGTGCTGGTCTTGCATTATATTATTCATTATTGATTGTTGCTATTGTGTCGAAAACAGAGAGTTTTTGGTATTGCTATTTAAGAGCACAAGGATTCGGTTTGATTCGAGTATAGATTAGGGAAAAATCAATTGAGCGAAGATGTCGGATAAAGAAGGCTCCAGTTTTACGAACGGTAGTGGAGTTAATACGCCGAAAAAGCGTGGGAGACCAGCGATTCTGAAGGAGTATTCTGACCCAATGAAGTCGCCAATGGCTCAGTCGTCTTTGCAAATGCAAAAGTCTCACCAATCGTTTAATAAGCCATTGATGCGTGTGGGGAGCTCTGGGTCGCCAACGAAATTCAAGACTCCGCAGAAAAAGAGAAGGAGCAGTTCTACTGAGGTCTCGCCTCCTCATTCTGCGACCGGCTCTACGAAAAAGGGCCGCTATAGGGGTGTTGTAATGAACTCTTCGACATCGCCAAGGGGGAAATCGAGCGGTTTGATGAAGTCGAAGGGCGATGATTTGGATTCAAACGCAACAACCCCTTCTAAGAATAACGATCAGAAAGCACGTATGCAAGTCACTACGAGTTTTGATCATGATCACGAACATGAGCATGACAGCTCATCTCCGGGCACCCCGTTAGACCAGGTCTTCTCTTCAATTTCCAGAGCTCACAACGTGAAGAGCTCTCCTCCAGTGATGTTCGATACAGATTCCCCAATACCAACTAAACGGAAGTTGTCAGTAGAGATGAGAGAAACGTCATGTATGGAGGACAATAGTAGTATAACGAAAAGATGGAAATTCATGTTGAACGTGGGTAGGGACGGAAAAGCTTGTATAGAAACGAATTCGTTGACAATAACAGAAAATGCCAATTCTGAAACCAGCAACAATAAGAATTTACTACCCCCAAAACATCTACTACAGAATACCGCAAAAGCTGCTGATGTAGATACCAACGGTGTGGCAAAGTTTGACAAAAAACGTGTGATGGGATTCTTGAGACAAATGAAATCAAAAAATAAGACGCTGGACGCTAAACCATTACCAGAGCAAACGAAGAAGTTTAACATTCCTTCTTCTCCATCTGCTCCTCCAAACTCCATGGGCAACCTTGCTGAACCTCTCACACCTAAATGCTCTCAATTGATGCAATTTAAAACGGGATTGACCCCAAGTTTCAATATCGACGAATTGCTCGTTAGCCCCAGGCTACATGATTCCTTGAGCAGAAACTTGTTCAAGTCCCCAAGTCAGTATGTGTTCAAAGTATCTTCAGGTGATCCTTTATTAATCAATGATCACCAAGAGATGGATATGATGAATTCCCATAGTCAAGAAGTTTCAGATATACTATCATTCTTGAACTCCCCAAAGAGAGGGACGAATCTAAATACCCCTCCCTCATACCTAGTAAACTTCAGCTCACCAAGATCAAATGGAAAGCCACAAAACGCTGTTCCTTCGACTAGTAACATGAAGCTGAATCTGCCTCCATTAGGTACCCCAAAGACCGAACCAAACCATCAAACAACGCTTTTACCATCAACACCTTTACTCAAATTGGGGAATTTAGGTCCTCCATCTCAGTTCACTCCTATAATACAAAAGCAAATGACTGATGAGAGTAAGTTCTCCTTAACGCAATCAATTCATCCGATTAACCTAAGGAAAGAGCCAGCCAGAAAACTTGAATCAAGCGATGATGCAAGAATGGCTCTTAAGAGACTCATAAATGGGAATTAAATTAACGGATGACTGTTTGAGAGAATTGGTCTTCCATGGAGGTAATGGAACAAAGAGTCTTTTTTTTTAATACCTTTTACCAAATGTTTTTTTGCTGTTTATCTTAATATATCGGACTTCCTGTTCTTAATTGTAGGGGGTTTTAGGCGAGAAGCTCATAACTTTCCTTCGATATCATATATCATTTATTTCATTACTTTTATCATATTTTGTAACAATACTACATTTACATATAATACTTCAATCCAAGTACAGTCCTGTTATTCAAAGGGTTGCTTTCAAATCAACTCCACATTGGCTCATCAAAATTGAATAACCAAGATAGACCAATCCACGAACTCAGAACACCAATGGAACAGTAGATAGAGTATACCATTAGTCCCAAAAACTCGTATTTCTGTAATGTAACGTACCTGTACTTAAGGACGTTCAAACCTTGTACGAACAACACCATTGGAATCAAAAGTAAGTAATAACAAATGGCAAGCCTGTCAAAGAAGAAGATCCTTCTGAAATTATTTCTCTTAACTTTGCTTGTTTGAGACATGGCATAAAAGTAAAGTATGCACCAAATAAAAGTGTAGAGGAATTTGATCAAGAAATCTTGGGATTCATAGAGAAGTGGGAATAATGAGACATATCCAGCAGAGGCTAGCAAGGTAAAAGGAGTCAAAAGTCTTCTATCAAAAGGAACCAAGAATGAAAATGGAATGATGACTAACATGATAGCTTTTTCATGAACATGCCAACCGAATAGGAATGATACAAAACCACATAGAGTCAACGAACCTACGAATCTCTTAAAAGATGGGTCGAATAACACAGGAATAACGGCCAACGTTTGGTAGAACAGAGTCAATAAGAAAGTTAATTTTGGTGTTATTTGAGGAAGAATCACAAAAAAGACGTCTTGGACTAAACCTTTCGTTCCTGAGTTATTTGTTGCAATTCTTTTTAAGATATCGTCAGTTGTTGTAGGCATACTTGTTAAGACGATACTCAAAGGCTTTTGTAAATAAGGCATCTTTAATACGAGCAAAGTAAGAACTTTATCAATGAATGAGTAGACAGCCCAAAAGTTAGGTGCCCAGTATGCATGTGTTAGACCTCTGGAGAAGGGGAAGAGTCTTGCAAATAGTTGTGGCCAAGTGGTATAGAAAGGCAAAAATGCGATTGCAAAAGTTGCTAATACAACCGACCCCAACTTAATCAAGTTGGACCATTGGACCACTGAGATAAGATCCCTGTATGACCTGAATTTGAAATCAGTGAAGTCTAATACATAAGCTCTCAATAAGAACACGAAGTATGCTGGTGCCAAATATAAGAAAATATGTTTGAAGCAGAGCGCTATTGCGAAAAAGGCCCCACATAACAGATATCTTTTATTCTTAGCAGCCACAATGGAGAATATCAATATTCCGAACAAAAACCCATTATACTGGAAGTGAATGTGATCAACTATCAATAAGCCTGGAGAGAGAACAATGCTGCTGGCAACTACAAAGTTGGCACTTTTCTCTGAAATATCACTTGTATTGATGAAAAGTTGGAGAACAAAGAAAAGCACCAGTTCACTGAGGATAACAGTAGTTCGCTGAAACACTATAGTTGGAAATCCAAATTGTCCCACTGGAACAATGTCCAAACAACCATCATCAGCTACAAACTTTGGCACGAATTGCGAGAGAAACCATTCAAAGTAAGCAAAGAATGGCGGGTAATCAAGTGTCCATTGACTCGTCGCTTCCACATACCATTGATTCATCGGTAGTTTGTTAGTGATGGCTAACCAGTTCCTATGCACATCGAAATCTGTACTATAATACCCTGGAAATAACAACACTTTTAATGTAGTCGCGCAAATCCAGAAGTTCCAAAGTGAATATCGCCTAGTTTTAACATTTTTCACAACAGAAGAACTGCTTGCGTGTTTCCCTGAGCGCTGCCCCACATCTGCTTTCGCCATCGTCGGCAAGTCACGGCGCCTTTCCAATGTTTCTCTTCTTCTTTTGTTGTTTCACACGCTTCTTATTATTCTAAGAAGTTCAATAGTTTATATAATATTTTTAATACAGATTTGAGAGAAACAAGGTTCCCCTTTACCGCAAACCAAGTAGAAGAAAGAGGTAAGCACCCAAGCAGGCCAACATGGACTTCGATAACGATTTAGGGGGATCTGTGTGGGGTGATGGCACCGAGGACAATCCATTCAATGAATTGAGCCGAACCTTTGCTAAAATTGGTGAAGTTAGTGATGAAAATAATCAAGAACAAACTGGAGATACGGATAAACATGGCGATGAAGCATTATTCAGCAGACAATGGGATTCTTCAGAGGCACAGGAGAATGTTAGTAATGACCATAAAAATGATTTACCATTAGATATAACCCCTTTGTCTTTTCACGAATCCAGTAATGCTCCCAGGACTGACACATCAGAGTTATTGGGATCTTTAGCACCTGAACAGGACCCTTTACACGAGTTAACACAGACTCACTTGTTAGTATCTCCGCAAAAAAACGATCCGCTATTTGGGGGTCTTGATAATTCACCATTGCGTATCGACGATGATGTTCAACGAAATGAGACGACGGCCTCTGGACCACACTCTCCAACAGTTTCGAGGACAGGAAAGTTGAATAAATTATTCTCCAGTGCAAGGGTTCGCAGAAATCCAAGCAAAACTCAAGAAAAGAGTAAAGAAACCTCTATTCACGACCCTTTGGTGGAAAGTCTAGCTGAAAAGGAGAAGAATGAACAGTTTGTCGAGGAATCATTAAATGACGACGAAACAAGAGACGTAAAACTCTCATTAGAGCAACAGTTAGAGTCTCCCCTATTCATGATTCCAGATAGGAAATCTGCATCATTACTCGAGAGTAATAACCGTGGTAGGAGTGATAATGCAAATAGCAACAATGCATCATCAGTAGCGACACGTAACGAACCTGAAGAGAAGTTCGAGATTGCAGTTATCAACCCCGTAAAAGTTGGAGAGTTAACATCTGCTTATGTGGAATACACTGTGGTAAGCAAAGGGACCCCACTTGAAAATGCTGAATATAGAGTCCAAAGACGTTATAGAGACTTTAGATGGCTTTATAGGCAACTCCAGCATAATAACTGGGGCCACATAATTCCACCACCTCCTGAGAAACAAGCAGTTGGTAGATTCAAACAAGACTTTATTGAAAATAGAAGAGCTCAGATGGAGAGAATGCTACAGCATATTGCTAATAGTCCTGTATTGCAAAAGGACAGTGATTTTATTCTCTTTTTAACTTCTGAGCAATGGAGCCAAGAATCAAAATTAAGAGAACAAATTTCAGGCTCAAAGGCTTCTCATGACAGTAATGACATATCTGATATTCATATTTCAGAAATTAAGCTTTTAGGTCCTGAGGATGCTGAAAGAGTTTTAAAGAGTGGAGGATTGGACACCGATACGGGATCAGGCTTTATGGGTCTATCCTTTGCATCTGCCCCCAAATACAAAGAACCTGATCAGTTCTTCATTGAAACTGCGCAGAAAACTGACATTTTAGAAGAACAATTGAAACAGCTATACAAGGCATTAGAACTTGTAGATTCACAAAGATCTGATTTATGTTCTGTAATCAACGAATTCAGTGACACGTTGAACATATTGGCGGATCTAGAACTTTCAAAGAAAACATCTGAAATTCTCAGAAATTTTGCGGAAGTTCATTTGCGTATAAAAGAGTCCACTTCAAGAAGCTCAATGCAGGATTCCTTGACTCTTGGTGTAACTATTGATGATCATCTAAGAACAATAGGTAGTGTGAAAGCTATTCTCAACCAAAGAAGCAAAATTGGGTACTATCTGATTTTGGTCGAGAACGAATTGAATAAGAAAAAAGCTCAATTAAACAAAATCTCTGACAGATCTGCCAATGTAGAGAAAGCAAAGATAATAGAAAATGAACTAGGCATCTGTAATGCACGCTACAATAAGATAAAGAAGGAGTGGCAATCGATTGGAGAAGTAATAAGAAAGGAGATAAACCAAAACAACCTAGAAACTGTCGAGGATTTCAGGAACAATATGGAAATATATCTAGAATCAGCTATCGAAAGCCAAAAGGAATGTATTGAAATATGGGAAACTTTTTATCAAAATAATTTGTAATTTTTCGAGGCTTTTTGGCTTCTATTTACAACTAGTAGTCTATTTACATGTTATATTAGTCCTTAACCTCTTCGTTTTCAGCGTCCTTTTCTTCCTCTATGAAGATTCTACTTAACAGATCAACTTTATCTTGTTGTTTTCCTAAGTCATTGTAAGTTACAATCATTCCATCAAATGCAAAACATACCTCTTTGGCTTTTGATACAATGCTATTTTTAGTGTTAGGTACTTTAGGATATCTTTGCGAGAAGTGGGTTAATAAAAGTTTCCTGGCGTTCATCACGTTCGAAATTTTAATAGCTTCATTAATCGTACTGTGCTTCTTTTTGATAGCTTCTGCCTTAAGTTCGTTTTCCAAAGTGGCCTCGTGAATTAATAGATCAGAATTCTTACCTATTCCTTTAGCAAATAGATTGAAATTTGGTCTAGTATCCCCTGAATAGGAAACTTTAAATACTTGCTTGCTTTTAGCTCCTAAGAAAAATGTTATGGAGTTGGAATAAGCCCAATTACAATGAATAGCAGGACAGGTTCTGAATGACATAATCCGCAAATCATTCATCATCTTCTTAATGGTGGACTGGTCTCTGTTGCCGCTTGCATTATCCAATTCCACTACCGTTGGTTTTTCATCCACAGAAGTTATTTCTTCTTTTATCGACAAAGGTTTTGTTTGTAATCTGAGATCATCTCCGTACTTTAGGTGCTCACAACTAATGTATTCGATTCTTGAGAGAATTTTTGGATCTTCAAGTGCAAACCATTCCTGTAAAAATATGTTATATTGCCATGGGGTAATAACATAAAGACGTTCATTGGTGTTTTCGTTAAACTTATACCATTCCTTAATAAGACTAGCAATACCCAAATGATGATCCGCATGCAAATGACTTAAGTATATCATTCGTAGATTTCTGAAAAGTTTCGGTATATCTGTGTCAGGAATGGTTCTATGAATGGTACCCAATGTATTTTCTCCGGCATCAAGAATTATGGTACGTTTAGTAATGTTACCATTACTCTCAACGAATGGAATCTTGATGAGAGTTGAAATGACATTACGATATTTTGAAGGCAAGGCACTGCCTGTACCCAAAGAAATAATCTCAATTTCACTATCTTTGGAATCATTATCGAAGTTGTTTATGTGCAATTGTTCATGGACAATAGACTCTAACGAAGCACCATCAATTTCCAAAGGCACTACGTGATTATTGTATAATTCGTCAATAGTAGATGATGGTTTGGAGGTGGCTAATTGCGACTCAGAAATTGGCATCACTTCCTTACCGAAAACGAACGGTTCTAGGGCAATACCTTTCATTTTTTCGAATATATGAACGTTGTCATTGTTTAATTTGGAGACTGGAGAATCCTCTTGTTGCTGAACCACGGAAGTCCCCTCTGGTAAATCTTTAGAGAAGCATTCGAAAAATTCTTTGGAGTAGACTCTATCAGTTATTGGAACATTGTAATTGTCGTTTTGCAAAGCCTTCAATTTCAAAGTGGCTGTAGCTGCGTTTTCGTATGCAAGAGAGTTTGGCGAAATTTTAGAGTGCGACACGAAGTGTTGAATGTGGTCGCCGTGGAATATGTCCATAAAATTGAAAAGGTCATTGGTAATAGTCACATCGTCACCAAGGAAATAGTAGACTGCAGAAAGTTGTTCCAATGGATAATCTTTGAACCTATCACAAAATTGACTGATGTATGCATTCGATGGAATATCGAGAACAAGAACCTTACCGTATGTTCTAGTAGCGCTCAACACTTGTTCTGGGTTTATTACGGTACCATCTTCAAGAGTGATGTTGTTCCCGCGAGCGAGTTCAGCGTACAATTTTCCCTTAGGAATCTGCAATCGTTGCGCCTCATTTGCGTTAAACTTCCCTCTTATAGATGGAAACGAGATTTCGTACGAGGACGTGAGGTCTCTTGGGCCCATAGCCTGCGGTGGTATATCCACATTGAGGGTTGGGTTCGACGAAGGGTCCTGTTCGTCGGTGGGGCTGACTTCTGGGAACATACGAGCAATAATGGACTTTAATCCCTTAGTGAACTTCTCATACGACCCAGAATCCGCACACCCATCACCAGGCTTGTTAATCACGATCGATTTCACAGACACAGTCTTGTCTGCGAAACACTCCGAATCCTTCAACGTGAACACTTTTAAGTCCAAGCCGAACCTGAAAACAAAGTATCTCCATGTGCTCACGACGTAGTCTAGGATACTCGAGCCATAGAAAATGCTAACATTCTTCTTCCCTTGGTCGCTTGCGGTCAAAATTAGACCAGGCAACCCGCCAATGCACGAGTAATCCATCTCACCGGTCAAGAATATACCGTTCAGCTTACCAAATTTGATTTTAGATTCGTTGCAAGCGCGCTGCGTGCCCTCTCCAATCCTCCCGAAAAAGTACTTTTCACCATGGTCTGACTGTAGAAGCAATAGTGGTTGTTTGGTGTCCAAACACGGGTGGGTCACGGGAATTAACTGGTACATGGTATGTAACTTCTCGAATGACGATCTCGACGCAACGAACCGCCTGCACACAACTACACGGGGGGAAAAAGCGATGGAATACACTGTTGAAATAATGTAAGGTCTAAATTACCGGCAATGTACACCTCCAACTGTCTCTCTCTCTCTCTCACAAAAACTGTATTGCCTTGCCTTGCTTCGTCTCTCATCTCATCTCATCGCATGCGATGAGATATTAGGCATCGACTACAGTTCTTTTGAAAATATTGTGTGTGTGCGCTTCTGTCAATCAGTCAGTCAGTCACTTTCCACGCCAGCGACGCCCCTCTTCAACGAAAAATAACCAACTTCCCCAACAGAAGACGCGCTAGTGGTTTAGTGGTAAAATCCCAGTTTCCCATACTGGGGCCCCGGGTTCGATTCCCGGCTGGCGCATCTCTCTTCTTTTTTGTCACTTTTCCCCTCCTCCCCCCCTCATTTAATTTTTTTCCATTTTTCTCTGTTATCTGTCACAGGCAGAACGCCCTGCAGCGCCTGGCGCTGCAATCCCTAGAACAGGAAGGAAAAAAAAAAAGCACAAACAAACATGGAACAAGAAACTTAAAACCCTGCTTGCATTACGTACAAAGATACAGAAACTTACAGAAACCTTCAAGACCTTCAGAAACCTACAGAGAAACGCACGCACAACTCCCAGCCCTCTTATCAGAGTCCGCGCCCAGCGCACTCTAAAACCGAACCATACGTTTTTTTTTTCTTTCTCTTGAATACCTAGCTGTCCACCATACACTATAGGCACTAATTACGTAGAGCAAGATAACTTGCGGTTTCCTCACCTCACCCTGATTGACCCCTCCCTCCCATTATCGCACGGTATCAATCAAATATCAATCAAATATCAATCAATCGGCCTTGCAAAACTCTGCTTCTGTGCCTGCCTGGCTTTTACGTCCACTGTAGTTCTTATTATTATTATTATTATAATTATTATTTTTTTTTTTTTCTTCGATCTACTCAGACAGCCGTTCTTATCAGAGTTTTCTGCTTTCGCATTTCTCATATTCCATAGTGTTCTAACGTCAGTTACCTGTGAAAAGTTGCGAATGTAAATAAACTAAGTAACTGGCACGAAATATAAAAAGGGCGTCACTTTTTTTTTTCTTTCACTTTCATAGTTACGAAGCAGGTAGTGGGGGGTGGTGATACTCCGGATTTGCTTTTAGATCTTCCTGTTGGTGAATGGAGTGATGTAGTATTATTTGCATTCATTGTCTTTCTTTAGCTTGCACAATCAGACGCAGGAGGCTTGCATACTTGCTAATATAGAGTAGAGTGGTCCTTAAGTTTATCGCTATAAGACCATAACCCATTATTATTTTTTTTTTTTTTGTCATTAAAACTAGTATAACCAACCATAGCCAGCCAGCTAGCCAGCCAGCCATCTCTTTTCTTGAGATAGTGTTGTACAGCTGTAGTTATAAAATCGTTGTTCTGTTCTGCTTTGTTTGGCTTTTTTCTCAAATAAGAAGAGCTGTTAGCGAGAGATGACGTCGTTTGAAGAGGAAAAGGACGTCCACTTGGTGGTGTTAGTGCACGGTTTATGGGGCAACCGCTCGCATATGAACGAGATACGCAACTATATATTGTCACAACAAGGTTCTTGCAAGCAAAAGCTCGTTGTGCACCAGACGCATCTTAACGAGGGGTACAAGACGTACGATGGGATCGATGTTTGTGGGATCCGGGTTGCTAAAGAGATCGAGGACGAAATTGCGGCGCTTGGCGACTCAGTGGTGAAATTCTCTTTGATCGGGTACTCGTTAGGCGGGTTGATCTGTAGATATGCGCTGGGCGTGTTGTACCAGACGCAGATTTTCGCTAAAAGAGACATTGAGCTAGTCAACTTCATCACGTTTTGCACGCCCCATGTTGGTGTTTTAGCGCCGGGAAATAATATGGCAGTGAAGCTGTTCAACACCATCGTGCCTCTGGTGTTGGGCAATTCTGGGAAACAGATGTTCTTGAAGGATAAGTACAACGGTTTCCCGTTGTTGTACGTGATGAGCTTGCCAAACTCCGTATTTTACAAGGCGCTAAAAGAGTTTAAATACAGATCTCTTTATGCTAATATTATCAACGATAAGCGTACTGCATGGTGGACCTCGGGGATCTCAAGAAACGATCCGTTTATAGAGATTAACGAGAAAAATGGTATGGGCAGATTCAGGTTCGTCGAAGGCTATGATCCCGTTGTGTTGGATCACAAATCTCCGTTGCTGATTGCTCCATTAGAGGAAAAAGAAGATTCCTCATACAGCGAACTTGACGCTAACAAAAATGACGACACCGAAATAGACCCTCAGAACTACTACTTCCTAAACTACTGGTTCGGCAAAGTTCTGCGTTGGATCACCTTTTTGGTGAATTTGATTGTCATTGCCCCACTATGGTTTATTTGGTTTATCCTATCTGGTATAATGGAAACCGTCAAATCGACTATAAGAGCAGCCGCGTTCGCTAGAAAGTACTCAACATACTTTATTACTGAGGTTCTAGATATCTCAACAGATCAGAGCGGGGAGTCTACTGACGCCATCGTTGACGATGACGACGAAGACGTAGTAGAAGAAAGCGACAGCGATATCGACAACGACGGTTCAGAATCCTCATCCACCTTGTTTGAACCAACTTCCAGTAACTACGAGCTCCATCTAGAGCAATCTCTAACCGACCAAAGAGATAATTTGATTGAAAGTTTGCTAGATGCCATAGAAAGAAAGGAAACACGTACAGCTGTCGTTGAAAACATCAAGAAAATTGACGAAAAAGACGACAACCCTTCGGAATCCAAGATTGATGTTACAATTAGAGAGCTCGAACTCTACTCCGTCGAGGAGTTGATATCGAAGAAGAAAGTGCACATTATATCCGATGACAAAACTGCAACAACAGATGAGGACGAAGTCCTGAAACTTCTCTCCAATTTCAACCTAAACGTTGACAAATTGCAGCTGGACATTATTGACTCATTAAACAAGTTAAAGTGGTCAAAGTTCCCTATATACATCCGTAAGACCCCCAGCACACACGCCGCTGCCATTATTAGGCATTCTGATCCTAACTTTACGGAAGGCCATGTCGTGTTGCAGCACTTTGTGGACAAGGTCTTTCAATTTGCATAACAATGATAAATGATAATAACAAACATACCAAATTCTAATAATACACCTCTCACATTCACACAATATAACGTAGTTTATAATACCAAAATGTAATAAAAAACACACATAAAAACAGACCAAAAAAATAAAATAACTGAAAACATTCAATTAAGCTCATTACTATTCTAGTTCGGTTCCAAACCCAAACTATCTATATTACGCCTTATTTGCTCAGTGAAGTCATCATTGAAGGGGTTTATAACGCTTTTCAAATAGAATACCTTAACCTTCTGGAAAAATGGCAAAACTGCTTCATCATCACGTATATTAGTACCAATCACAATCTTCAATCCCTTCTGGTGTAAGTACTCCCCGTAAATAACATTACCATCTATTTCAAATAGATATTTTGGTGCAGACGATGTAGTGCTTTTGGTTGTATCGCCAAAATAATCGAGCGCTATATTTGAAAGAACATTGTATTTGATTTCATGTTTTGCTGATTTATCACCCACCGCATGAATCACGAGCGGTCTATCCTCTCTATCAATGAGTGCCACGAATAAAGTTTGGAGTTTATCTAAAGAGTTAGAACCCTCACTCATAATTATAGCTGGCAATGATTGGGCCTTTTAAATTACAGTGTAACTTTGTCCTTAACTTGATCAAGTCATCTGCGCTCTGGTTGATAGTTTCTCTCTTTTTTTTTTTTTTTTTTTTTTTAAACGTCATTCGTTTCATTATAGAAGGATTATTTAACTAAGCAGAAGGTTATAAAAGTTTGAACGACATAGACAGCAACAAGCTAAATGAATAAACCAAAAAAAAAAGTTCATCATTAAGATCTTGGTGTTTAAAAAAACGTTGCATTTTTTATATTATATTTTAAAATTTTTAGCGATGGTTGCTTGCTTACAGATTACAAATTAGCTCTGATGGATTTTGCAGCTTGTCTTCCAAAGACGACACACTCCAATAATGAAGAGCCACCTAATCTGTTAGCACCATGAACACCACCGGAGACTTCACCCGCAGCGTAAATACCTGTAGCCAGTGGTTTACCTTCAGCATTCAATACACGAGCCTGCTCATCGATTTTTGCACCGCCCATAGTGAAATGAACGACTGGAGTAATTTTACCGACAAAAATAGTTGAATCCGAAGAAAGCGAAGAACCAAAAGTATTCTCCCTGAATTTACGGCCAAGATGGTCATCCTTAGATAAGTCAGAGTACGTGCTCAATTCAGCTATCAATTGGTCTACACTGACAGGTAAATCTTCGGCAAACTCTGCAATAGTCTTCTTAGACACCAATTTCTTGAACATATAAAAGTCCATGTTTGGCTTGTAGTTTTCGTATAGACTCTCACTCATCACCAAGTAAGCTGTCTTCGACTCAGATTTGGATTGAATGGCCTCAGTAACCATGTCACGGGTTGTCAATTCGTTAACAAATCTTTGGCCAGTATGAGGGTTGATCAAGACTCCTCCTAGACCTCTTAGTGCCTCTGCAGCCAAGAATTTCCAGTTGGAATCTGGATTTGCAGGGTCTACAAAACCAGTTGGGTGCACTTGAATTTGGTCCATGTCGATTAGTTTAGCCCCGAGCTTCTCTAGTAGAACTTGACCTTCTCCTAAAGTCTGTTCACCATTAGTGGTGGGCAAATCAACTAAATGAGGTGCATATTTCTCCAATAGCTTCTTGTTAAAGCCGAAACCACCTGTACAGAAAACGACATTGTTTGTTTCAATGGTATGAGTTCCGTCTTGATCCTCAAAAACGACGCTACTAACCCTATTGTTACTGTCCAGCTTAACATCAACAACTTTACTATTTAACTGGATTTTGACCGCCTTAGAATCGTACGATTCCAGAGCCTTCTTCAAAGTGTCAACTATTTGGAAACCTGGGGGAAGCTTACCACTTGATCTGTGGGTTCTAGGGACGGAATGCCCACCTAGTTGCGCTAGCTTATCCAATGGGATCTTGAAGTCATTTTGCAACCACGAAATAGCATCGCTGGAGTCCTTAGAAAGCTTCTCCATTAATGCGACCACACCTTTACCCTTAGCAGACTTAATAGTGTCGTCAGCAAACAACTCCGGATGATCTTCAACATGCAACCTCGATTGCGTCTCAGTACCTGCACCATTGATCCCACTAGAAGCCTTGATAGAGTTACCACCAATACTAGAGGTTTTCTCCAATAGTACAATAGGAATATTGAACTTTGCCAATTGGGATGACGTGGTTAAACCAGCTAGACCAGACCCTATAACAACAACAGGCTTTGACATTACGTTTGATTCTTTAGTTAGCAGTAGATACACCAAGTACAGTATAACACAAAATGAAAATAGTCTAATGTACCGATGTAGCATCCAAACAGTTGACAATATAAAATGTTCTTAATTGTCTTTCTCCCTTTATCCTAATCCTTTATGCGTGTTGCTGAAAACAGACTGACACCACTTTTTATACTTTTATAGGGTTATGCTTTTTTTCTCGTAAAGCAGGTATAAAAAGAAGGCAAGCACCTCGTGATCTTCGTTCGGAGTCAAAAGCCGTACCGTTCGAAAAGGTTCGGTCCAAAGCAGACGAAGTTAGATCCCAATTAAACTGCACAGGGTGGTTCCATTGTTTTTGTTCTTTTTTTTCTTCTTTCGTTGTATTAACTCTATGTATCTATCTATAACGCAAATATATTACTATATTAAATTATGTTATATGAGCAGGTGCAGTTGAAACACAAACGACACAGGCCCAGTGAGTAGAAAGAGGCACCAGAAGACTCTGCCAAACATTAGAAAGAGCAAAGATGGATGTGCAGAGTGCGAGGCACATATGAAAATGCCTAAGAATTATACTTGTCATAAATGAAAGTTAAAATAAATGATTGCATCATTTAATATTCATTTTTACAAGACAATACCTGCTTGTCTAGTATCACATTAAGATACATGGGTAATATAATTGAAAAGAAAACATGTGCCCTTGAATGGGCGGAGGGGGTGGGGGTGATAATGAACAAACCAAACGAACCAAACATATCAATCAATTTCAAAGATACGACAAATATAAAGACTAATTTGACGACTTTGAAATCACCTTTGTCCCGCTGCAATAGGGTAGTACATTAGAAATAATGTACCAATGGTCCTCAAATGTATACGTTGAAGTAGAAAATTGTGGTGTAATTCCATTTGAAACAGTAAAATACGATAACAACCATAGGAAGTTAGATCATAAGAGATGTAATTTGAATATTCAGTATTTGAAGCTGGCAAGATAACCACAACCAGATAATTGGCAGTAGCTGAACCGAGCTAACAAATCTTGAAACGAATCGATGAGAAATGCAATGGTGCATTTGAAAAATAATGCTCTTTCTATCAAAATTTAGTAGAATAAAATGGACAACAGTCCGATGAGTATCGATTCTTTCAAACCTGGAACACTAGGCAAGGAGAAGCAATCTTTCTTTGCACTAATTTTCCTGTCTTCATATTCAATGAGCATAAGTCCTGCTTTATTGTTGATAGGCTGAAACTCGAAGTCTAGTAAACTAGCCGAAGCCTTCTCAGGACAAGTGTCTACCCTTCATATGGTAGAAGAAACATTTAAATGAAATCCGATAATGCCAATAATGTGTATAAAATTAAGTGTTGGGGGGGGGAGTCAATTTGAACTAAAGAACAATCATACCATTTAGTACTTGTAGGTCTTGATGTCTCCGATAGGGTTGCCATTGATGTCGAAATCAGTGGATTCACTACGGTAGATCTTGGTTGGACCATTAGTGTCGAATGGATGTTCCTTAGCGTATTCGAAAGCTTCCAAAACGGCCAACTTTACATTTTCCAAAGTTTCTCTAGTGATTTGGTAATGGAAAGAGACTCTTCCACCCATCAACTTAACCCCATACTTCAGACCCTTCTTGACAAGAACATCTGGGTTCATCTTTGCCTTTTGTAGGTCCAAGAAGACGAAGTTAGTGTCAGCTGGAGACTCCAATGGAATTTGGTGCTTGTCGCAGAATGCGGCTAGTTCATGAGCAAGTTCATGAGAGTGTCTCAACTTTGTTTTCCAGTCACCGTTGACAGAGCACAAGGCCATTCTAGCCATCATACCAGATTGTCTGATACCACCACCTTGTTGCTTTCTGAAGTGGTTGCACTTCTTGATAAACTTGCTGTCACCAACTAGAATCGAACCCATTGGGGCACCCATAGACTTGGATAAACAGATAGAGATGGAATCAAAGATTTCCCCGTATTGCTTCAAGGAGACACCAGTCTCGACAACAGCGTTCCAAATTCTAGCACCATCGCAATGTAGCTTGATGTCGTTGTCCAAACACCATCCCTTGATACGGATCAACTCTTCCAAAGGATAAACAATACCGTGCAATGTGTTTTCCAAAGACAAAACTCTGGTTGGAGCACCGTGGATGTCACCATCGTCTGGGATGTAGTGAGCCTTGATATCTTCCAAAGTCATGTAGTTACCGTTGGATGGGATCACTGGAGTCACCATGGCTTGGGACAAAATGGCCAACCCAGCGGCTTCGTGGGTGTAGACATGAGCTCTGTAGTCACACAAGATGGAGTATGGAGGCTGCAATAGGTGGGTTCTTAGACCAATCTGGTTAGACAAAGTACCAGACACACAGAATAGACCAGCTTCCTTACCAGCCAAATGAGCTACAGTAGTTTCTAGCTCGATTGTGTCCACATCTTCGTTGTAGACAGCATCACCGATGGAAGCTGCGAAAACAGAATCCAACATCTCCTTGGTTGGCGTGGTGAAAGTGTCGGACCGTAGATCATTGTGGGCAGAAGTGTAAGCTGGCTCAGCAGCTGGTTTCTTGGTATTAGCAGTCATAGTTACTGATTATGTTTTAGTTTATGCGATCAAGCAGCAAGTAGTTTGCAGTTTGGTTCTCGCCAGATTTGCAAAAGTACTACGAAAAACAGGTGTTACATCAAGAACTTACTTGCCTTTCCCACTCGCACTTTACTCTCTCTTTTATATATATATATAGCCATCTTATGGCATGAGCATATATAATGAAGAATGGTGTGCGAGTATATGCCAATTGCCGGTATTCAGCAAGTAGGCGATGAGTAAACGAAAAGAAGCCCAATGAGTAATACTGAAAGGAAAAAAAAAAAAAAAGAACCAACAAGCAAAGTAATATAGCACACTAACACCCTATAAATAATAGTAGCTTACACTAAAGCATGGAAACCCAAAGTAAAGTGCGAGCCGTAACCTCAATGCAGAATGCCCTAAAGCAATATTGAACACTCTCATTCGCTCTTGGAATGGTAATAAGATGCCCTCTCTGTCTAGAATGATCATCGGCGCGACCCCCACAAAACCGCTCCGCCTAGCGCGCTATTTTCCGGACTGGGCTCAACCTCTGAACTCTGCCTAGCGGGCTAACCCTTCAGCCTAGAAACTCACCGGCCGGGCCAGGATTGGTAGGAAGGGAACCAAAAGAAGAGCGTAACAGCGATCGAACAAAAGAAATAAGAAAAAGAAATTAAACTCTGCGTCTTTGTCTGTGAATGTCTCGAGATGGGCAAATGTCTCTCGGAAAATCCCTACGCGTGTTTCTTTTGAGTTACCAAAGGGCCGTTCCTTTTGCAGTTTTCGTTTTTTCTTTTTCTTGAATTTTGTTTGGGTTTTTTTTTTTTTTGTACTTGTTTTGTTTCCTTAATATGGCCGCGGATACTGCCGGTTTGGGAAACACTCCGATCCTTTGTTCTTGTTGTTCCTTTCCTTGTTCGTCACGTCACAGTGGCATCAGGTGGGCGTAGCTCTGGTTATAGGCTGGGATTTTGTTTTGTCAGCTATATTTTTGGATTTTGTAATCAGAATTGGAACTAGAATTGGAATTTGGGATGTTGGTTTTTTGGTTTTTTGGTTTTTGATTTTCGATTTAAAGATCACATGATACTAAATTTGCGACGTATTAATTCGTTACATCATGTATATAGCGAGTAAATAGAGAGTGAGAGTGGAATGTCTGTGTTTGCATAGTGTCAGGACAAGAAAGAGCGAATTATTGGAGACATAAATATCAAAGCTTTGAAACTCCTGCAGTAGTAGTGGTGGTGGTTGCAGTGTCAGACTCGTATTCGGATTCCGTGTCTTCTTTTGCCTGGACATTTTCCAACACGGGATCGTCAAGAAGAACGGCTAGACAGACGATGGGGACGCAGAAACACAAGGATATCACGATTAGGATTTTCTGAACGTGGCGATATGCTTCTACTAGAGCTTCTCTTCCCGGAGTACCCCACTTGTTTTTCACAATGAACGATAATGGAGCCTTGTACGCCATTTTGGCGATGGTAGCGTTAGCGATTCTTTTATTGATTTGGTGAGGAAGGGCTTGGGTCCAAACGGCACCACTAATAGAACTTCCTATAGCGGATCCGACGTAGTAGGAAGCACTGTAGAGCATTGTAACTGTGCTCATGACCTCGTGGCTGACCAAGGCTTGCAATAGAGCCTGGGTGGAATGGGTGAATAAACCGGAACCAACACCAAGTAGCACCTGGCCAGCAATGACACCGCCGTGGCTGGACAGCCCACCACGGTATTTGACCATGATACCTAGAGCAATCATCCAAATGCATGTTCCGCCGATAATGAAGAATTTGAGTCTTCTGACATACACGACTATTAATCCGACAATTAGACCACTTATTGTGGTGGAGAATGAGTACAAGGAATTGATTCTGGTGGCAGATCTCACAGATTCGTTTACGGCAACCACAAGGATAGTATATAGATATTCGCCCTGTATTTGCCAGACAAAGTCGATCAACACACCAATGCACAACCCCACGATGACAGACTTCTTCTTGAAAAGCTTCTCGGGGCAAATAGGCTTGGCAGCGAATTTTCTCTCCCAAACAATGAACACGGGAATCATGACAAAACCAAGAACCAAGGGGACAATAACCCTGGCCGTTTTCCACTTACGGTGCTCCCCACCAGCCAATGTGAATGGCGTCAAGATCAAACCAAGAATCAAAGTGAAACTTAGAACCCCAATAATATCGAGGTCTTCCCAGATAAATTTCAAAAGAGCCTTGAAACTTCTGCCTTCAAGCGCTTTCAACTCTTTCCAGTCGCCATTCCGTTTGGCCCGGTAAGTCATATGCAAGAAGCAACATACTAGAGGAAGCGTTGCGATGGGCAGCCAGATTGCCCACATACCGATACCCCACGACCAATGTTTCACACCGATGGTGGAAGCAACATTTCCGGAGATCCAGGTATTGATTATGTATGGCGAAGCACTGACTAACGTGCAGAAGAGTCTCCAGTTCAAACTGGAAAAATCGGCAGAGATGATCTTGAACAAGATCGCGAGTCCACTGAGCCCAAACTGGTACAGAATCATCCCAGCTGCATACCTCGTCACATCTGTTGCCTGCGAGCACACAATGGTCCCGATCACATATAGAACCACAGCACACACAATCAGTTCGATTCTTCCAACTGCGTCTGATAATCTCGAATATATCGGCATGGATGCCGCGGCTGACACAGATCTTACAACACCAACTGTAGAGATCAGCGAATGGGTCCGGTAAGAGTTGATCGCATGCGCCGTAAACGTCTTGCGCACCATCGCATCCAAACGGTACACATAAGCCATCAAAAAAATGGAGACAAAGATCATCGCCTTATTGGCCAGCGATGAGTACTGTTTGTTGAGAATTTCCACCTTTTGGACACCATACGACTTCTTGGCATGTTCGTGGTGTGGATCAGGCCCGTCATTTTGTTTACCCTTTTCTAATTCAACGCTCAACATAATATTAGTATTACTATTAGTTGCAGGTTGGTTTTATTTTGTTTTGTTCGACTTACTACTGACTGCCCTTTGATCCACACTCCTCCCCCAACCAACCTGAACTTGATACCATACGTACGTCTATATATACGAATACTCCTCTCAACTACACAATCAATCAAACACCTTTTTCGTTATTCCATCATGCACTTTACTACTACACTAAGCTAAAATTGCAACTTCTCAAATAATAACTTTACTTAAACAAGTTTAAACACCCAGATCTACATGTGTGACAACATATACATATACCTTTAATTTCGTTCCAATATCCTTACTTTTAGGCCTCCTCTCTTCGCACCCCCGGATATAAAGTATCCCTTGCCTTCTCTGCCCCTTTGTTTGCCGTTCTATCAACAGCTGATGAGGCGATGAGCACTCGATGGTGTTAGCCGTTCCCCATTATCAAGGACCCTTACCGGATATAACTCCCTCTTAAATGCGTCAACACCTGGTTTTTTCATTTGTTAAATCCGCTCGCATACATAACACACATAATCACACATTCTCTCTCCCATTCTAAAGAAAAATATCCAGTTTTCCATAGAACAACAGAAAACGAAGAGAGAAAAACAAAAAAGCCGAAACCACGTGACGCCGAATTGGTGTGTTTTCTCCATTCTCTCTCCATCTCTAGCTAGCTCATCTGTCAAAATCTATGATGTACTACTATATACTTAGAACAGCTAGGGAAACCTGGATGGAAACTTGGATGGAAACTTGGATGGAAACTTGGATAGAAACAGAAGGAACAGATCGTGCATCGGACATCGGATAGTATAGGCTGGTCAAAAGTTAGTTTTCCTCTCGTAAAAGCATGGACAGAATCGAGTTCTTGAAACAAGTGGCAGCAGAAAATGACACTACAGGGCTTCGATTCAAGCAACCTACGTGGCATAAGCACTTGAAACGTAACAAGAACGCTAAAGCGTTGATATCTGACGAGTGGAAACGTTTGACCCGGGAAAAGGAGAAGGAGAAAGAGAAGGAGATGGAGGGCGATGCGGCTGAAGATCCCAACTACAACAAGACCAGATTGTCGTACTTTAACGTGCAGGCGTACCCATCTACCAGGCCAGCCAAGAAGTATTGCGACGTAACGGGGTTAAAGTCTCACTACAAGGCACCAAACACCGGTCTCAGATTCCACAATAGCGAGATATACTCTCTGATAATAAAGCCAATGGCTCCGGGAGCAGAACAGGCGTATTTGAAACTAAGAGGCGATCATTTCGTGTTGAAATGAAACACGCCAGACACTACATATTTCTTTCTTCCCTACATACATATATAGCACTCGTACGCTGAATAGCGTACTTGTATTAGACCAACGACTATCCAGAGCATCTTTATACTATGTAATTTTATTTTATTTCATTTCATTTTTTTTCTTCTTTCCCGTCCCTTTTGTACCTGTCTACTTTTCAAACATACATTTTATTTTTGTTGATATAGTATGAAACATGAAAACATCAACATTTAGCAAGATGTTTGAAAAGTTTACCCAACGTTAAATGAACGAAAAAACAGATATTATAAATTAATTTTGAAGAGTAGCAAGCGCATTGATCAGTCTACCTGAAAGCAGACCTGTATAGTGATAATTTTGGGGCAAGGGCTAAAACGCAAAAAAAGTTATGATAACTTACACTGCGTGCACGCTGCTTGCCGTTATATGGTTGTGGTACAGACTGTTCCAGTTTTTACGTATTCCGGTCTTTAAGATTGTCGGTCTTCTGAACATCGAACTACCACAGTCCACCAAGGTTTCGGTCGATAAGATTACACAGGATAGCATTACTCTACACTGGGAGAATGAGCCCGATTGTATATACACCGTATCGGGTGTAGAGGAAAACCACCACCGATTCAAAGTCGTTTCGTATAAGCTCTATTTAGATGGGAAGCTAGTGGGCAATTTCCCAAACACGAAAAGGGCATACACGTTTGTACATTTGAGGGGGCTAGCTTCTGGTCAGACGTATCAGCTAGACCTAGTCACGGTCAACCAGTTGGGGTTCACTAATAAGCTTCCTAATGTGTTCGTGATGACTCTACCAGGCGATACCAAACTTGAGTCAAGTGTACCTCCGGTACCAGAACAGGAGGAAGCACAAATAATGGAGGATCTGACACACTTACTACCTGCAGATGTGAAGTGGAGAAAGCCCTTGATGATAACTCAGTCCACTAAGACGGCGACCCCCTCGTACTCCTCGTTAACAACGCTAAATGACTTGGAGGGCTTCTCTATCCAAGATTTGAAAAACATTTTGGTATGTTCACAGGAGGAATTACATGACGTGTTGCAACAGCACTCAATGATATTGCAAGATTTTAATGACACCAAACTACAGTTACAGATGGAACTAGATAATTTAAAAGTTCAATGGAACCACGAAATAGAACTCAAAAAATCCATGAAGTCAACGATCAACTCTTTGGAATCTTCTAAAGTATTATACGATTTGAAGAGAGAGAAACTTGAGAGATCAATAAAACAAATTGAAACCAAAATATCGAAGATGAACAAAGATATGGATTCATGGACTAAAAATGATGATATCGAAAAGAAAAAAGAGACTTTACAAGAAAAATATCGTAAAATGTCTGATAAGTTGAATGATGCAATTTCAGCTACATCAGAGCAAGTAAAGAAACTACAAGAAGAAATAGCACAGCAAGAAGATGAAAATAAAAAACTAAATCAAATCAAAAAACTTATGGATAACGAATCAAATGGCTCTGCCTCTCATCAAAACCAAAATTCATCTTCGGACTCTTCTACCATTAATTGGGCACAAGTTATGAAAAAGATAAACGAATCTACTGTTCAAAGGTCTGGCTTACTCTCGTCCAGTGGAGAAGATCTGTTGAATAGTTTGCCACAACAGACCTCTTTGGTCCAAGCCATAAAATCTGAACTAGAGATTGACCAAAAACTAGACAACCAATGGAAAGCATCGAAAAGCCGTTTCAATAAAAGGATTGACCATCTAGA